>NC_134882.1:12390480-12545480 GCF_041734735.1 Babylonia areolata
ATCACTTCAGGAAGAAGCACAGAGAGATGTCAACTGCAGTCTCTGGGCAAGCTGCTAAGAAACGACGACATTTCTGATACCATCATGCTCCACTGGACTGACAAGCGGCAACCTTTCCAACCCCGACCAAGATGAAAATGAGTCATCAGATGACCAAACTCAAGAGACACAAAGTCAAGACACACAAAGTTCAAGGTACCTTCCCTCAGACGACGACAGTCTTCGGCCTGATGTTACTCCACTGCATTAAAAACGACCCACTCACTGCTCAGGGAAGAAGAAGGATATGTCGGGTATTGATAAAGAGGTCATCAACGTCTTTAGGGAAGTACAGAATGAGGTACCGATGGATGAAAACGAATGCTTTTTTAAAAGTTTAGTGCCTGTTATGAAAACATTGGATGTGATGCAGGCTTTGGAATTGCGGGGAGAAATTCAGAAACTGGTCATTTCTTTCGTGAAATCAGCGAAAACACAAGCAACAGAGACACATGCACAACAGACACTCATCCCTTCCCCACAAACCAGTACATCTACTTCAGGTGCAGCTCAGTTCCAGTTCCAGCAGTCTCAACAGCAGCCTTACTATGTGCAAGATCAGTACTTCCCTCAGCGAGCATATTCACCCTGAATGTTTATGAATGTGCATTGCCAAAGGTACATTTTTGTCACGTGTGCTATTTTGAATACTTGCATCATGATGCGAATGAAAACGGCCAATTCTTCAGTTAAAAATACCTTCATGTGATCATGTCACTTTTTTGTTTGTTTTTCAGCAATAGTATTTTGCTAAAATTGACACTGCTTCCAGTCTCAGTTTCCAATACTAATTAAAGATCATAATGTTTGTGTGTGTATACTTTTCATGTGGTGTTTTTCAAACTCCAGGTGATGAGTAGTGTCTACAAAAAATGTCTGTAGACAGAGGTTTTTTTAAGTGTTCAATGATTAGTTTTTGTTTCATTTTCCTTTCTCCTCTCCCCCCCCCCACCCCCCACCCCCCTCTCTCTGTTCTTTTTGTGGTGTGACATAGCGTGGATCACACCAAAGTGATGGCTAGTCAATCATTAATGTATGTAAACAAAATTAATGCCTGTATTTTGAGTGATCTTTGCTGCTTTTTCTTTATTATCAATACTTTTTCTACTTCTTCTCTACTTCTTTTTGTACTTCTTCTTTCTATCTTCTTTCCTTTCTTTTTTCTTCTGTTTTATGGTTCTTTCTTCTTTGTTTGCTTACAAATGTCAAAGACTGTGCTCGATTGTTTGTAAGCGGACTAAAATACTAAAATAAAGAAAATGACTGCTTTAACTTTGTGCTCTTGATATCATAAATGACAAAGACGATGTGTGAAAGTAAGCATTATTTGCACTTATGTGTGTATGTATTTCACAATTTACTGTTAAAATACAAAAATCGTGTACTTTGGATAAAGATACCACTGGCTTTTATGCAAATGCATAAATGTTTTCAAACGCTCTCTCTCTCTCTCTCTCTCTCTCTCTCTCTCTCTTACACACACACCCACACAAAACATGGAAACACACAAATACAACCACACACGCACATACACATTCACACGCATTTGCACCGCACACACACACACACACACACACACACACACACACACACACACACACACACACAGACAGCCAAACAGAGACAGGCACACTCAAACGTATATACATACAGAAAAAAAATTCAAATGGTTACCTCAGTGTAACAACAAGTCGTTCTTCCGGTGGAACTGCTCGGCAGAAGTTAGTTGACTTTTCTCGAAGATCAGGTGCACAGAGTTCAAGAAGATGATCAAAAGAATGAGGTGTCATTCTGAGGTACTGATGAAACTTCTCTAAGTGATTGCGCAGTTGGGACATCAGATGGTGATATTCTCCATACATGTGTCTCCATCTGTTGATAGGATGAACAGCGAAACGTCGTAGGCTCCCTCTTTTCTTCCTCCACCACCACCACAGCAACAACAACGATCTGTTCCGTTTCGTCCGCGCCATTTTGATAGTGACGACTCACATTTCCCTTGACCGCACTTGGCCTCAGCCTCGGCCGTCAAAACTCCGGAAAGCCGGGTTTACTATGGCCACTTTGACGGACCCGTTCTACGGGCTAAAGAGACGGCCGTCAAAACTCCAAACGGCCGGGTTTACTATGGCCGCAGCCTTACTATGGCCACTTTGACGGACCCGTTCTACCAGCTAAAGAGACGGCCGTCAAAACTCCGGAAAGCCGGGTTTACTATGGCCACTTTGACGGCCACTTTGACGGACCCGTTCTACCAGCTAAAGAGACGGCCGTCAAAACTCCGGAAAGCCGGGTTTACTATGGCCACTTTGACGGACCCGTTCTACCAGCTAAAGGAACAGCCGTCAAAACTCCGGACGGCCGGGTACTAGGGGGGTTGGGGGGGTAAAAGTGTGTGTATGTGTGGAGGGTGAATAGGGAGAGACAACGCTAGGGAAAATGGAAACGTTATAACGCCAATCTCAAACAACTATAACAACTATAACAAATGTCCTATATGACTACACAGCAAACCTTCTGCAATAACAAATAACATTTGAATTGTTAATAACACATTCAAAAGAACTTTTGGTGAAGTCTGGCAAAAAACATTTTAGATTCTGACATTGTTGCGTGTGTGTGTGCGTGTGCGTGTGTGTGTCCGTGTGTGTGTTTAGGATGGTGCCTGGCTACATACGTTTGTCAAAAGGTTGAGCCTTAGTGTCTGTGAGACTGAAAATTGTTGCGTGTGTGTGTGTGTGTGTGTGTGTGTGTGTGTGTGTGTCTGTGTCTGTGTGATGGAAAGAGAAAGAAAAGGAATTATTTTCTTTCTCTTCTTAATAATTACCTAAATTTCAGTGTTTTAGAAAAAGTGCACCGTATGTTTCCCATTGACAAACATGATACGCGTGTACCCAAAGAATGATTAAAACATACATTACAATCTCTCTCTCTCTCTCTCTCTCTCTCTCTCTCTCTCTCTCTCTCTCTCTTACCTGCGTGCTAGCTACTTCGGTAGCACATCACAGCAGCATTGACTTGAAGTTTATGTACCTTGAGATATGGAGTGTTACTTCTCTTTATTGTTGTTTAAGTCACTTGACTTGAAGTTTATGTACCTTGAGATATGGAGTGTTACTTCTCTTTATTGTTGTTTAAGTCACTTGACTTGAAGTTTATGTACCTTGAGATATGGAGTGTTACTTCTCTTTATTGTTGTTTAAGGATTGTACCTTTCACCGCCTATCAGACACTGGTAATTACTAACATTTAGTTAACGTGCTAATTTTCGCGATTGAATGTTATCACTTTTGAATACATTGATATCTTTTGATGTGGTAGAGAAGGTGAGGCGGTTGTATGTTGAGTTAGGGGAAATAGGATGAATGGAAACAGTGATGAATATTTGAAAAAAAAAAAAAAAAAAAAAAAAAAACAGATGTACAACTAAAAAAAAATTACATAAAGGACTGTATACTTAACGAAAAATTACTCAAACGACTTCATTAAAGGTGAGTCGGTAATAAAACAAGAGAAGTAACTAATAATGAATGTAAAGAGTTAAAGTCTTCAACGTTCCCAGTGACGAACTATATAGATGATGACATACTTTCGTGCAGGTGAGGCCTCATTGATTCACATGTAACATTAACAGCACAATATAAACATCATGCTTCTGTACAAACAGCCCTGCATTACATGTATGAACACGAAAAAAAATAGAATTTGCTTCATCCAGTTAAAAGGGAATAGATATTTGTTTACTTACCGTTTATGAAGAATCTGTGTAGATGTTTCGAACCGGCGATGGTCTTGTTCGTAAAGTGATGACGTTTCCCACAACCTACCCTTACTGAAGTGGTGATATAATTATATATGTGTATATATGTGTGTGACTTGTTCATGAACCACTCCCTCTTTCTGGTGATGTTTCCTCCCCCTCCCCTTCCGGATACACAGAGATGAAATAAATCACAGAAACGAATAAAAACCTCTGTTTGATGTCACATCAGGAGATAGAATGATAACGAACACAGGGGCAGCATGCCACCTGTTACGTGTTGTATGTCGTCTTCGAAGCAACTCTCTCTCTGTGTTTGCATGCGTTATATTCCTGTCCCCACTTTCCCCGCCCATCAGAACTGTACGCTAGTCGTGGCCTGTGTCCTTAAAGACAAACCGTTCCTGCAGCCTATCAAGCAATTATGACAAACAGTGGGCTGTTCTGACCTCTGAGACATGTTCACTCATGTAATGCCACTGGTTACCGTTTGGGACCGCAACTTCGTGTGCCCTTATGACACAGGGGGACAGCTCGTCACTCAAGCTGGCAAACCGGAACACTTCCCAACAGGCTCGGCTGCGCTGTGGCTAACACCCCTGGCAAGCTTGGCTGAAAAACGGGGCCCAAACAGGCTTGGCGACTGTTGGTCACCATTGTCTGCTTAATCTTTTCAGGCAAGATGGCTGCCTTCGACTGGCAATAATTATATATCCATTCTAGTTAAAAATCCGTATCCTATTTAGAATATTAGTACGCAGTAAACACATTGGTGGTGTAGCCAGTGTCATGCTGTGTGTTCTGTCCAGATTTGTTTTGTTTTGTTTTTCTTTCACATGCGGACAAACGATAGAATGCTATGCCATCTTTAAACCCAAAACAAACGTCCCCACAATGAACCGGAAACAATCCAATAAAATCCTCGGGATCCCGAGGCTGAACGAACTAAATGGTTCATGATCCGGAAATACGGGTTAATCCGGAAGACTTACAACCTATCATTGTTATGAGTGAATATTTTCTTTCTTTCTTCTATGTTAAATCTAAATTTGGCATTGTCAAAGTAATACCACAGAAAATGATTCTGTTAAAGTTTTGCACACATACACACGCGCGCACAGACACACACACGCGCGCGCGCGCATACACACACACATGCACGTACACACACACACACACACACACACACACACACACACACACACACACAATGAGAGAGAGAGATGGAGGGAGGAAGAATCGAAACACTGTGTTATTACGTAGACTCACGTTGTGTGACACAGTAGACGACCAAAAATACTATCCGGTTTTGTACTGACTCAAGCATACAGAGCATGAAGCAATGAATGTCTCAAACATATTCCAAAACATTCATAAGAAACAATACTCTTTCACAGGTGTACCCCTATACTT
This sequence comes from Babylonia areolata, assembly GCF_041734735.1. Taxonomy (NCBI): domain Eukaryota; kingdom Metazoa; phylum Mollusca; class Gastropoda; order Neogastropoda; family Buccinidae; genus Babylonia; species Babylonia areolata. The sequence goes on from NC_134882.1 coordinate 12,395,693, forward strand.
CCATAACACTGTGACCGTATACGTGTGCATGTGTGTGTGTGTGTGTGCGTGTGTGTGTGTGTGTGTGTGTGTTTTGGTTTTTATCAAATGTATTCACAATCATGTTCAACGCAGCCTTACAGAGAGACAGAGACAGAGACAGAGACAGAGAGACAGAGACAGAGAGAGATTTCTGTTCATATCTTCTTTTTTCTTTTTTTTTCGTCTGGTATACCTGTGACTTCTGATGAACAGGTTTTTTTTGTTTTTGTTTTTTGTTTTGTTTTGTTTTGTTTTTTGCTGCCCCATCAACTGCACCGTTTCATTTGCATTACTCCCACGCCGCTCATTTAGATTCCCCCATATACAGCCACACCCGGGTTCGTCCGTCACAGTTCCAGCGTCGGCAGTCCGCAGAGAATCATTGATGTTAGGTCGCCAGGTAGCCACACACCAGAGGAGACCCTGCACTGCTGCTGAGACACTTCGGTGGTGTTCCGTGGTGCCTGTTCTGATTCAACGTACTTAGGACACCACCTACTAAGCCCCTACTAACGACTCTAATGACTCAGTCGCGGAGCCAGACTGAGTAAGCGTCCCTCCCAGAGTGGAGACCGCCACCACGTCCCTTAAACAACAAGCCCCATGAATCTGCCGACACTGAAGACATTGACAGGACTCACCCCAAGCCCAGAAGTGGAGGGGTATCGAAACTGAGGTCACCGTGAGAGCAGGGCATGAAAGGCCACAGACCTTGAGACTGTTTTCATAAAACTGATGATGATGAAGGAGGAGGAGGATGACGATGATGATGGCGATGTTGCTATGGAGGTCCATTTTGGTTTGGGACTGCATGACAAGGCTGTACTCTACGCTTCCTGTCATAATGATATCCCGGCGTTAACCAGGCCCGAGAGATACCGCCACTTGCAGTGACGGTCAGGTAATTAGAGCAACACACCCAAAGACGCATCCTTGAAGTGGATGACACTCTACTGTGTGTTCCCAGTCTCCCCATTTAAACCAACAGCACCCTCAACTCTGGGCTGGAGCCGGCCACGGGCCGAAAAACCCACCTCCGCTGGGATTCGATCCCACGTCCTCCCAACCGCCAGTCCGCGATGCCGACTACTTCGCCACGGCGGCTGGTACTGATGAACAGATATTTAATTCAAATGAATTTCTTTAATGAATGAATGTGCTTGGCGATGAATAATCTGGCGGTTGAGTAAAGCATCAAAATGACAATGATGATAATAATAATAATAATGGTGATGGTGATGATGATGGTGATGATGATGACTGATAATAATGATAATAGCAATAATGAAGATAAAATGATAATAGCAATAATGATAATAATGATGATATGATGATAATGATGATGTGATTATTGTTATTGTTGTTTTTACTCTTTTTTGAATCACTTGTGTAAACAAAGTGAGTCTATGTTTTAACCCGGTGTTCGGTTGTCTGTGTGTGTGTGTGTGTGTGTGTCCGTGTGTCTGTGTGTCCGTGGTAAACTTTAACATTGACATTTTCTCTGCAAATACTTGGTCAGTTGACACCAAATTTGGCATAAAAATAGGAAAAATTCAGTTCTTTCCAGTCATCTTGTTTAAAACAATATTGCACCTCTGGGATGGGCACAAAAAAATATAAAAAAAGAAGCCCAATTATATGCAAACTGCATTTACTGTTATATTTATATTTTTTGTATTCTCTAAACTTGGCACTTTGACCTCTTATTCTGACCCAACAAGAGGAGTCATTATTATCATTTTTTGTTCAAACAGGACCTTCTTTTGCTAAGCATGGAATTTTTTTTTTTTTTTTGCAAACGTTTTGGTGCAGATAGTAAAAAAGGGAAATTACTCTGTAATTAATGCTAGGGGACTTAATTTATCACAAGTGAGTCTTGAAGGCCTTACCTCTCTTTTTTTTCCTTCTTTTTTGTTATTATCATAAAGCACTGCGGTAGAAACTGTTGGACCCCTGATCCAGTGATCACCAGTGATCAGGGTTCGTGGCCACGTTTCAGCATGGTGTTATGTCCTTGGGAAAGACACATTACTCCGACGAAGTTTCTTGACTCCACCCAGGTGTGAATGGTATAGACGTCTGCTATAAAATAAAATAAAGATAGTGACCCTGCGTTTTATAGCTGTTGGTCAAGTCTCTGCTGAACCAGCGAACGTGGCTCCATGCTAGGATGACTAAACATTAACATAACCACGTAACGACCAGTTAGCTTTCGTTGTCATGAGCCAAACTAGTCTCTTTCTGTGGTCCATGGATGCCTACACTATAACTGCAGACTTGAGAAAACGACCGATTTGCTGATGAACTTCAGGTCAAATTGCTCAAGGCTGTAGTTTTCAGAGCGGTGGGAAAGGGGGAACGGAGGAGGGGTTTCTGCTGTAGTCTGTAGCTAATTCACTGCGTTGGTCGATAGCATTGTGCGATGGTTGATAATATTCGCTGCCTTTGTCTTGCTGTTGTCAAAAGGGAAGTCCAACTGCACTGGGTCGTCTCCAGGACCACCAGCCAGCTTCTGCTCCGGGGACGACCTGCATGTCACGTCCTGTAACGCCAGACTACCATCAGCAAGAGGAGCAACAGCAGTTGGAAGCCCGCCGGCACTCGCACCCCTGCAGCCGTCCTTTGGCGTAAGCTGTGTCTCTGGCGCACACTACAGGAGAATGGCGACCCAGACCCGTCCATTCCCAGTGCAATGGCAGTCAGACACTCTGAGATGAGAAGTGTAAGCCGTGGGCGCTGGCGAGGAAGGGTGTCGGTGCTGCCCCCAGACCAGCAGCTCTTCTTCTTCTTCTTCTTCTGCGTTCACTCGTATGCACACGAATGGGCTTTTACGTGTATGACTGTTTTTACCCCGCCATGTAGGCAGCCATACTCCATTTTCGGGGGTGTGCATGCTCGGTATGTTCTTGTTTCCATAACCCACCGAATGCTGACATGGATTACAGGATCTTTAACGTGCGTATTTTGATCTTCTGCTTGCATATACACACGAAGGGGGTTCAGGCACTAGCAGGTCTGCACATATGTTGACTTGGGAGATCGTAAAAATCTCCACCCTTTACCCACCAGGCGCCGTCACCGTGATTCGAACCCGGGACCCTCAGATTGAAAGTCCAACGCTTTAACCATTCGGCTATTGCGCCCGTCGACCAACAGCTCAGCCGGGATTGAAAGATTGACAGTGTCGGAGAAAAGTCCATGCTGTCCATTCAGTGGCCCGCCCCCAAGCCCAACCATACCAGGGTGTCTTCAGGCCACAGTCGCTGCCACCGTTCTCCGAAGCGCTGGCCAGGCACCAGGCCGAACTTAGAGGGTCTGATACCCACATCACAGGCGAAAGATTTTCTTTCTTTTTTTTTTTCTTCTTTTTTTTTCTTTTTTTTTCCATTGTTTTGTGTGCTTTCGTTCTTTAGTTTGGCATCTTTTCACTATTAGTGATATTAGACGATAAAAAAAAGTGGGCTGGGGTGGGGAGAGGGGGGGATGGGGAGAGGGGAATTAGTAGTCAGGATAATACAGAAAAGGTAGACAACTACGAAGAAATGCATAACTAACATGAAATTAGCTTTAACAGTAACAATTCAATAATGATGATAATAGCTAAAACCATTAATACAATTATAAAGTACATTAAAGGAATGTAGAAATAGGGCTATTAACTAATGCCTTTGAAAGTTCTTCTAAAAGAACCTCGTTAGAAATAACTTCCCCAAAATCATCTGCAGAATAGTTAATCTCTATGAAATACTTGGGCAAGAAGATACGGAACTGCAGACAGTGAAACAAACTATGATGCAAGTCGAACTGCTTACCACAAACGCATATAACATTTTTACTATATTTCGTCTTCAGCGCGTCAAGTTTTATACGGAAGAATGTACAGGTTATTAATCTTGTATAACAAGCTGATCAATTCGGTATTTTTTCTTTAATAATATGTTCGGGGAATAATGTCCCTTTCTGTTTTGAAAACGTTGCCTTCCATCGTTTGTGAAATCGACCCCATGCTATTTTTTTTCTAACATGGTGTATACTTCTTTCACGGAAAGTCGGACATGTATTTTTGTCTATTTCTCTGTGTGTGTGTGTGTGTGTGTGTGTGTGCTGGGTTTTGGTGGGGTTTTTTGGGGTTTTTTTTATAGTTGTTGTTATTTTGTTTGTTTTTAGAGAAACCAGAGTGCCCACGCCACACAAGACGGCCAGGTTTTATCCACACATGCTGGTGTGAGTTTACCCTTCCCGTGACGTAGTGAGGATGACGACGGGTGACACATGGCAGTGTGGGAGGAGCTTGACGCTAGTGGCATTGTTTCGTGATGCACTACCGTTCCTCCCACCCCCGCACCCCCACACCCCAAGACACGATTATTATTACGTAGGTTTCGCCTTCGTCCGAGGTATTCCCATACACTTTTCACGGATGCGAAGAACATCCTGGGACGTTGTTAAAAAGGATGAAAAAAATTAACAAAACGTCTTAACTGAAGACAAAAGAAAACAACTGTGTTGTTTGTCAAGCCCACCGGATTTTTGTCTTTCTTTGTTGTTGTTGCTGCTGTTGATGTTTTGGGGGTTGTTTTTTGTTGTTGTTGTTGTGTTGTTGTTTTTTTTGGGGGGTGTGGGGGGGTTGTTTTGTGTGGGATTGTGTGTGTGTTTGTTGTTGTTGTTGTTGTTATTGTTGTTATGTTGTTGTTGATGATGATGATGATGTTTTTTAACGGTGAATCCTGTTTTGTACCTCCTTCAGGATTTTAATCAGGTGAAAATGACTGAACTTGGGACACTCTACTGTGGTTGTGCCTTCAAAATAGTTGTTTAGTTAATTTTCAAAGGCATGAAAACTCAACTTCAAAGGGGCAAAGATAAAAGCAAAATGACGTCATGAAAACATTTCAAAAACATGATTTCAAAGATAGAAATGGCGTACCCGAAAAATACACGTGGCGTCATTTTTCGCGTGACGTGCTACATTGGTCTGTTTGTTGGGAGGGAACATGCGTATGGGGTCGGAGACTGGAATAGAGTGGGAAGGGAAACCCTTGACAATGACGATGTATCAGTTTCAGCTCCAACTTCTCAATGACCGTCACTGCGTTCAGGCAAATACATATTCACTACACCGCATCTGCTAGGCAGATGCGAGACCAGCAAGCAATAACCCAACGCGCTCAGTGAGGCCTTAAGTGCATGGACACATACCCAAAATCAATCAGCTAGAGTGGATTTCGTCTAAAGAACTCAGCCAGAGTTTAGTAAAGACACTTCATATAGTATATCCTTGATAAAGACACTACACTCCGATGTTTCCTCACCTCATCCAGGTGTGGCATGGTTTTGGGATGCCGGTTAGAACGGCGGAAGGAGAGGATTGGACCAAGCCTTTCTGTGGCAAGCCCGAGACAGCGGATATGACGAATGCACTGCCACGATGGCCGCACAGAGTTATGGGACATTTTAACCTAAACGATAAACATGATTCCCAAACCAGTGTTGATCAAAACCAAACCTTGTTAGTTTCATGCAGATGGGGTGAACGACACTAGTATTTTGTTTGTTTGTTTGTTTAAATACTGGCTTTGAGGGTTTTTCTCTCCCCATCCAAGTTTATACATACTTGAATGGAAAATGGATGTACGTCAATCATGTGTGGTGAGTTAGGGTTAGCGATCAGCTTCTTCTCCTCCTCATTTCCCCCTCTTTTTGTACAGTATTCATTTCCCTTTCCAATTTTGCCTCTGTCCTCTTTTTTTCTTTTTCTTTTTTTCTTTTTTTTAATTTTTTTATCTGTTTGTTTCTGTTGTTATTGTTGTTGCTGGTGCTCACCCTCCAGAACTGAAGAAAAAATATCCATGTAAACTTGTGTTTCAGTGCAAATGTCGTTTATAAAACTAAATAAATAGATAAATAAATGATATATGAATAATTGATCATGTAACTAATCAATCAACCAAGAAACACAGATCAACGTGTTGGATGGAAAAGTGTTGCTATCTACTCCAGTGTGAAAGTGAGAACCAAGCAAGCCAAATTACAGACTAAACAGTCAGCTGCCTGTATTGCATTATATTGTACTATATAACTTTTTTTTTTTTTTTTTTTTTTTTTTTTTTTGGTCACAGTGGATCATTTGTGGGGAGGGCGCGTCGCCACAGTATAGCACCGCTTTTCATCTGTCTGCTTGTGTATCGTTTTTTGTTGTTGTTGTTGTTTTTTACCACTCAAGGTCCAGTGGAGGGGGAGATCTTTTTTGGAGAGTGTGGCATTCGACCCGGTATGGTCAGGTTCTCTTGTTTCCAGTGTGGACACGTTGCCAATAGGCCACCTCTTCGTCAGAAAACAAAAGTCAGTTGTTGTTTGTTTGTTTTATGGTGAAATCAATACACACATTAATAGAACGCGCTTGTCAGGTATTGAGAGCTTACCAGAAGTTTGAATAAAACACTAACATAAAACAAAATTAATATAAGTAAAGATTAAACAAATATAAGTAGAATGATATATATATATATATATATATATATATATATATATATATATATATATATATATATATATATATATAATCAAACAAAATAAACAAAAACGTTCACTGGTCCTTTCAGATCCTTGCCATTCAGTCTTTTCACCAGTTTGTTCACATACTTAAAAGACGATCAAAAAGGCCGTTTTTACAAACAAACGGAAAAGACATTTAATATGTTGGATGAGGTCAGCAAACGTGGCTGAAGAGAACAGGGACAATGAGGGTGGGCGTAAGAAAAAAAAAGTTGGAGCTTTTGCGAGTGTCTACATGGTGAGTTGTTTTTTGTTTTTGTTTTTTTGTTTGTTTGTTTGTTGGGTTTTTTTTTGTTTGTTTGTTTTTTGTTTTTTTGTTTGTTTGTTGTTGTTGTTTTGTTTTGTTTGTGTGTGTGTGGGGGGGGGTAATTAACTTAAAGGTGGAATGCGACTGTGATAACTGCGTTTTCTTTATATATATATATGTGTGTGTGTGTGTGTGTGTGTGTGTGTGTGTGTTTTAAGCAGGTCATATCCTGAAACGGAGTGAAGACTGCTCTGCTCAGTGGGTCTTCTCGATCTTTTGAAAGCAACTGCACATGGGGAATTGATGTGGGTTTTGTTTTTGTTTTGGGTTGTTTTTTTTATCTTGCTCATACGCTCTTTTTGAACCAACATGCTGGAAATCCAAACGGACACGCTGGATTAATCTTTAGGAGGGTCCGACTCGCCCAACACACATATATGAGGTCATGAAATACAGACCTCTATTTCTCTCTGTGCGCTGTTCTATATGTGTATAAAAAAAAAAATGTTTGAATGTGATTATTTGATATAACCATGTCTTTTTCTTCTTTTCTTGTCTTTTTTCAATTATTTGCTTGTGAATTATTTTTCTTGCAGTCTTTTTTTTCTCTTTTTTTCCCCTCCATTCTTTTCCTTTCGGGTGCAAAAATGTGAACTTATTCATTACCCTTACCAGTAAAAAAAAAAAATCAATTCATTTTCAGTCAGTCAGTCAATCAGTCAGTCAGTCATTCTCTCTCTTTCTGTCTCTCCCTCTCTCTGTCTGTCTCTCTGTCTCTGTCTCTGTCTTTCTCTCTCTGCTGTATACCTTCAGTGCCGTCTCAGTGGCATCAGTACCCACACACTGCTCATTCCAAAATCCCCCGTACAAAGCGACACACAGGCACGTTTTATGGCAGTCTCAGCACAAGGAGTCCACCAGGGGATATCGATACCGAGTCGCCATGAAACCACCCATCAGAAAAGACCCAGCACGGTTGCTGGGTAGCTCCTGTGACATTCAGTGGCCCCGTATTGAAGGTGGTATTGCTTTATCGCGAAGTGCGCAGTACCTAGAGTGGAGACCTCCCCCACGTCCCATCCAAGACGATCCCAACGAACTTGCCTGCACTAAGCACTTAACACGAACTGCCCAAAGGCAGCAGAGGTGGGGCTGGAGAGAAGTATCACAGCGATATCAGGGCGTTAAAGCTAACAGATTATTGAACTCTACGAACAACTGAGTTCTATTCTGTTGATGACGAATGACCAGTATGAAGATGATGATATTGCTGCTATAAGGAGGTCGAATACAAACTGTCTCCATTCAGTTGTGTATCATGTCATATCTCTTCTTTTTTTCTTTTTACATTTTTTTAATTACTTAATTCATCTTACCTCGTCTCATCTCATTTCAGTAAGAGTCCAAATCAGAACAATTATTCATGTATTTTACATGAGGCCCTCTGTTGACCCATTCCTAAGAAAGAACCCAGCACCGGCCGAAACTTTCTTCTTCTTCTGCGTTCACTCGTATGCACACGAGTGGGCTTTTACGTGTATGACCGTTTTTACCCCGCCATGTAGGCAGCCATACTCCGTTTTCGGGGGTATGCATGCTCGGTATGTTCTTGTTTCCATAACCCACTGAACGCTGACATGGATTACAGGATCTTTAACGTGCGTATTTGATCTTCTCCTTGCATATACACAGGAAGGGGGTTCAGGTACTAGCAGGTCTGCACATATGTTGACCTGGGAGATCGTAAAAATCTCCACCCTTTACCCACCAGGCGCCGTCACCGTGATTCGAACCCGGGACCCTCAGATTGACAGTCCAACGCTTTAACCACTCGGCTATAGCGCCCGTCGGCCGAAACTTTCAAATGACTTTAGTTTTGACGAGAAGGCACTTGATACCACCTGACATAACAGCAATACGCAAGTAGATTGATCATTGAAAGTCACTGACCGAAAGCGTTACTGATATCTAAAGATTGGACTTTTTTCTAAGGGAAGGTGGAGGGGGATGTTTTGCAGTATGCTGAGAGATAGGGAGAAATATCACCGTGTGTGTATGTGTGTGCGCGTGTGTGTGTGTTTTCTTCACTTTAACGTCTATTCACTATAAGTGTTTTTAGACGGAAAGGAGTAAAGTAGTGTACAAAGGAAAGGGAATGCATATGAATATTAGTGTTAAAAAAAGGGGGAAAAAAGAAGAAAAAAGTTCATGTTATGTATCAGAGGAAAAGTATATTATAAGAAAAAGTCTAAAGAGGTTGTGGTCAGTGTGTATTGAATGAGTTGTCATGGGAAGGAGAATATGTATATGCATATCAACAAGTATTAACCTACAACAATGTAAATATAAATAACAGTATTAAATATAATACATCAAAGGAGGATATCAACTGGACTGGAGTTTAAAATTTCTGAAAACATTCTAAGCAATGAATAATCATTCAAAATCTTTTCAGTGGCTAATGAAATATTGGAAGAAAAGTCATCAACTACATCTTTTGGAAGTAACTGTCTTATGCTCGAACAATGAATGAGTAGATGGCTTACAGTTATTTGCTTACCGCATATACATTTTATATTTTTAGAAAATTTTGTACGAAAGGCATTTAAACGAAGTCTATACATTAGACTTGTAATTTGTCTTGAATGTGCTGCTGGTGTCGAATTTAGAAAATGTTTGGGATTAGCTGCATTCTTTGTGTTTACACAACATTGGTAATATTGATTATTTGAATTTATAAGTAATTTCTTAAATCGATTTCTACATACATTTTCTATACAGCTAATGCATTCATGTAGATCTAACTGGATGCCAAGTTGTATTGCGCCTTCGAAATTACGTGCTGCTCTTCTAGCTGCTTGGTCTACCCACTCATTTGAAGATATTCCACAGTGCGAAGGTACCCAACAGAAAGTTATTTTAATGCCCTGTTTTGTCAGTTGGTGAATAATATGTTTTATTTCCATTGTCATCTCAATTCGCTTCTTTGAATTTGGAGATTCTATAGCTTGTAATATTGACTTTGAGTCTACACATAATAAAATTTCACTTACAGCTTTCGGAATGTCTGAAATATAATTTAAGGCCATAAGTATGGCTATAAGTTCAGCTGTGAAAATGGAATATTGTCTACCAATATAGTATAATGTTTCTATTCTAAATGAAGGAATTACAAAAGCCGCTCCTGAATTACCATCTTCTAGAACAGATCCGTCTGTGTATATTTTTAGATAATTTGAATATTGATTTTCTCTGTTGTGTGTGTGTGTGTGTGTGTGTGTGTGTGTGTGTGTGTGTGTGTCAGTGTGTGTGAATGAGGCCACTGAATTAACTTATACCTCAGTACTAAGTAATACTGGTATACTGCGGGATACAACATTGACTAGTAAATGGGGATATGAAACACACTGGGCACCCATCAAAATATGACGACGCACAAGTATTATGGGTTGATTGAGATACACAGAGAGAGAGAAAGATACGGATACGGATAGTTTATTCAATAAAGGCCATGGCCCCTCATGAAGGGGGTACAGTGAATCAACATTCAAAATCAAAACCTTACAAATTACAAAAGTAAATGATAAACTGCAAATGATAATCCACAAATTGGATAATGCACAACTAATAATAATTAACTACATAATACACTGCGAAACTTAAAAGCCTTATATAAGTAAATAGCAAACTGTATAATAGTTTCGTTAGTTGATGACATAAGCATGGCAAGTCGAAATAAAGTAGGGTGTCTATGATATTTTTTGTGGAATCCACTCATGTCTAAGGTCATTCAAAGCAGGGCAACACACACAAAGTGAAGTTCGGTTTCTTCAACACGTCTGCATAAAGGACAACTAAGATCAGAGACACTGGATTTTCGATAACGATAATGATGAAGAAATATGTCAGAAATTCCAAATCGGAACCTGGTTGTGATATGTTTCAAATGCTTATCCATTTTCATTGATAGATAAGTAGGAATAGAGTGCATAGAAATGAACTGTCTGTAAAACTCAAATCTATCGCTATCTTGAACATGATAAGACCATTCTTGCTATCTACAGTCAATTAATCTTGTTCGGAGTGCACTAATAAATCCCTTTATGTCCCCTACCCCCTGCTGTAACCAAACATAACCAAATCCCAGTCCATATAATCTTTGATACCCAGTTTACCTTGCCCCTCAAATCTAAATCATAATATTTATAACATGTTAAATGCTTTTTTCGGCAACCTTGAATCTTCCATTTGTGTTATTTTCAACCAATAGCGAATACATCTTACTGCGGAATTGAGATATATCGGATATCTTTTTGTCTCCCCGTAAATTAAATCATTAGGCGTTTTTATGGTAACTCCAAGAAACTTTTTCAGTGCAAATAAATGAACATTCTCGCAGCAAACTGCAGCATTTGAAAGACCCCAAATTTCTGCTCCATATTGTACAATAGGTTGTACCTAGGAATCAAACAATTTAATAAATAGATCAAAAGATTGATTTTCTAAACTTGACAGTTTTTTTCATAATACAAAGTAATGCTTGTTAAGCTCTACTTGCAAGATCTTTACATGCAACTGTGAAACTCAATTTTGTTGAAAAATATATTCCTAAGTATTTATACCATTCACTACTGGCATAGTTATTCCATTATAAGTCCATTTTTCCCTAATTCCTAAATATCTACATTTTCTAAATACAGTTATGTTACTTTTTGACATATTTACTTTCAACTGAAGTGATTTTGCAGCTCTAGATAGACTATTTAATTGTGTTTGTAAACCAGTCACAGTTTCAGACATCAACACAACATCATCAGCTAAGAGGAGAATGAATAACTCTAGAATCTCACCAGTAAATTGTGCACCATGTTTTCCGTTTCTGACAACTTCTGAAGTAAGTTCGTTAATAAAAAGAGAAAATAATACAGGGCTGCACACATCACCTTCTTTCACGCCAGAAGTGCATTGAATACAATCAGTCATCTTCCCCCCACATCTAACCCTTCCTTTCACACCCGCATACATACTCATAATACATTTCAACAACTTCCATGAACACCAGTTTTTAAAAGAATAGGCCATAGAATTGTTCTGTTTATGGAATCCAAGGCTTAGAGAGAGAGAGAGAGAGAGAGAGAGAGAGAGAGAATCGGAATGTTTTATTCACAATCAGGCCTCAGTAACATCATACATTTCAACGAAGGAAAATAAGCAAATAAACATAAATGTAGACAACAAAATATGGCATCATATTCGGAGAGACTGAGTGAGAGAGAGGGGGTGAGAGAGAGAGAGAGAGAGAGAGAGAGACTGGAAAGAGAGGGGGGAGAGACTCAGGAGAGACCTGAGACAGACAGACAGACAGAGAAAAAAATTATTTATTTCCGAGAATGATAGACAAGCACTGGTGCTTGTGCTTTTCATCCAGTCCCCGCCCTGTTCGGGGTCTTCACTACACCATACTAACTAATGACGACATAATCATATATACCAGTAGGGATGATAAACACAAATTGACATCAACCGATTAAATCCGCGATGCACAAGTAGGTATACTGTATATCTACAGATAGTGTGACGTTGCAAAAATGTGAGAACACCTACTGTAACAAGGAAAGCCTGGTATCAGTGGACAAAAGAGAGAGAGGGGGGGGGGGAGGGTGAGATCCAAGTTCAATCACACACCCCTCATTCAGTTGACACACTGATGCACTGCATCAACGGCGAAAGGCCTGAATTTATGTGAAATACAAAAGAGCACTTTCTGAAGACGGCCTGTCAGCCAGTGGCGGTCCAAAGTACATCCTCATTCCACTTCCATTACATGCACTTTGCATGACTCGCCCTGCAAAGCTAATACACAAAGGGAAGATTTTAATTTTTCATCAGTGGCTTCTTTTTTTTCTTTTTTCTCCAGAACTGACTTATAACGAGCAAAACGTTTTATCACTGTGCTGGGTGTAGGTGGATGGTGGTGGGAGTGGGGGGGACGGGGAGGGAAGGGGCAAAAGTACAGTATCAGTATCAGTAGCTCAAGGAGTCGTCACTGCGTTCCGACGGTCAAATCCATATACACTACACCACATCTGTCAAGCAGATGCCTGACCAGCATCGTAACCCAACGCGCTTTGTCAGGCCTTGAGAAAAAATAAATAAATAAATAAATAAATAAAATAAAATAAATAAATCAATAAATAAACAAATCAATAAATAAACAAATCAATCAATAAATAAAAGTACAACTTCAAACCGGAAGTAAACTGTGTAGTTTTACATGTTTTATCTCCCACCGGATGTAGAATTCAACATTCACTTTGTTTTGTCTTGCGGAAACAGTGCACAGGCAGAAAAATGGCGAACACCACGGTGAAGAGTGCTCCTCGCGATGCACAAGTTATGGCCGCAATTCTCAAAGATTCTGGAGTTGTGGAATATGAGCCACGACTCATACACCAGATGCTTGAATTCACTTACCGTACGTACAAAACATTTCCTTTCAGATGTTTATCTCTGGGCGTTTTTTAGCGCTTTCTTTGAAGTTGAACCAATAACCAGCATGGCAGCAAGTAAAAAGTAAACAGACCGAAACACGCCGGTATTATATATTTGATTCTTCTGGCTGCAGTTTGCACCATGAGTGATGTTACTAGTTACAGATCAACCACGTTCATATTGAACATTTGTTGAAAAATAAACAACAAAATGTTACCCCCCAAACGTGAGCTGAATTGACTAAAGATGACCAAATAGCGCGAAGGTAGAGTGTACTTTGAAAATGTCTCGCATTTCAACAGAACCAAATCTTCATGCATCATTACATGTGTCCGTTGCGACTATGGCCAGATTGGTCCCTGCAATCTATGATTAATCCTGATCCAGACCATTTAAGATAAGTTCTGGAAATTTACTCACAGAACATGAACGATTCAGGCAACATGCATGTGTACACATGTGAGTTTGCAAACGAGGATGTGCGTTTGAGTGCGCATGCATGCGAGCTGGTGCACAGTCACATTATGTAAAGGAATGCATTTGCACTAAACAGTTAACATTACGTGCAGTATAGCAACTGTTAAACTTACCACTGTACCATTGTCAGTTAACTTTGAACTGAACAATTATCAAAAGAAACACTCAAACAAACTCCAGCATTCTTTATGGTCAAATCAAAGATTTTTAATAATTGAATGAATTGTAAACAGTTGCATTACTAGCTAGAAATATTATTAGCCCCATATTCTGTTGCCTGTCAAAAATCCATGAAAATAACACTACAATTATTAAGCAGAATTTAAAACGCACATTGAGACATTTGCAAAACCGACACTATTTTGTTCCCCTGTACACACCTCTGTGTGACTTGTAGCATGAACGTCTACACCTTTTTGTGAACACTACTCATTCTGTCTTGAGGGGGGAAATTGTGTATATTGCTGAGATATTTACTATGACATTAAATAATTTTATGTCGAGAACTGCTGTGGAAGGAAATCTTTCTCTTGATCTTTTTTTTCTTTTCTTTTTTTTTTTTTTTTTTTTTTCTTTTTTTTCTTTTCTTTTTTCTTTTTTTTTCAAAAAATGGTTTGTGATAATTTTGAAACTTTTTATGTATAATTTGCATGTTCCTTTTCCTTTTGTTGCAGAATATGTCACAGATGTTTTGGAAGATGCGAAAGTTTACTCTCAGCATGCTAACAAGAAGAACATTGATGTTGACGATGTCAAGTTGGCAGTACAGTGTCGAACAGACCACTCTTTTACAAACCCTCCACCCAAAGAGGTCAGTTTTATCACTCAGACAGCTTCTTTTTCACATTTTTACCTTCAAAGATCTGCAAGTGGTGGACTGGATATGTTATAACATGAATTATAAGTATTGTGTAGTTTTATTAGTAAATGGGGTTTGTACTGGTATGGTAGCAGGTCTACTTTACCACACAGCTCTCTGTTTAAATTTCTTTTTCTTGATTTTTTTCAAGGGTTTTTTTTTTTTTCTTGTACAGGTCTCTCCATTCCTTTCCCTCGAGTCTGACCACCCGCATAAACCCTCTCTCTCTCTTGGAAAGTTTGATCATTTGCATTATTTTGACTGGGGAGTTATTGGTTGCAGATAGCAGGATTAGAATGGGCACATTCCAAACAGTGATTTTATTTTTTTTCAGTTTTGAAAGCTTCAACTTGTAATAGTAATGAGGGATATATTTTGATGAATATGAATAAGTATATTAAATTGGCTCTAACAACATTTTGTGTGGTGTGCTTGACATTGCAGTGCTTTCAAGATGACATGGACCTGATGACACTAAAAGTGTGTCTTACATAATTTTTGTAAATCTGTGACCCAGGATGAACCACACACACTCTTGGAATGCCCAGTTCCTCATGCCTTAAGAAAAGAACTTATTTCTCAGTCATCCTGGAACTTCCCCACAATAATTAATCTTTGTTACTTTCATCTGTGAATGACCAAATTGTTAAACATTTATCAACATTTTTACATTGTAAATCTTTCAGAAGAAAATGGAAGGGAAGTTAAATGAATTTTGATTTGATGATAATTATGATTATGTCTGCTGACTTTTGTAGACATATAGTTGTGAGGTTGTCGTGTTTTTATTTCTTTGTTTAATAGTTGGGTCTTTTTTTATTTGTTTGTTTGTTGGTTTGGTTTTTTTTGTTATTGTTTCACCCCTTCAGAAGATGGTTACGACCTATGTGAATAAATCATCTGAGGTCTGGTCTCTCTCTTTTGCTGTCTCTCTCTCTCTCTCTCTCTCTCTGTCTCTGTCTGTCTGTCTGTCTGTCTCTCTCTCTCTCTCTCTCTCTCTCTCTCCCTCTGTGTGTGTGTGTGTGTGTATATATATATCACTTATCTCTCTGAGTCCCTCTCTCTTTCTTTCTCTGTCCTTGTTTTCAATGCTTTTGTTGGTCCCTTCTTTACTTTTTTGCTCATTGTTCATCAAACCCTTGTCTTATCCCCTCATTGGTTCAAAGAAAACAAACACTGAAATGTCTGTACTTATTTTTTGCTGCTGTTTTGTTTTTACAGCTGTTGCAAGAGATAGCTCGTCAGAAGAATGGTCAGCCTCTCCCACCTATCAAGCCATACGGGGGACCACGTTCGCTTCCCGATCGTTACTGTCTGACCAATCCCAACTTCAGACTCAGATCATCCAAAAAGGTTGCCATCCATTTAGTTTATGTTTGCTTCTCTTCTTCCATATTCTGTCTCTGTATCCTCAAGTTGTTGTCTGCCTATGGTGTGAAATTATTTCTGCTTCATTTTTGTGTTTGTTTTATTGGATGGACTGTATTTTCAGTGCGGAAGCATTGAGTGAATATGTGAAAAATGCTGAAATATTTTGCATCATATTCCACTGTTTATGATGAGGTGTTATAGCATTTCACCCATGGCAGTGGTTCATTTTCTTTGAAGAACAGATGCCTTTTTAGTTTGTGCAAACTATATATTTTCTCCAGCTGGCTTGCTTTTGTTAATTTGTGGTGTGGTGAATTAGGTGAAACTAGTGTGCTTTTGTTGTAATAATTGATATTGGACACTTGTAGTTAGATGATGCTGTTGAATAATCGTTATAATGTTCAGAACATAATTTTTCAGTTTGTTCAGTGTGTGTCTTTGTGGTATTATTCCTGAATAAAAATAAAAAAATTTTAAAAAAGAAGTACCATTTATTTTCATCAGAATCTTCACAATTTTTGTAATCAGTGAACAGTGACAGATTGTGCTAATATATGCTCTAGCCACAGGATTAGTGTGTAACTGTGTTGCTTGCTGAGATGCCAAGTTACACCTGAGCAGCAGTTTTGAGTACTGGTAGTATTAGCAGTACTTTCATTTAAAGTCTTTTCACGTGGTTGATATTGGATGAGCAACTAGAGTATTGTGAAACAGATTAAAGGTTTGGTCAGCACCAAAGAATGAACAGAAAAGTTAAACAGATAACCCCAGTGAGTAACTTTTTGACTGACTACTATTGTGGTTCAAAGAAAACCTATGTTTCTGGATTGTTGGGGAAAAAATACAGTAATCAGTCAGCTTGGAAGTCCGTGTGAAATGCATTTCTATTGGTTCATTAACTCAGTTGCTGTGTTGGTTATGCATTTTGCCATGGCAACAAAAATACACTCATTGCTGTTCAAATACAGATAAAGATAGATACATATAATACATTCAAAAAGAAAAAAAGTGCCAGGATAACTAAGACTAAAGTCCCAATAAAAGAGAATGAGAGTCTTGCTGTGAGCAAGACCCATTTGGTCATCAAAAGTCTTGCAATGATTGACAAAATCATTGGTATCATGGTCACACTGTTAAACTGAAAAAGTTATTGGTATCATGGACATACATTTCAGTTGACAAATTCATTGGTGTCATGGACATGCATTCAGATAATTACTGGAATATTACTTGATACCCCCTCCCCCCTCCACTCTCACTATGTGCTTGGTTTGAAGCTTGCACATGTTGTTATGTTGCAGCCTCAGTCACGCATTCAGTTTGGTTTGCCCTCACAACAGAGGATAAGCCTGCCCACACAAGCCAAAGGACTATCAGGTAAACCTCATGGTTTTAGGGGTGGGGTTTTTTTGTTTGTTTGTTTGGTTGGTTGGTTTTTGTTTTGGTTGGGGTGGTTTTGTGTGTGTGTGTGTATGTGGTTTTTTTGGGGGGGGGGGGGGGTGTTGTTAATGAGTGTTAACCTTGCTATTGCAAAAATTGCTTTTTTAAATATAATTTGATTGTGTGTGCACATGTGTTTTCATGTGTTCATGTTATACACTCGAAAATTTGATTGGGTTTGAATTTTAAGATCTTTTTGTAAAATGTTTGTTGTTGGTAAGTGACCTTTTTTTGACTCACATGTGTTGAGAAGTCTATGTACATAATCACCCAGTCTCTTGAGTCCGTATGTATGTGTGTATGTATGACAAACTTCAGTGTTGGCATTTTATTGTCTGGCAGAAGATGGGGGTAAAACCAAGCTAGGGTTGGAGAGTAGTAATGAAGACCTTTCCACTTATTTTTATGTTGATGTGGTAAGCAGGGTGACAGATCAGCAGAGTGGGGGGTCAGAATAGGAAAGGTTTGACAGAGTTCGTGTCTTTACACCCAATTTTAACCCTTTCACTTCCAGAACTACAGGTTTTACAGTAGATGAAAACCGCAAAATGAAGGCTTCAAGCCAAATATTGGGTTTTTTCTGTACCCATTCCTGACTCAGCCCCACCCCTTTCCTGTTGATGTACCTTGTAGCATGCAATCATTATCAGGATAACCAGAATCACTTCAGTTGATCAATAACATTACTTTTATTTTCTATCACATTTTCGTAGTTGCTATTGTCATCATTGAGCGGAAAATCAAACAAATTCTAGCCACCTCTTCTACAGTGTACATTCTGACAACCATGTTGACTCACCCAACAGCTTTTCGCTTTATAAAACACACACAAAAATGCATCAAAACCAAGCCCAAACTTGCTGAGAAATTGCTTCAAACACTCATCATGGCATTCACCATATGCATTGGAGGTAAGCGTATGCAACTGAGTGGCTTGACTCCTGATTATGCTGTTAACCGTAAACCGCGGATATACGCGGTTGGAAGTGAAAGGCTTAATCAGACATGATGTTGTGAGTTGGTATGATAAAGCTCATGTCTTTGATACCCAGTTTTAAAGCTCGTGCCGCAAATTTTTATGTCTCAAACTTGATGATGTGACTGGCCATGATGACAGCAGTGAAGAGATTAGAGAGCAGCCGTGGACAGTCATTGTTAACCAAGGCAGGACCTTCAGGTACGGGCCCCACTGACAAGGTGCTCGTCGTCAACAAACCCACCATCAGCGCAGCCATGCCCACCATCCGTGTCAACACTGGTCCAGGTTTGGCTGATCTCATTCAGAACTCCCTGTCTGCCCTTGTTTTCAGTTCACGGCCACTGGTCAAGGTCACATTATGGCATGTACTGTTGATTGATAGTAAAAGTATGCAGGTTTCAGTTTACAGTTTCAAGGTGGTGTCAGAGTGTGGGGGCTGATCCATATAAGCTGCACATTTGCTAGGAGGTGTTGGGGTGGGGGTTGGGGGGGGAGACAGATGCATGATCTTCACATCATCCAGGCCTTGACAGTTTATCCAGGTTTGTGTAAAACATTAACATTATGATGGGGGTGGAAAGCGTGTAGGTAAAATAGACAAGATCTTGCATGTGATCTGAAGCAGACTCCCTATCCCCATTAAGTATTTAACTCTCTTGCAATCACTCTGGCTACAAAGTCCATATTGTCTCTCAGTCTCAGATTTAGATTTTACTGATGCTTTTTTTTTTTTTTTTTTTTTTTTTTTTTTTTTTTTTTTTTTTTTTTTTTTGGATAAACTTTTTTTATTAATAAATTATTTTGTAACATAAAAACTTTAAGTTTGGAAATGCTTCCACATACACTTCTCATTGCTCCCACACCATCGTATGGTATAAGAAAAAGGACCAGTTTTTATCACTTGATCTGAAGAAATTTGTTTTGATGAACAAACATTCAAATGTCTCTCCTTCAGTCTTGAAGAACTAAAACTCAATTTGTATGTGTCAAGATATGTGATTTTGTTAACATAATATGTAATTTTGAAGACTTTTTGTTAAGGATTTACCCCATAACCTAACCACCCCCCTCCCCATCTTTTTTCCAGTTAATTTGGGCATTTCTGAAACTATGATAACTGATTTGATACTTCTGCCTAATAGGATTGCTCAGTTTTTTTAATAGCAGCTGAATAGGACTGTGTGCTTGGGGAACCACAGTTTCCTTGGAAAAAGACTTGGGTAAAGATGAATGCAGGGAAGAATTTCTCAATAAGATATGTCAATGCATGACAGTTCAGGTCAATGTCAAGGTCAAAGTGACAATATGGTATGAAATGTGAGTAGTAAAAGAATTTATGTGAAAGCGATATAATATCTTGCATGCAGACTTAAAGTAAAAAACTGTGATTGGTCATGTTGAGAACAAAATCCTTGTGGGACGTTCTTGGCAACGTCACAGTTCAGTCACATCATTGCATTATATGATAGGAAAGGAATATACTTATTAGGTTTTCCGTTCATTTGTGTCAAACCTGCTACAGTGACTAGCACATTTATGGTCAAAATGTAAACACTTATAAAAAGCTGAGGTAAAGTGAAGGTCACAAGAGTATGCAGGAATGTAAATGCTTTTAAAAAGTTTAGGTTAGAGATGAAAGGTCAAGGTCTCAACAATATGTAGGTTAGAGATGAAAGGTCATGACAATGTGCAGTTAAAATGTCCTGTTGCAAGATGATCTTGCAGTATCCATTTTTCTATTCCATAATCCTTGTGGTTGGATTCAGTGGGTGAATGTGGCGTGATAATCTGCTTTGCAGTGTCTTTGTGTTGCTGCTTTTTCTGTTCCTTTATTGATTGCTGTGCTGGATAAGTGGGTATCACATGTGAGTCTTGAAGGCCTTGCCTGCTCTGTGCCCCCTTGACAACAGGTTCTAACAAACTGGATATCATGTTGTTGCTGTCAATGTGTACCTATGCAGTGAAGGGGTTAGGCAGCAGCACAGGACAGTCGGTGACCGTGTTACCCAAGGCAAGCCCATCGGGTACGGGTGCCACAAACCAGGTGACCATCATCAGCAAACCTGCCGTCGCCACCGCCAAACCCACCATCCGTATCAACACTGGGCCAGGTCAGGCTGCTTGTTCTTGTTCAACTCGGAGCTCTGAGAGAGCATGTGTGTGTGTGTATCAGTTTTGGAGGGCATTGTGAGAGGTTGTGTGTGTATAGATCTCAGTTTTGAAGGAGAATGTGAGAGATGATGAATGCGTGTATCTCTGTTTTGGAGAATGTGAGAGATTGTGGGTGTCCGTGTATTTTTGTTTGGAAGGAGAATGTGAGATAACGAGTGTGTGTATCTCTGTTTTTAAAGAGAATTGAGAGAGAGTGAGTGTGTGTATCTTTGTTTCAAAGGAAAACGAGAGAGATTATGAGTGTATGTGTTTCTGTTTTGAAGGATGAAGAATGTGAAAGATGAGTGTGTGTATCTCTGTTTCGAAGAAGAATGTGAGAGATTCTGTGTGTATTTCTGTTTTGGTGGCTCTATCCATCTAATGTTTGACTATGAGCTACTAGTTACGGTGTGTAAGCCCACAATTTCTCGAAATCACACTGCTTCCACGATTTCTCTCACTTTGGGAGAAATTGTGGGATTGCAAGAAATCGTGGTCATTCCCCTCCCAAGTTTTCTCTCAATTGCAAGAAATCGTGTGAGAATTCGTGGGAAGTCCCCCTTCTTTTTATCAAAAATATTTCTTTATTGTCAGAGTTGCTTTGTCTTTTCCCAGTGCAAATCTTGGAGAAACGTGAGAGAGAAAAAAAGGCAAGAGAAAAAGGAGGGGGGGGTGGGGTGGTGGTGACGACAACAATGACCATGATAATGACAGTGGCGTTAGTGAAGACATCAACAGCAGTAATGACACTGAAACAACCAATTATTGCATGGATCACTGCAGTGCATTGACCTCAAATTCAGCATCGGAATCAATAGCAAACAACAAAATTCAGGCAGTGTGTATAACTTGAACAGAAATATGATATAATACAAAATAACATAACGTAATATGGTATGAATTAAACCAAATATTTCCTGGATGTTGGGAATGGCATCAAAATGATTCAAATTTATACATAAATGTGACAGTAAAACAGGTGTTTCACAATGTCTTACCCTCACGTAGGATGCGTGAAAACCGGACCAAATAGTTTTGATGTTTGTTGTGATGCAAACTTTTCAGTCACATTTATTTAAAATGTTTTAAAATGTTCTTCATTTTATGCTTGCTCATTTGTTCATCTGTTAGTGTCAGCATCCTTTCGCATGCAAGATTGCACTGTAAATAGACTCTCAGTTTCATGGAAGACACTTAGAACATGAAAATATTTTAAAACAGAGTGAATGAAAATCAAATCGACCAGCCAAGTAAACACACATAAGGAAACGCGCGCGCGCGCACGCACACACACACACACACACTCACTCACTCACTCACTCACCATGACATACACATACATTCACACTTTTTTTTAAAACCAGTACAGTGCCATCACCTTCACCGTCTGTTGTTGGTATCTTCGCTAACGCCACTGTCATTATCATGATCGTCGTTATCGTTTCCTCCACTGCTTGTTTCTTTTTATCTCTCTCATTTTTCTCTTAGATTTGCATTGGGATAAGACAAGAAACTACATCCAATGACAAAGGAAATGTTGTTGATAACAATAAAGGGGACTTCCTATGATTTCTCACACATTGTGAAAAATCGTGGGGGCGCCCCCCATGATTTTTTGCATTTGAGAGAAAACGTGGGAGGGGAACAACCACAATTTCTCGCAGTCCCACGATTTCTCCCAAAGTGAGGAAGATCATGGGCTTACACGGTGTCTTGTAGGCTGCTTTCTTTGTGGTGTGCATTTTGTGAATATGGTGCATTTTATTTTATGTGAAGTACATAGTAAAACCTTTCTTCTTTTTTTTGTTAAAGTGATGTTAGAGGGTGAGAACTATGTATACATGACTCTAACCACCCTTCACTGTCCACCAGCAGCAGCGGCAGGCATTGGTGCTTCAGGGTTGGCTCAGATTGTGACGCAGACTACCCCCATCTCCACCTCGGGCACCTCCCTCCTCCCTACTTCCATCACTGCCTCTTCAGCAACCATCGTACCCAGCACATCCGCCTTTGGGTCTTCATCCTCGACATTGTCCTTCAACCCACTCAAACGCAAAGCTGAAGAGGATGATTATGACGGCTGAGTGGAGCTGACTTGGGATCATTTTGTAGGGGAAGAGAGAGAGAATGTATGTGACAATGTGTGTTGAGAATGAAAAGTTGTAAACATGGTACAGTGAGTTGGTCACTGAATGTGTGTGTATTTTACAAGATTTTTGTGTTTCTAGGATTTTGAGTACCGTTTTCAAGGCTTTTGAATCTTTGAAGTGATGAGTTTATGACAGTCTCGATGAAATTTTATCCATCAACAAAAGAAAGTTATGACGCTGATAAGAATGATAAAGGTTTGGTTCTTTTCATGTTATTTTACAGACTGTGAGAAAAAAAGTAGACCTGCATCATTTATACTTCACTCAGCAAACCATTCTAGATATCTGAGAAGTGTTATAATTTGTGAGCACTGGACAGAAATGCTTTTGTTAGTCAAAGAAAATGAAGAAAATGCAGCTTTTGGCAGCAAGTACTTTCATAGTCGTACTGCACAGAAGTATGACAAATTTTACCAGCAATGCAAACACAGAATACAGTGTTTTTCTACATGTGAAATCATTACAACTTGATGTGACTCAGGTGCTAGTTCTTTGTCATCATCTTTCATTCTGAACTCATTTTGTACTAAGACTGATGTGGTAAAGTAGAGAAAATTGTGGACGTTGTGTGTGGTCAGTTTGAATTATAACCTTGTGTGAAAAGAATCAAAACCTGAATGTCAGACTGGGATAGCAGTTGTGAAATTGAAGACATTTGCTTTGCATTGGCTGACCAACTGATAGTTAGCAGATTCAACAATAATTGAGTTGATTTATGATAACTGGATGCATACATGTTGTTTTGGTTTTTATGAGCAGTCTCTGTATACTTTTCATTGTAAACTTCATAGCTCCTTGATTTTGGCTATGAGTAGTCTGTTTTAACCCTCTTGTATGTGTATTCAGATTGTGAGTGTGTGTGTATATATGTGAATGACAGTTGTTCCTCTTCGCTCCATGAGGAGCACAGGGCCACGCAACAGCACTCCGCCAGTGGTACTCAGTTCTGGGCTGTCCTCTTCAGTTGGACTCTTGTCCATCTGGGTGCATTTACCACATGCATCTGCTCCGTGTCTGCCTTGGTGCTCCCACTTTTCTTTCCCCTTGAGGGTTTCACTCCAGTGCTTGTCTGATGATGATGATGATGATGATGATGTTAGACTCACAGCTGCGTTTCCTTGAATGTGTGTTGTGTGTTTGTGAGTGTGAATGAAACAGGTGTATTTATGTGTGAATATGATTATGAGATGAAAAAAGACACTACTTTCTTTGAATGTATGGGTGTTTTTACAGTTGCATTTGTCCTTAAATGCAGGCTGAAAGATAGAACATTATACATATCTTGGTGTGTGTTGACATTTTGAAGTGTACTTTTCTGTGCTTTTTGTTTTTTAACAGTATGAGAAGTGTCAAGATTCAAGATTTAATATGAAAAAAATAAATAAAAGAATTAAAATATTGTTCTGTTGTTTTTCAGTTTTGATTTGGATTCTCCGTTTTCTTCCTTTAAATTATATTTCTTTTTTTAGAACCAAAATCTAGTCAGCTCACTCCAAAGAAAGTTTGCCATTGTGTATTTACTGTTTCTGGTGTGCTTTCTTTAATAGGAACAGAACGCATGCCACATGTAAGACTCATCAGTTCATCATGCTATCCAAACCACCAAGATAGTTGAATGCAGGATTTTAGAGGAGTGGAGGGTGGGGGGGGGGGGGAATGATAGTTTAAATTTGAGAGCAAAATATGAACTGTGGAGTGGTGACTAAGTGGTAACACTGCATAGGAAGCGAGAGAATCTGAGCACATTGAATCGAATCCCACACTCACCACTATTATCTCCCCTTTCACTAGACCTTGTGTGATGGTCTGGACATCAGTCGTTCGGATGAGATGGTAAACCGAGGTCCCCTGTATAGCATGCATTTAGCGCACATAAAAGAACCCACAACTGTCCCTGGCAAAATTCTGAAGAAAATGCCCACTTTGACAGGAAAATGAATACACTTGCAGGCATTTTTTTCTTCTTTTTTTTTCTTAAGTGGTGCTGCATTGTTGTGAGTCACTGGGGAGAGCAACCCAAATTCCAAATAACAAATCAGTTGGTGACAAAATGTAATACAACTGCTCAATTGGATATTTCTATCTCAAGTTCACTGTAGAATTTAGACATTTTGAAAATAGAGAATTCAGTCTTTCTTTCTGATCTGATTTTCACATGTTGTTTTGTAAATAATTATGTGGTGTGTTTGTGCAATTTCATGGGTTGCTATAACGCATAAATATGCTTCCCAGATGCACTGAAAAAGAAGAGTTGTATCCCTTCACCACTTCTTGGCCCATGACTTTTGACCAGAAGTGTCAGTGCCTATTTCACTGGTATGTGCACATAAGAGTGACTTTCTGAAGGCAGTCTGGGGCCCCATGGAATTTTGCTAACTGAGTCCATGGGACCCCCCAAGGTTTTTAACTTGTCAGAAACACTAATTTGTTTGGATGCAATTCCTGACAAAAAGTGTGTTCTTTGATGTAACTTTTACTGACATTGTTGGCATTTGGATTTTTTTTTTTTTTTTTTTTTTTATGTTGAAATTTCCTTGGAAGATGGAATTTAATGTAATGTTTTTTTGCAACACATTATTTTTGTGAATTTATTAATATAACATTGATATAGAAAACATTTTTTTCATGATTTAATCATTTTGAAGGTAGCTGATTTAGCCTGATTGAAGTGTTTATTATTTTGAATAGTAATAGTGATGTACGTTTATATGGTGCTTATCCTGCAGCTCTAAACACATTCAACAATACATCTATTATGAATAAGATACAGAAGTATGATTAAAATGTTACAATGCAGTCTTGCTAAGAATACTATTCCAAAGTTCAGTTCAATTCTGTTGCTCAAGGAGACGTCACAGTATTCAGACAAATCCATATATGCTACACCAGGTCTGCTGAGCAGATGCCTGACCAGCAGCATACCACAACACATTAGTCCCGCCTTGAGGGAAAATAAGATCAAATAAAATGAAAAGAGATACATGAAAAGATAGATAAATGATTATAAATAAATTAGTTAATGATTGAAAATAATAGATAAGATGAAAATAGAAATTAAAATCTGAGTAAAATAAAATCAAAGAAAAATTATAAATAATGATAATGTTATTTTGTTAAATGTATAAACAAATACATAAATAATCGCACACACACATTCACAGACAACAGATGTGCAACAGATATACGGTCTCAAAGATATGAAAGCATAAACAAATGTACACTGGCCCAACACTCCAAATAAAAGCACACAAGCCCAGACACATAAACTTGTGGGTGCATACACTCTAGGCACCATGCTCATAGCATCAGAGATCTTTTCCCACCTCTCTTTTTGCAGATCAGTGGCAGCATTTCTGTGGGTGTGTTTTTGCAGCTGTCATGAGAGCTGTGTTTGTGTGTGCGCCGTGGGAGTTGTGATATGTAGGAATGAGTGTGCTTGCATGTGTGTTGGAGATTCGGAATATAGGACAGTGCGTGAGTGTACTGCATGTGTGGGTGTGTGTGGCGTGGAAGCTGCGATACGAAGGAATGCGTGTGTGAGAATTATGGGAGAGGGGGAATATAGATGTCTGTGCATGTGTGTGTACTTTCCAAAACAGTACATCAGATACCTCTGCTACCTCATCAATACAACAAAAATGTTTATATAAACTTGCTAAAAGTGCTGCTTTACAGGAAAATAACATATTAGTGTTTTGTCATAAATAGTTTACTTGCCAGTAAGCCAGTATGATAAATATATTTTAGCAAAACAAAGATTAACCCTTAATTTTCACCGGCAACCACAATTTCCCACATATAAAGGGAAGTAACACTTTGAGGGGCAATGATTCAGCAAAGCATAAAGCGGTTACTTCCCTTTGACCAGGCAATGTTGGTCATGCTCTTGAAAGTAGCCCACAAACATGTGATTGGAATGGCAGCAATTAGTTTAGAAAGAGTGCATAACATTAACAACACTCTCCAAGAACAATCAGTGCAACAGTGCCTGTGAATATAGTCCCTCATGTTTCCTTATAAATCTGCCAGTAAAGTGTTCATGAGGGTCTTGGTTTGATTCCCTCTCTTGCCCTGTCTCCCAAGTTTGACTGGAAAATCAAACAGCATGTGATCCTCCAGATGAGGCCAAAAAAATTAGTGTCTGTGTACAGCATGCATTTGGCACACTGAAAGAGAACCCATGGCAACCAAAGTGTTGTCAGGCTAAATTCTGTAAACAGAAATCCTTTTTGAAAGGTACGTGAATACATATGCATGAACTCAAGCCAGGCCTGACAGGTGTGTTGGGAGTATATATGTGTGTTTATAATTTTAAATGGGTGAAGCTCAGTTTGTTCTGCCAGTCAGCTTAATTCTGTATTTAAAAGATTCACATAGTGTCCGGAAGCTGTAATCATGAATCTTAGTGTCCGGAAGCTGTAATCATTCTTCGCTTCCCATACTGTGTTGCATTTTGTCATTGTAGATTTATGTTACTGGGCTGCTCTTGTCTTCCCAAGGAGTGTGTGGCTACAGTGCAGTATCACCCTTTTCTTTTCTTTTTATTCCTACCAGGAAGTGTATCTTTTTTCCTATCAAACGTGGAGTAGTGTCTGCATAATTTTGCCAGGGACAACCTTTTGTTTACATGGCTTCTTCTTACGTGTGCTAAGTGCATGCAACACACAGCGTCTCGGTTATTTTCTCATCCCATCGACTAGCATCCACACCACCATTTTCTTGGGGGGGAGGAGAAAATACTGCCAAGTGTGAAAAAGCCATGAGATGCGCTGAGTGCAAGATGTCTACCAATCATGTTCTTCTTTTCTTTGCTGGTTTTTTTTCACAAGAGAACAGGGTACCTATTGTTCCTCTCAATCTGAAGTGCAGTGCAACAGGAGGATTTTGAGAACAGGGTATCTTTTCTTCCTGTCAATCGACAGTGCAGTGCAACAGTTTGATTTCAGTTGAAAAAAATTTAGGAAATTGGTTGATCATTTCCTGTGGCCTGAAATGCACATCCAGATTCATTTATTTGTGACATTCATTTCAGTTCCCCCTTCCCTCACCCTCTCTCTCTCTCTCTATCATACACACATATGCACAAACACACACACACACACACATTCTAACACACACACACACACACTCACACACACACATTTCAGTTGCTGCAGTTTTATTGGCTGTTCTTCACAACAGAGTTTTAATATAATTATTTGCTCTCTGTCAGTGTCATAATACAGTAGTACACAACAAACACAGTTGTGAGGTTCATAACCTCGAAAGTTTACAACAGGACAGGATCTCAATGAATATCGATGTCACAATTTTGATTGGATGTAACTCCTTAATCATCCTATGAACTAGTCTTGCACAACAGTCAACAGAGGTTTGCAGTAAAAAGGTAGAAAAACTACAAGTCTGTAATGACAATTATTTTCTTGTTCCATCAAGTACAAGTTTAACAACTGAGAAAAGAATCGATGTTCTCTTCACTTTCGAAAAAAAGGGTGTCAGGCCTTTGGTTCTGGGCATCAACACAGTTAACTACCTTTTGTTCACATTTCTTTAAAACAACAAGCGAAAAAAAAAAAAGATTCAGTTTTAAACTCAACAGAAAGTGATCAAATCATCTTCCTCTGGTTTACCGGGTAATACATCTCAGCTGAGCCACAAGGTTTTCTAGACCATTAACTGTTCACCAAATCATTCTCTCCAAAATGTGGTCTGACCATTTGCACCTTTTCAATTTTCATTCTGTATCTACAACATACAGACAATGTACATTAAAAAAAAAAGAAAAAATCAACAAATTACAGTACAGAATACTGACAACAACAACAAAACAAACATTTCAACTGAAACTGTACACATTTCAACTGAAATTGCACACGTTTCAAATGAAATTGTGTTGGTGGTTGTGGCCAGAGCAAATAAATTAATTGCGTTGCTATATCTCTCACACACTATTCTTTGGAAGATATGCTTCAAATGCCCTCATGAAACAGCTTCCACATAAGCAACACTTAACAGATTACTTCAGTAACAATGATTTATGGCCAAGTATGATGTGGACTACACATGAAACCATGAACTATATGCAATTGAATGGGACATAAATTCTTTTCTTTTTTTGAATGTGAAATACAACATGTCTTGTTATGAAATATAAACAAAACCTACACACACACACACACACCCCAAAAAAAAACCAAAAAAAATTAACAAAAACCATAATATTACAGAACCAAATTCTGAAAGACATTACCTACCCATTACTGATGAGAAGTCTCCAACACAAGTCATATTTACCCAATTCTACTATCCTTATCCATCTTTTCTTAAAAATCTAAGTTTGAGAAAAAGAAAAGCTGGGTAAAAATCAGTTGCTTTAACTCCCATCCAAATTTACAAAACCCTATACTCAAGATGTAATGGAAACAAGTCAATCCCATTTTAAAAGAATGAATTCTAACAATGCTAGGAACACAAAGACCACAATTCAGTAAACACACTTCTGATTTTTATAACGAAAAAAAAATGCATTTGTTCATGTACAAATAAATGTCAACAAGGTTTGCTACATACCATGACTGATTACATGAAATGACTATATGAACTTTGAATATCACATGTCAGAACAAGTTGAGAACCATACACTCCTGCAACAACAAATCTGCAGACTCTGACAACAGTCCTACACTTTGTACAATATAGCAAAACATCCAATCAATACAAGGGCTTAAACATTGCCCCACTCCATGCAAAACAAACAGTTGACACTCAAACAGCCGTCATTCCCCAATGCTTTGCTGTACAAGATCTATCCACATTGACGTTCATGAGCGTTTATTTTTAATCCGCACTCAGAATGGTCGACAATAGCAAGAATCTCTTTTCAAAGTTCCATCAGAATTTAGGTTTTCAGAACCCATCAGCGAGTTCAGTAAAATTTACAATGGATAAAAATGTTTAACTGATGGAGAAATTTTAATTCAACTGATGTTTCCCCCTTTCTCTTATGTGACTAAAATAATGCTGAACCATTTCAATTTGAATGTACCAGTCTTGCTGGAGCCCCATGCCTGGTTTTGGCCAATCAAAGCAACTTCATGATAAAATGTTGGACAGATCTTGTAGTCAAAGCAATCATTTGTAACTAATTGGGACACGCAAAAAGCACAACTGAAACTGAACAAAGCAGGTAAGATTTATCAAAATATAAGGCAGGGAGAGACAATTTCTTTAGAAAAGAAGGCGATACACAGAATAAAGACGGGTGTGACGTGGTTGCAGTACACAAATGGCAAGTTTACAGCTGTTTTACTTCAGCAAAACATGGTTTGACCTATTAATGCTGTTAATGAGATTTACACCTCACAGCAGAAGAGTCACCAGTCCAGTTCATCTTATCCTGTAAAAGGTGGTGGTGACAGTGGGGGAACAAGAAGGGGACAGAACCCACCTTTTCCACAATAAGTCAGAGAACTGATGACATCCACTGCACTGTCAAATACTCCAAAGTGAGACATTAAACTTTCCTCAATTACAGGGGAGTTAGAGATCAAAGTACTACAAGTAGCAGTGACAATATCAAATGGAAACAAGTTTTCATATGCTCGTTCATGGAACAAAAATAAACCCTGGCATTTAGTCCAGCTGAGAAGAAAACAACAAAAAATTAACTGTTTTAGTCAGTAACTCGCAGATTTAACATTCCATTGACAGAAGATTCAAGTGCCTACAAAACAAAACAGAGCAAAGGAAAGATTAAATAATAAGTATATTTGTGACATGTCTGCTTCTAATCAAGTACAAATACAAACTTGTCCTACCTTCTATTTGCCTCTCTTTGCCAGCCAGTCTTCAAAGGTACCAATCAAAACCATGTACAAATGTGATGGACAGTCATTCTTATCACTAATCCCTGTACACATTGTATACAATAATACTGTCCTTATGTACAAAATAGCACCTGTACAACCTGCAAGTTTGATGCACAACCAGTTTGTTTCACACAAACGCAATATGAAGCAAATCAATCAGACACATCATCGTTATGGAATGTACAGCACTGACACTTTTTATTTACATTGTTCCACCAACGTCGGAAAATGGTTCCACGCTTGTGCAGCAGAGCTTGCAACATGGTTTTGAGGGGGTTTCAAATGCTTACAATGAGATAATGCAGTACATCACTCACTCAGATTTCAGTAATAGTTGTGATCAATCAAGACAAAGGTTTTCTTGGAGAGGGGTGGGCAAAGACTGAATAATGGTATGGAGGAATTACAGAAGAAGAGATGAGAGACAGAAATAAAAAGTCCCATTTACTTACAAATGATTTTCCCATTCAAACTCAGATGGACTTGCTGCCTTGCAATTTTTTTTCTTTGTGTACAGTATTATGCACGAATCCTGTTTATCTCAATGGGTGTGCCTGTACATATTTTTGTTACTGCACAACAAAGTAATCACAGAAACATGCAAACCAATGTGAAAATCACTGAAAATAATAAGTAAATAAATAATAAAACAAAACAAGAAAGTAACAAAATGGTAAATAATAAAAGAAAACAACAACAAAGTAACAAAATGCGTATCTAGATGATATGAAAGACTAACATGAATAACCCAAAATGAAAGAAAAGCGCTTGCAACAACACAGAACTCTTCACACACAAACATACACAATTCACATGTACACGAATATCTTTTTTTATGTTTTAATTATATCTTTTATTTTTTTTAATAACTTGTCTTTTGATTTTTTTTCTTGCATTTTTCTTGTTTTCATAACATAAATTCACAAGCAGAGTACAATAAATAATAACTACTGTGTTTAAAATGAGAAGAGGAAGGAGGAGGAAAAAGACAACACATAATGTGAAACTATCTTCTTAGACAATAGCTACTTTCATTAGCAAACCAGAAAAAAAAAAAAAATTAACTTAAGGTTATTCTCCGCCAAACCGTGTTGTCTACCTCACAGTACTGTTTCTCCTTAAGGACCTCAGGAGAGGAACTGCAAACTGCCTTTCAGATGAGCACTCTACAAACCAAG
Organism: Babylonia areolata; assembly: GCF_041734735.1. NCBI lineage: Eukaryota > Metazoa > Mollusca > Gastropoda > Neogastropoda > Buccinidae > Babylonia > Babylonia areolata. The sequence continues at coordinate 12,427,481 of NC_134882.1, forward strand.
AACAGAACATCGAGCACTCTTACCTCCCTGAAGACAGTATACAGTCAGTACTGTCAGATGGACTACACAGCAAGCTCACTTACTTAATCACTTACTTTTGCCAATAAAACTGCCCTAACTTTGAGCCAGATTAAACTGCAGCAACTGTTTGGACAAAAGGGTGGATGTCCTCAGAATCCAGGTGCATCTCTGAAGCACACGAGCCCCTCTTCGGTAGGATCAGCTTCTCTGGTGCGGTTCCGCTCTCTTCGTACAGACGCTTGATTCCATCGTAGATGTTGTCCGACTCCAAATCCTCCACTTTGCGCTTCTTGGATTTCGCAGAAGAGACGGGTTTTTCCTGATAGCCCGTGATGAGCATGCTGCACTGGTCCAGCAGCCATGCCATCCTCTCCCGACATGAGATCACTTCTCCGTTCTCAGCCTGGAAACAAGTATTGTGGACATAAGCTTAACGATGTCTGTGTGTGCACACACATACACACAAACACACATGTACACACACATACACATACACCCACACATTATACACCACATTCAGACACCAATATTCAGACTGATCATGCTTGTAACTAAACATTCTGGAAATCAATGTTGCATGAAAGCCTGCAACCAGGAAAAAAGCAAATAAAATACAAGGAAAAATGCAAACAAAACACCAAAAATATTTCACACAGCCAGTCTTTCGGAACCATTTATTCCACAGGCTGTGAACCACCACTCAGCCAGACACACACTGAATGACACACCATCACCATCACCTGAACCCTTCAAGACCTGATCAGCATGTTGGGTTTATGCCAAGATTAGTCACCTGCTTTTGTTTTTCTTCAGCAGATATGGTGTAGCACATACAGATCAGTCTGCACATTTTGAGACCTTCAAACTGAAACTGAAACACCTGAACCCACCTGGATAACGCCCTGCATCATCAGGTTCAGCTGCAACCAGTGCTGAGGGACCACCTGCTCCAGTTCTAAGCTGACCAGAGCAAGAGCCACCACAGACGGTCGATCGCGGGCAATGTTGGCATGACAGAGGAGAGTCAGGAGCTTTCGGGTGAGAAGCGCCAGGAACCGAGAGGGGGTCATGTTCTTCAGGTGAGTCAGCAGGTAGGGGAAGCTCCTCATCGTCCAATAGTGGATCTGAAACATGATGGATGACTTATTTATGAAGTTTTTGTTGCTTACTTTTTATTTGTTTCTGATATATTTCTGGGTTATTGTTTGTGTGTGTATGTGTGTGTGTGTGTGTGTGGTGTGTATATGCATCTGTACAATACTGTGTGTAGATCTGCATGTGATCAATGACAATATCCGTTTATATTTCAGCAAATTTTTCAGATATATATATATATATATATCACCTTCATGTACACAATAAGCTGTAACTAGCAACAATGCTATTCTAACATCATTCTATATACGATGAAGTGACTCAAACAGAAACCTGTACTGACATGTATTGTGCGTTAAACAATGACTGAAACAAAAACCTGAACTATGCTGACATGTCAAAATGTACACAGCAGAGGAAGCAACTGACCAAATGCAAGAAGTCAATGGCAGTGACAGCCTTGGGGTTCCAGTCCAGTTTCGTGAGAATGACCAGCTCCATGCGAAGAATTTCTGACACTGAACAACCGCACTGACTTTTTCGCACAAGATCCAGGGTGACAGGGATTGCCTGGAAACAATAATACCCTCCATCAATAAACAGCGATGCAATGGACCATCTGTAATGATGTGGCAGCAAATGAAAAAAACAAAACCCAACAAAAACTGAACAGTAGGATTGTGCAACACTACTCACTGTGATGAAGTCTACACACTGTTAGTGGTAGTGGTAGTGTGATGCTGTACAAATGACAATTTCTAATTAAAAATAAACTACAGGCCAACTGAAATGAATACTCTTGCACAAATTTGATCTGACAAAAGCAAACATATACATGTGCAAATGTACACCTATATATGTGTATAGCACACACAAACACATGTTCATACCCAAGCAATTATGGATATGCTGTTAATGTTATAAATCAATATATCTCAACGACACAACTGAAAACACTTTTTTTTCTCAATTTTTCACACAGCTTTAACGCTCTTCATTCTCTGTGTGGCAATCATTTCTGGCTTTTCCATCTGGATTTTTCAGTATGCAAAATCCTGATCTGTGTATATATGCACACACAAATATCTACACTGTAATAATACATGTATACACAAACAAGAGAAAGGAATCACATGCCATATTCCAATCCACCCAGTGCAATACACACACACACACACACACATATGAAAAATAGTGCATGCATTAAGGCTACATTCACTTAATGTTACATTTCAAATCTAATTTCCATTTTCAAATTGTTCAAACCCACTTTAAATTTAAAATCTTTATCTAAATTTTAAAATGTTCCTTTATGTTTATTACCTTGATATAATTTTTACCTTTTTTACTTTTAACATGCATATCATATTTACATTAAATATCCACACGATGATACGTCTCCTGTTATGAGTAAAATACCATAAAGAAAACACAATCAACCAAGATGCTGCAGTACTTACTTCATCGTCTTCCAGTGTTTTTGCTGCGATGTATAAGCAGCTGATGGCAACACAGCGCAGATACTTGGGGCGAATCTGAAAAAAAAGTAATAATATGAAATTATACTGTTCATTATGAAGGTTTTATCTAGCAGAATCATTACAGAACTTAAGTATTCAATATTCTTGTTAACTATGGATGAATTCAATGTTGGTATAGTACATGCAAGTGCACACATACAAAATACACACACCCCGTACCCCCCATCTCTCAATGCTTGTATATTTTACAGAAAAACGCAACAACATTTTACACAAAACAAACTTTTAAAAGATGATCATTTCGCCAAAACAATACAATGCATCAAAAGTGCAAATAAATGTGATAATTCTGATAAATTCCAACTACCTTGACAAGTGTGGATACCCGATCCATAATGGAAATGGCCAGAGCATAGGTTTCTGGTGCAAAGTCGAAAGACTGGCTTAACTGGATTAACCAGAAAGCTTCTTTGTCTCGCTCCATATCCGTGATCTCCTGGGAAAAACAAAATAAGGGTTTTATTTTCAAATAACCAACAAATTACAAACTTTCCAAATGAACAATTGTTAAAATAATGTACAAAATTATATGAAAACCTCTTTTTTTTTTCTTTTCTTTCTTTTTTGAAGGAAAGTCAACAACCCCAAAGATGGGAGGCAGTATTTGATGACACTGCACAGCAAAAGCCATCTGTTCTAGAAAGACTCACCTGAGTTGCTGTCCCTGATTGCCAACAGCAGAAAAAGCTGCAGCTCACCGACAACTGGTAACAACCCCCCATGTATTTTTGAAATGCAACCTAACATTATTTTATTTTTTGCTCGCTTCTTTATCCGTCCTCCACTTAAAATTATCTATTGCTCGCTTCTTTATCTGTCCTCCACTCTCTTTCCTCACCTACCGCATACATGTGCTTGGGAGAATCTGCATGCATGCAAGTGCCAATCAATTTTCCATCCACCAGGAGATAGTTTGTTCACCACACACATCCCCTCTAGTCCATTTTTTCCTTGTTTCACTGTCAACTGCCCGTCCATGGTGATCTACTCCACCACCCACAATTGTTTTCATGTATTTAATTTATAAATAAAACTGGCATTCATATCACGTTTCCAATTCATCATTACAAACAGTTCAATATTATCATATATGCAAAATTACATATCTGAATGACATTCATCTGATACCATCAGAAAAGCAATTTAAAAATACCTCACTATATCAAAAACTGTAGATGTTAGAAAAAAAATATTTGAAACAAATACCTGCGTAAGAGATTGTATATTGTATCCACCAAGTCTGAAAGAAGAGTCTGGAAGGTCTTATATCAGACAGCAATTTATAAGCAGTATGACTGAGTATCTCTCAATCTCTGTGAACATAAACTTCAACATAAATTACACTGAAATAAATGATGAAATCAAACAGGCACCTGAGCGCTGCTGACTGGCCTGGGCAGGATGGGCTTCCACTGCAGTCGTTCCTTGCCAAGAGTCGCATCAAGCTTCTGCTTGGCGCGCTCATCAGTCAAACCACTGGCAAACATTCTTCCCCACAAACCTGCTGACACACCAAGATGCCTGAAACAGAGCAGATTTCCATTAGCTAATAGTATCTAACACAAGGAAGATACTTTGCATATTAAACTGAACTGTATATTATAAATAACGTACCATCACTAATCCAAGAACATATGCTTTATTTTGACTTGACACACTTGTATGTTTTTCGCTTATGAGAAAAATTGAAGTTGTCCAAAATTACATGTTGTCAATAGTTACTGAACTTCATCTTCATCCCCGGAGGCCTGACAATAGTAACATTCCCCAAAATCAAATCAGCTAATCAACAAAATTAGATATAATTTCTATATTATGGATATGTGTATGAATGAAAACAACACAGAGCAACAAGATTATCAATCTAACAAGCCATCCTTTGCTGTTTTCAGACTTTTCTCTATTTACCATCTTTGCGAGACAAACACAAATGTTCTGAAGATTTTCCAAAAAGCTGAGTTCTTGTTCTGTGTAGTTCTGCACAATTTTGCTTGTTTGTTCCATGAGGTTTTGCAAAACTATATGTGGTTTAAATGTTTAAAAACAATGTTAAATTACCAGTGGTAAAATTCATCTGACTTCTAGTTCCACATCATTCATTTTACTAAAACTTAATTCCCTTCATCTTTGATGGAAAAGTACCTCTCTTTTCTGTGAGTAGGTATAGGTATAGGTATAGAATAGGGATGAAGTAGGCCTCGCGGCCTTTTTGATGTCCCTTCTTTTTCGTCAACATTGAGTAGTGTCTGCATTGCATGCGGTAATTTTCCTACGAGTAATTTAATCATCATATTCATACTTTTTTATCTTTACATTTATATCAGCGTCCAGAAGATTCTTGAATTGGTTAAGAGTTGGTGCTGTTTTGGTTAGTTCTGTTAGTGGGTTCCACCATTTTATAACGTGGTTAGTAAAAGTGTATGTTTTGGCATTTAATTGAGTATGTTTTGGGTATATATCTTTGCTAGAGCTTCGTGTTTTTTCAACAGTGTTAAATTCAAAGAAATCTTCCACTCTTAGATCATCTAAATTGTATATGATTTTGTATACTTGGATCATATCTCCTCTATATCGTCTATATTTCAGTGATGGAAGGTCCAGTTGCCTCAGCCTTTCTCCATAATCCATGTCTTTTAGTTCACTTAATAATTTTGTAGCTCTTCTTTGCACCCTTTCTATTGATGCTAGCAATCCTTTCCGATTTGGGTATCCCCATATAGTGTTACCATATTCCAAGAGTAGGGAAAGGGAAAATATGGGAATGGGAGGAGAAGGGCCAGACAGGGATTATTATGTACTGATGTTCTTTAAAAAAAAAAATAAATAAATAAAATAATTATTTAAAAAATCTGCCACTGATACACTTAATCTGAAACTGAAAGAAATTATCACCCTATCAAATGAAACTAGTTAAATGGTGATTATCATTCTGGCTCAGTAAACATCTCTTTGATTCTGTCACAAAGATATAATCATATCGACAGTATCACTATCAGTTGTTTGAGAGGCCTAGGCAATATGAACCTTGTCAAAAAACCCAGTTTTGAAAATACACCAGATCAGTATTAATTCAACAGTATTCCCTCTTTCTGTCAATCTGCACTTACATAAGCTATTATTCCATGAGTGAAACCCATTTTACGCAACCACACTGACAATAAATTTTCAATAACTGAAGAAGGAAAAAAACAAGAGATTGATATAGACAAGTAGTCCACCACCCTCAATTTTTCTAAACTACGTCACCAAGGAATCTGACCTTGACAACAATTTTGTTCGGTCGGCCATTTTGTCTGAGTGTCAGGAAAGTCGTTCGCGATCATATACAGCTTGATTTTTCAATGTAAGTTATATTCTGATTATCGAAAAACATGATCAAGGTCATAGAAAATATTCTATAAAGTCTACAATCCGGTTAAATAAAGAATACTGAACAGAAAGTAATAAAAAAAAATGTAATGGTGAAATACGATCAGTTGCATCGTCTGCAAAAGCCTAGAATGTTCGCCCAAAAGAATTCGAACAAATGCGTATTTACACCAAAATACTCTTACCTGAGAACAAACCGGGCACAATTGTGAGACCCTGGACACCCTCTGGTCCATGCACGGTCTTTGTGTTACATTTACTGAGCTGAAACCTCCATTTTCTTTCGAAAATGTAACACAAGTAAAAATTGTAAACTACTTCTTCGGGAACTAGTCCCCAGCTGACGGAATGTTTTTGCTATTAATAGTTGCAAACAACAAAAAAATTAGTCCGCCATGTGCATGTTTACTAATCTTAGAATAGGCAGTAGCAGGTTGTTGTTTTTTCAAATATTGTACACAAAACTACTCGGAAAGCTCTGAATTAATCATTTCCAATAATATCTCCAATTATGTTGATTGCATCTTACTGCTACATATAGGAGTATTTTTTTGTGCGTAGTATGATATCGAAAATAGTTTCATAACATTAACATAACCTGATGCAAGTGCCCTTTCGCCTGGGCATTTTTAGTCACGTCCCTTCTTTCTCCAAATATTACAGACGTATTGTAAATTTGAAGCAAAGCTCATGGAGAAGTGAATGTCTTTATTTGCAACAAAGTTTTCAACAATTGATCCCTTGTTTACATTGTTATCGTGGCTTTCATATGCAAATATACCAGGAACCAATCCCTGCTCGCGTTTGACAGCACCCAATCAACTTGAATTTGACTTCGTGAGCGCCACATTCGAACCACCCACTCTGCATCTGCTCGCCTTGGCCTGTCTGCGAACAGCTGATACAAACAGTTGTCGTTTGGCGTCGAGCTTATCACTTGCTCGACACAAAGGACACAGAAGTCAGCGGAAAGTTCTGCAAGGGGTCATAGCCTTAGCAGTCACACCCTTTGTGTCCAGTTTCACTGTCAAAATTGGCAAACGGACTACGAGCGTTGTCAACAAGAGTCCGTTTTTAAATGACGGGGAATTCATAAATGTTCAACAAATAATTTGTCAAGACCGCTGACTTCTCGGGGTGGAAAACTTGCATTATGGCAGCGCCAACTGTGAGTATTTCCGACTTTTTAAGCTATTTTTATCGTGATATAGTGAATACCTTAAATCCAGTAGATGCTTGTATCACTTCGGGCAGTCGCGTCGTATGTGTTAGTAGCAGTATAGGGATTAGCATTTGACTGCCTAGGCCTCACGGCCATTTTTATGCCCCCTTCAATTATTGTGGGATACATATATATGTTTTCTTTTACATGTACTGTAAATCACTCGTCAAAGTATTTTGTGCATGTTTAGTTTCAATAGGTAGTGCATTCCATATTTGTGCAATTCTATTAATTTTTCCCTTGGTTAGTATTACAGTGGTCTTTACAAATTTTCATCATTGAATTTCTTGTACTCTCATAATCTGACATTCTAAAAATGTTATTCACATTGACTTCATTATAGCAATTTAACATTTTGTATGTTTCTATTAAATCCCCTCTTAGCCCTCTACCCTTTAATGAATGCAGATTTAAGTATTAAGTCTCTGTTGATAGCTCATAGATTTGCATTCTTTTAATAACTTATTTGCTCCTGTTTGTACCCTTTCTAGAGATTGTCTCGGTATGGGTGCCACAACATATTATTACAATATTCTACTTGTGATCTAACCAATGCTTTATACAGTTTAAGAAATATATCTTTATCTGAATAGGTATATGTTCTCTTAATTATTCCTATCATCTGGTTGGCTTTATTTATTATATTCTGTATATCAAATGATTGTTTATTATCGAAAGTTATGCCAAGATCTTTCTCACTTTGACATTTCTGTGTCCTGTGTGGTGTCTTCTATTATCATATGGTATTTGTTTTCTGGGTTGTTGTTTTTTCCCATGTGCATTACTTTACACATTGGTACGTTAAAATACAGATTCCATCTATCAGGTTCAGGTTAAATGTGATGCAAGCATTGTAGCCTTGTGGCGTTATACGCCTCATTGGTTTTCGGTTTTTGTTGTTGTTTTTGGTCAGGTACTCTCAATCCCAGGCTCATCTTTGACCATCAAAGTCAGTTTTCTTTATGATATCGTCATCAGTGATAATAAGCTTTTTAAAGGCATTCGTGTTAGGTGCACGTTTGATTTCTGGGGTTAGTCTATTCCAGTTGTTAGTTACTCTGTAACAAAAAACATTTTCTAATGTTGCTACTACAATGTTGCTTCTGAATTTTGTCGGTACTGTTACAGGTGACAATGTTAGTTTGTGGATCAATAAAGAAACGTGCTTTGTCAATGTCATCAACATTATTATATATTTTATATGCTTGTATCAAGTCCCATCGTACCCTTCTTGCTTTAAGGGAAGGGAGATTAAGATATTTTAGCCTTTCTTCATAAGATAAATCCTTTATTTCATGGACTAATTTTGTTGCTTGTCTTTGTACACCTTCGATTGCAGCAGATTGACGCTTTAATTTTGGGAACCAAACTGTGTTTGCATATTCTAATATCGGTCTTACCAGTACTTTATATGGTCTTAAAAATGTACAACTGTCCAGAAATGTGAAGGTACGCTCGATTATACCAATTCTGATTTGCCATATGTATTTTGCATGTGATATGCTTGTCAAAGAGTGGGGTTTTATCAAAAATGATACCTGAATCATTTTCTTCTTCACATTTTTCAACATTAAACTCTTTATCACCACTTTTCATCAAGTAGTCATGTTCAGAGTTTTTGCTACCAGTATGGAGCACACTGGTCTGTAGTTTCCTGGTTCATGCTTTGACCCTTTATATATATATATATATATATAATAGCTGTTACCTCAGCCATTTTCCTTTCCAATCTTTAGGCAGGCAAGCAGATTCAAGTGATTTTTTTTTATACATTATATTCAAAGGAAGAGCTAACTCCCTGCTCAGTTCCTTCAATATTCTTGAGGGTATTTTGTCTGGTCCTTGTGCTTTATAGGGGTCTAAGGCATGCAGCTTCTTTTCTACTGCCAATGGAGTGACTCTTAAATCACAAATATTGATATTTCCCGACCTGGAGCTTTCTCCAAGGTGAGGTGAATTTGTCAAGGTCTCTTTAGTATATACACTTGCATAGAATTTATTAAGTGTTTCTGCTTTTTCTAGGTTGTTTTCTGCTAAGTTACCAACTTCTTTTTTTTAGTACCCCTATTCCTGTACTAAGTTTCATTTTTTTCTTGCACATATTTCCAAAATATTTTAGGACTTTGCTTACATTTTTTGGCTAAATTTCTTTCATGTTTTTTGGGGTTTTTTGTTGTTTTTTTTGTTTTGTTTTTTTAATGATTTTGCAGCATTTATTCCTTTCTTTGATGTAGCATAAATAGGAGTGACCTGACCTAGTTCTTAAGAAATGTTTGTACATTTATTTATTTCTGATGATTCTCATTCTCATTTTTTTATTGTTCGTCCATGAAGGTTTGATTTTTTTCTCCTGTCCATTTGACACTTTTGGTATATATATATATATATTCATAGTTTTGTGAAGTATAGTCTTCAAGTCATTCCGGCACTGGTTCACATCTTTTCCATCCCAATCCACCTTATTTATCATTTCTCTCATTCCATTATAGTTTTATATTAAATTTATACTTTTTTCTGCTTTTTCCTTCACCAATGACTTGTGGAACTGAAAAACCAACATCAAATGGTCACTCCTTCACAGGGGATCTAGGTGGTTGATATCATTATCTTCATGTGAGTGCTCAACAAATTTTTTTTTCAAAATCGACGAGTTCTTAAAGTTACGGCAGACATACTATACTTATTTATACTGGCCTGTATTTAAAATACCTTAGATGAATGTGAAAACCGGACTTTTTTTTTTCAAATGCAAAATCTTGATAAGGCAAAATTATTTATTTCTCTCACCCACCCTCCTTTATTTCTCTCCTTCCCTCTCTTTAAGCATGTCTGATTTACAATTGACCTCTTTTTTTTTTGCACAACCGGATTCAGTTCGTGCACAAAGTTAAATCTACTTTAATGGGTCAAAATGATAAATGATAATGTATTTCTTATTATCGGGGGTTAAGGTGTTGCTTGTTTTTGAAAATATTTGGCAGGTGTTTATTCAGATTGTGTATTTTCATTGGCCAATCCTCAGATTTTAATACTCCCTTGTCTCACCACTCTCCAACTTAACTATCCCCTCAAGCCCTCGTGCACACACCTCGCAACCACAGCTTTCTCTTCACAACCCCCCCACTGACAATGCTGACAACAGCAGATAAGCTTATACCCAATCTACGTCAACGCTCACGCCCACTTCACAAAGAGATGGCTGACACTGTGACAGCGTCACAGGGCAAAATTGGTGAGATAGCTGACGCTCCGTGCAACCGCTGGCCCCGTCGGTTACAAGCGTAACGGTCACTATATTCATTATTTTGCCGTTGGGATCGAGACAGTTTCGATCTGATTTTAGAAATACCATTTTAAGATTTCAAGGCTTTAGAATACTTTATCCCTGGACAAGAAGATAAGACTTGTTTGCTTGGCATAGGCTCGTAGCAAATGGAGTAGCTTGAAACTAAAAGTAATATTATTTATTTGTTTCACTGGCGTACCTTTCATCAGGTGCACCCATGCAGCTAGCTGCCCGTTTTTATTCAGTGCTTGGTGTATTTGTAACTCTCTCTCTTAGACAATGGAACAAGTCGCTTTCCCGTGGGGGGCAGTTGTTTTTTTTATCAATGCGTGTGAGGCACTCATTGTTGCTCCGGCTCATTGTTGCCCGGGCTATGCCTCGATGTTGTTCTGGATAATTGTTGTCCCCCAGTGCTTTCAAGTGTTAGCTCAGTTCGCCGATCGAGCTGTCCAAATGTGAGATCGAATCGCAGATACTGAAAATGAAAATTGTTGCTTTAGTTAACGTATTGTCATTGTGGTGGTGTATACAGTGTGTAGTGTACTGTTAGATATGACCCATCCTCCCACCCACCCCCATATTTAGGCTTCTGCCGTGAAGAAATCAAAAACAAGATTCTTAGACTAGTTACAGTGGTTATCGATAGTTCTTTGGTAACATAAGTGTCGTGCACAATTTTTCAATTCGGCAGCAACAAAAAATGTATCTCAGCTTTCTGAATCAGATGGTTTTGTTTTGGTTTTTTGGGTGGGTGGGTGGAGGTGTATGATATTAGTAGTAGGGGCTAATGTTTTGGACCTTTTACCGTCTTGTTAGATAATTTCTTATTGGTTGGCTTTGAATGCCTACTCTAATTTCTTTTTGTCATCAATGAAAATAATTTGTTAATCATACTCATCGATGTCTTGAAAATTGTGTCGCATTTTGGGCACTGTCAAGCAGATTTTTTAGACTGTGCATTTTTAATGTTAGTGTTCAGACTGTTCCAGTGCTTCGGTTGATAACTCGATTAGTAAAAGGTGAACTTCTGGATGTTAGTATAACAATGCCTTAGATAAAGGCTCGCATATATTTCGGCGTATTTCACGGAATACTATTTCAGTTCTGTTTATCATGTGAGGAAGCCTTCCTGGAAGAATTATGCATTTTTAGATATTTTAAGCGCCCAAATGCGCGACTGAATTTTGTACTCTGTAGTATATTACATAGCCCACACCCACACTGACACATATATGTATGTATATATGTGTACGTGTGTGTGTGTGTACAGTATTATATATTACCTGCATTGCTTTTGTATGTATAGACATTCAGTGGTGTTCGTGTCTTCAAAAGACCATAGAATACAGTATGCAAAGATTATATCACTGAAATGAGAGAATCAATACACGGATAATTAAAAAGCTGTGAGAATTAACTACACGAGAGAGAGAGAGAATCAGTATGTGTGTGTGTTTTTTGTTTTGGTGATTTGCTGCTGGTTTTTATTATAAGACAGATGATCAAAGATTCTGTTAATACTCACAAACTACACCCCAAGTGCATTTTAAGACTAAAATGCAAAAAACATATAACAAATAAACTCTGAAATGGAGAAAATGACTGAGTGAGGGGTGATGTCAGGTATTCATTTTGCCAACAATGCGGCATCACGAAAGTGGAAGTGTTCGAAGTTTGATATAATATTTATCGCCGCTGCATAATCATGCACAGTGGTCGAAATGCAAGTGTCGCAATTTGGGCACGATAGCCTCGTGTTTCATGGCAGAAACTCGTCTCCTAACAGCTAGTCACAGGCACATGTCTCGATGCACGTAGGTCTCTTTCCGGAGACTCGGTGTGGTGACTCAGTAGGCCTCGTCCAACGAAGAACCAGGTTATACGTGCGTCACAGTGAGAGTGTGAGTGCCTGTGGCGCATTTGTCGTTCAGTCAGCTGACGCAAGGCCCAGTAAAACTGGAGATTACCCATTTTAGTCATTATCATGTTAAACTGCTGGTGGTGGTGGTGGTAGCAATCGAAGGAACTTCGAACAGTGTTAATGGATGAGTTTATTCAGTTTGTGCCATTTCAGGTTGAAGACTTGTTGCTACAGCAAGCGTTTCAACAACAGGAAAAGGGGCAACTGTTCCCGCAACTGAACAAACGCAAGGAATGTGTAAGTCCACAATCTCTCTCTCTCGATCGACTCTGTTTACAGTCTATATTTGTCTTGGATATTTATGTATCATCTGTGTCTTCAGTGTCCGTGAATACCAATTCGACATAAATTTCTTGTTCACTTTGAATTGTGTTTTGTGAGCATCATTCATTTTATGTCTCTTGATAAATCGAGATTTTCCATCATTTTTCCTTTGGAAGAGGGATTTTGAATCACTAACATAATGATATATCGAAGTAAAATGAATTTTTATTTCATCAAATTGTTTCCTGCTTGCTGGTACATTTTTTTCAATCATCACGTTCCATAACTGTTATTGAAATAAACATCGAAAGAAAGTTTTGAGTTTAACGTGCGTTCCTAGCAGAAATTACTGTGAATTTAAGTGTGCATTATTTCTATGTTTATTCATTGTATATAATCACTGAGAAGGCGTGCTGCAATGCGTTATATATTCTGCACTTTGGTGTTCTATTTTTCGTATAACACAAAACACAAATATTTATGTATTTAGGCCTACTCATGGTTATTTCCAAATATACAAGAACACACAAAGAGATGATTTACATGCAATCTGTTCACACTTTCATCACGAACAACAAAATTAAATTCTTCCTTGATTCGCGAGAACGTCAGTAACCGGAATAGCTCGTGCGTATTTTCCTACGGGAACACAGCAGTGAGTGGAACAAGCCTTCCGTTTACGTTTCAATGGGCACGACCTACTTTCAGCCGAAAGGGACGCTTTGCCGATGAGTGGGTGTGAACTCTGGCCCCAGCCAGCACAAGCGAGCCTTGCAAGAGCCAGCAGGGGGAGGGCGGATCCCGGGCTGCACAAGATGCACGGGGCAAAATGCGTTGAACACGATGCAGCTAAAAAGAAATTATACACCGCATATGCGTACGCGTTTTTGCTAATTATGCACACACACACCACACACACACACACAACATTTATTCATCCACGATACTCACTCGTGCACTCATGCGCGCGCATGAAAACACGCATGCATCGCTTTCAGCTCGCTTTCTGTAGCACTGCACTGCCTGCACAGCATTCTCTCTCGCTCTCTGTGCACCTATCAGTGTCGAAGTGTGTGCAAAGGTTTTCGCTACAACAGTGAAGGGGTAGGAGTTGAATAAGGGTGGTATTGGTCAACCGGGAAGAGGGGGTGGGGTCAGAAAGACCAAAACAGTGCTGACGGTACACGGCTAGCACCATCAGTGACCACAGTGCCAACACATGCGACCCCGTTTTAGGTGTGTTGTGGGTAGGCCTCAAGGTCGGGGTCAACGGTGTTTGGGTTCTGTCGCCTGGAAGTGGAAAAACAAGTTGGTAAACAACACCCCGAATTTTAGGTCACCGCATTCTTTTATCGGGCCAAAAAGCTAGTGAAGAGAGGTAATATTTCCCCGAGTGTCAGACTGTTTGATGGTATTTTCCATTCGAACAGTTTGTTTGGAATAGTTTAATATTTAAATAACGGTTTGTTTGTTTTTTGTTTTGGTGTGTTTTTTTGTTGTTTTTGGGTTTTTTTTTGCAAAGTAAGCAAAACACCGTTGACAAGTTTAAGCGTCAGTAACCCCCCTAAGTGTTTATTTTATTTTATTGAATATGTCCGACAAAATGAATGAACAAACGATTGTTGGGAGGAGGAGGGGGGGTAGGTAAACGTGGGCCCATGTTTTTTTTTTTTTTTTTTTTTAAATGAAAGACCTCAAGAGCTTAAATTCATGGGGGGGGGGGGGGGGGGTTGAAATACGACGAGGTGCCCCCACGGACGTATGTAGGTCTGTGGGTGCCCCAAATCCCAAGATTCGCCATCGCTTGAACACAGCTATTCACACACGTACACAATAGATACATGACAAAACCCATGAGTTTACCTCTTTCCTCATTCTCTCAAACTTCACCACCTTAGGGAGGCAAATTAGACATGTATTATGTATCAAAGCACTCTGTTGTCAAGTGAATGTAAATTTTGTATCTTAGTTGTTCATAATATACCGGGTTAACAGAGAAACAAGAGATAAAGCTGACAGAATAATATTTGCATGTGTTTAGATAACTTGGTGACTTGATAATACATCACTCCTACTTACTGTTTCTCACGTTTCTACACCCCACCCACCAACAACTCTTGTCTCACACAGTCAGGCACACAAAGCTATATATATATATATAGATAGATATCAAAGCTGATCTTTTGTATGTTTGGTCAGGCTAGGGAGGTAGTTAAACTGTCAACAGTACAGTTGGGACTCCCACATTGATGCTGTCATTGCTTCTGGCCCATACGCCCATTATGTTTTTCAAGCATTGTCCAGAATGATAGTTTAATTTTGGACTTGTAAAGTTGCAGCTTAGTGAAATGTGATTCTAACCAGATTCCTTTCTCAGACATTTTTAGATTCTAACTGAATTATTTGACAGTATTACTATTAGATCTGATGCAAACAGGCTCTTAAAAGATTCATGGCTGATTGGTATGCTGACATCATTTCAGCTTTCGTCTGGAGAGTTGCACACGAAGTATGGACAGCGGGCGGAGTGTGCCAAGCAAATCCGTGCCATGTGCACATACTTCGACTCCACAACGCCAGCAGTCTTTGCCACCTCTGTGGCAATCATGGATGCAGCACTTATAAAAGTTAATGTGAGTTGGGACACATTTGTTTCATGTAAGATATATATAATAGAGAGGTATATAATGAATATAGATATCTATACAGATTGTAATGTAGATAGATATGTATATTTATCACTGACGCTCTCTCTCCTGCTGATCTTTTAAGTTATTGTATGAAAATCTTAATGTGACGATGTTAGGCTACAACAGATGTACAACACTGATTATTAGGACAATAATATTCAGTGGATAAAAAAAAAAGTTATTGAAACTATTGTGAGGGCATTGTAAGGATCACTTATGCAGCTTGCGATGTACTCACTTTTTGGACTGGAAAAACGTTGTCCACATCTTGTGCATTTCATAGTGCAGGATTGGTTTGTGTGACAAGTCTGTTCTCCCTTCCATGCACCAGATTAACTGCAGTCAAAGCATTTCAGAGATGACAGATCAAGTATCGCTGATCTGTTACATTATCTTAATTTGTGGGCTGCAACATCAGCGTTGATTTAATGTACAAAATTTCATGGGTATTATTGTGTTTACGGTCATTTCTATCCTGCCATTCAAGCAGCAGAGCTTTGTTTTTTGTGCTCTGTATGTTGACACTTTCATAACCCACCAAATCCATGCATACATTAACAATATGTACAATATATTACCATCACAGCTGTCAGCTAAAGAGAGCTTAGCTAAGGTGTGTGGTGGTTGCAACTGTGCAGACAGTTGTAGCTATGCTAAAAATATCACCACTCAGCAAGGTAACAGATGTTGGCACATTATTTGCTTGGGGCACGAAGAGCAAAGCCATCTTAAAAACAAAACACAAAGGTGGCTTCAGTAACAAAACAAGTGACAGATGTCAATCTTAAATATATGTTTGTAGACATGAAAAGGGTTGATGCAGCTGTGAGTCAGAACACATGGTGAAGCAGAAAAAAATCTGCACCATTTTTATGTGCCACTGTGCTGGGATTTTCATTTTAAGATTTAACAGACCACTGATATAGAAGTGTAGCCCACTAATCCCGCAACTTACCTAACCACCCGTATGTTAAAACTGGGGACTAAAACTGTTTCAATATAATTTGTAATCTCTGGTTGTATTTGTCTATTTCAGCAGGTGTGTTTTCATGAAAAGTACCTAGTTTAATGTGTTAGCACGCACACACACACACACACAAACTCACATACAACACTGGGTAGGCTCCTGACTACTGTGCCAACCCATTAAGTGCGCTAATAAAACCAGCTGACACAACAAAAGTCCTCCATGGACTGATAGTGACCAGTCAGTCAACTCTAGGTCATTCAACTTTAGTACAGTACATGTCAACACCTAACCACAACAGGCTAGGGTTGGTATCAGTTGACATGCAGATAGTCACGTCCCCACTTGAGTTTTGAACATCAGCCATCCCCTGTTTAATGTAGTGGTTCACATCAAGCCAAGACACACTGTCCCACTACTTTTTTTTTTTTACACTGGCTGTAATTGCTGTGGGAGAAATTTGTTTTGCAAAACTTCAGGGCAAGGGCACATTGACCAGATTCAGACCTTTTCAGACACTAGTTCAGGTTTAAAATATTTACCAGAGCACAACCATTCTTCCACCATGTTCATAAAAAATCCAAAAAGTAACTTTTTCTTTCTTTCTAATTCTTTTTTCCCCCAGTTGTCCATTGTGCATTGGATTTCTGTCAACTTAGCAAGCTGAGTTGGATTGATTATTATTATTATTCCAGATGAAAGGTGAAATTTGTTCTCTCAACCTTTATTCAGGAACATGGGGTGAAGAAAATAATACATTAATATATGTTTTGTTTTTTGTTGTTGCTTTTTTGGGGGGGTGGGGAGGGTGGTATGGTGCTCGACTGGTATGATTCTTGTATCAAGAGTTCTTGTCTTTTCTGATATATTCATGAAAAACAAGTTGACCGATCATGATTCATTACAACTTGATATGTTGTCATGCTGATTTTTGGTTTTTCAGATCCCATGGAAATACCTCAGCTGCTTTTCTGCTGCCTGTTTCATCATTGGTAGCAAGTGGATTGAGGATGAGGTATTTAGTGCATACAATATTTGCTCTCTCTCTCTCTCTCTCTCTCTCTCTCTCTCTCTCTCTCTCTCTCTCTCCCCACTGATATTCTCTGTGTACAATTGTGTATACCCCCTTCAGACAGGGGCCGTGGCCTAATCTGAATGAAATATTCGCATTTGCATTCTCTGTACACTGTTAGACTAAGATAAGCAACAAAAAAGAGATCATAATTCCGCAAATATTTTTTTTTTTTTATTATTATTACTCTTAGTGGCATTATCATCTGGGGATGAGTCATTGGGATCGATGTAGTTCAGACAAGTGAAGAATTTCCCACGACCTGTAAAGTTACGTATTTGTTAGATAACAACAGTGGACAGTTTGAAAGCGGCTGTAACTAGTTTACCTTTAACCTGGTTTTCCCTTATTCTGTCTGCCCTTTGTTTGTTTTTTCCCTTCAGCTCTGAATTGTTCCGAGTCCAAAGGTAGCCGCACTCAAAAACATGAACACAGGTATGCAGGATATTACAACACTGCTCCAGTTTGGTCATACCACCAAGATAAGATAATCTCTGAGGTCGTATAATCTGGAGCAGTCTCAGGAAATAACTCGAGAGATCTGGCAGGAAACGGTGTCTCCTTATCTTTCCTGTTGATAGTATATGGTGCCAAAAGAATGGGATAGTGTGCTTTTCATAACAGTGCCGCTGGAACTTCCGTTTGTTAGACTCTTCAGTCTCTGGTACTGTGTAACTGATAATACAAAAGGTTGGCTTGTGTAGTGACATAGCAGGATGTTTGGTCAATGGTTTTTCTGATGTAATACCAGTGAAATGAAGATGGGTATGAATGCTTTGGTCTGTGTCCTGGCATAGTGTTACAATGCAAATAAAATGTGATGTTTCTTTTGACCTTTCAATCATGCAGTATTGGGTGGCAGGTGGTGGGTGACTGAAGCCCAAAGAGAATTTACTGAATTAAATGTTACACACAGCGACACATGCAGAACTTTTAAAGTGCCCCCAACACTTTCTCACTATTGTGTCAGTCATACACAGTATTGAAAGTGATAAAGTACTTCTAATTCATATTATCAGAATGGTGCCATGCACATGGTGGAACTTGAGTGCTCGTGTATCAAAAATCAATAAAAATCAATGTACCGGGTAACTGAATGCTAATAAACACAGGTGCAAAAGCCAGATGATTTCAGAGCATTGGGCTTTCAATCTGAGTGTCCTGGATTCAATTCCCGATTAGAGAACCTGGTAGGTGTAGGTGGACATTTTACCAATATCCAAGGTCAATAGATGTACAGACCTACTTGTGCCTGAACCACCTTTAGTTTGTGTGCATATAACTGTATGCATGCAGAATATCAAACACTCATGTTAAAAAGCAAATCCGGTAATCCATGTTGGCATTGAGTGGGTAGTGGAAACAAGAACTTGTCAACATGCACATCCCAGAAAACAAGAGTATAGCAGTGTAAAAACAGTCGTCTACATAAAAGCCCACCCATAGAATACAGGTGAACATGAGAGCCACAGCCCACAAATGCTGAAGAAAATCAATGTATTTGTAATATGATAAAGCAGATTGATGCTCACACCTCACTAGCATATATACATATTTTTTTTTAAGTTGTAAACATAAACTTTCAAGTTTCATGCACCAAGGACACCGTACACAAACAAGTGTGCGCACACAGGCATGCAGACACAGACATACACGCACGCACAGACTGACACACACGAGCAGCAGAAACCCATGAATAATGATGGTGACCTTTCCCCCCCAGTGCTCGCCCTCCATTGTGGTGCTGGCAGAACTGCACTACAAGCAGTGGAAGGAGGTGGACCTGCGACGGATGGAGGAGAAAATCCTGCAGGTAGCAAGTTTTACCTTTGTCTCCAGTTTTATCTCTTTCCACTTGGTCATATAACAACAGTTTTTTGTTTTGAAAAAATAAATAAATAAAAAGCTTAGGGAGGGTAGTGAAGAGAGTAGGCAGGAGAGGGTGAAAGCTGGTTATGGAAAAGATGCTGTATACCAATATACATGCATATGAATGAGAGTGAGATACAGTTGTCGGAGAGGGAAGGATCATTAAGGAACAGATGCATGTGTACCCACATGTGTGTGTGTGTGAGAGAGAGAGAGCATTTTAAAGATGAGAAAGGCATGGAGAATAGGCAACATGAAGGGAAGATAAATAATCTATAAGGATTCTTTTTGAAAGCTAACATGAAAAAAACTAACAAATTTCGTATGATTGTGTACTGTTTTGCAAAACCTTGAGCAGAATCTGTTTGTTGGTATAGGATCTCTTATTTTTGATGTATCGAATCAAAAGTGAACTTGTATAATTCAATGGTTTGACACCATCGTCTAGAGTTGTGAGCGAACAGAGTTTACAGCTGCACCATTGTTGTCTGACCACAGGCGCCTGACGTAGCAGTATCAGTAAACTAACATCTTGAAATGGTGCAGGTATTGGGGTGGGAGATGCCGAGGAGCACCTACCTGAACTTCCTGCCCCACATGATGCAGGTGTTGGCCAGGTGCATCCCCCACCTGCCCCCGACCACCCAGGTCATCCGCAATGCCGAACTGCTGCTGCTGAGGGAGTTCTCTTTCGTGCTGAAGGTACCTTATGCTTTTTTGTTGTTTTGCTTTCAACTAATGGATCTTCTTTGAGGTTTGGGTAGGGCTATACTGCGGCAAGTTAGGTAGGTTTTATGTGTGTGTGTGTTGTCATTTTCATATATATATATATATATATATATAATGAATGTATGTATGTATAATATCTCACAATCCACTTCCCTTAGTCTACTGTATCTTCTGATGGTTTAGTGCTTTTACGTCGTCTTTTCTGTTTGCCCTCTCACCACTCCTATCCCCCTTTTCCTCTCCAATTAAACTTAATTATTCCCCTCTACGTTTCTTATTTAAATTTCTGAAAGTCATTTGGTTTCATTGATGTCCCCCCCACCCCCCACCCCCCTTTTGTTTACATATACAGATACTGACATTTGAGATTGGATTTTTTTTTCAAAGCATATGTTGTTTTTGCTTATTTGTTCTTGCTTTTCTTCTTGATTAAAAAGATTGTGTATTTTAAACTCTTTATGATGTTAATGTGTATGTCGTGTGTATATATGTATATATATATATATATATATATATACACACACACACACACACACACACACACACACACACACACACACACACACACATATATATACACACACACATATATACATATATATTTATATATATATATATTCCTACATTTGCTATTCTACAGCCTGCAGCGTTGGCCCTGGGAGCTCTGGAGCACACGATCTGTCAGCGTGGGGCATCCTCACAGACCCTGTCTTTCGCCATTGTTGCCCTGCAGGACTCTGTGAAGGTAATGCTCCATAATGGCTTTCTCTATGGACTTGTGTAGTTTTTGTTTTGATTGGTATTCTTAGTTTGTCCACTTTGCTCTTGCTGGAACATAAGGCACCAAAGAATTTCCTCCGGTTATTTTGTTCTTGAGCAAGCCAGATGATAGCGTTTCAGGTCTTGCCAGCTGATTTATATTTGTATAATGACTTTTTTTCTCTTTTTTTCTTCTTCTTTGTTTTTTTTTTTTTTTTATAGTTTCTATTTGTCTTGGTTCATTTTGATTTTTTTAGTACTTACAAATCTGTTTTTACTTAAACTCACAGCACAAAGAGTAGAAACTGTTTTAAAAGGATCTTGATCAGTTGGTCTTTACAGACGTGGAGGAAAAAATCTTGCTTTAACGAAAACATATTTTTGTATGGTGTTAATCAGCTTCATATGTGTGGGGCAAACATGTCCACTTAAAACTGCCTGTCACCTTATTAGCCTTGTCATGTTCTGCATCTTTTCACCAGGTGCTGGATTCAGAGCTGCATGAGATTGCTGAGGCCCTGACCGCTGAAGACAAGTTGCGACAGGCAGATATCAAGAGCAACAAGGCCTACTTCCCTAAAAAGTTTGAGACCCCTTACGACAGCTTCTGTCCTGACTACCGTCTGTACAACATCATAGAAGAAAATGGTGAGTCTGAATCTGAACAAGGACCAGGACACACCTCTGCTGCCAGACGTCAGCCAAGTCCCAATGTTTCAATTTCCGACTACGATTACTCCGAGGATGAGAATGATGAGTCTGCAAATGAGACCTCAGCGGTTGACAAGTGTGACAGATCTGCAGGCATTGCAGCTGAAGAAGACAGCATCACCAGGCAGCCTGTTGGCAAACAGACAGGTGTGGTTGCTGGGCTGGACCAAGGTCTACAGCATGCAGCTGTGTGTGCACAGTTGTCAGGACTGAGTTCTGCTCAGCTTCAGGATAATGCTGAGCATTCCACTGAACAGTTTTCCACAACAGCAGTGGGTTCTCCCCAGCCAGGTGTCTCAGAACATTCCACTGTGAAGCACAGTGCCAGCAGTCTGCCAGTCGCAGCTCCCATCAGTGACGGTTATTTCAGTGATGAGGAAAGCAGCCTCAGTGACAATGATTCCGGCTGCGAACAGGACTCAGACGAGCGAGAGCAGGACTCTAGTGAAGCACAGGGTACCAGTGAGCATGATTTCTGCAGCAAGCGTGATTCCAGCGAGCATGATTTCTGCAGTGAGCAAGATTCAAGCGAGCAGGACTCTGAATGTGATCAGGATTCTGATTTCCATGATTCTAGTCCTTGTAGAGCATGCCATGTTAAACTGCCTTTGGATCAGGTGCAGGGTCAGGCTTTAACATTCAACTAGCTTCTGTAGGATGGCAGGAAACGGGTCTGACACAGGCATTTTTTGTGCCTTCGTTTCTGCTCAAGTACATTGTGTTTCTTTTTGTTTATGCAGTACACACACTGGTAACATTCTCTCTGCTGAGCTTTTGCATGTTAACAGTCAGGTTAATGTCAAGTCCTTTTCATCTGTCATTTGACATATTCTGAAACTGTCTTGATGAACAATGGCCACGTTCTTGCGCTGCAGTGTTAGCACAAAGAATTTTTTTTTTTACACTGCAATTTACTGGTTGTCATACTGATAACCTTTGAAAAATTGCCAGTGTATACACAGCCGCAATCAATACAATCACGTGAGTGAAACGCGACTCTTTCTTTGACCCCTTTATTACTGTTAACAATACCAATCAGTACCGCTCAAGATGTTGCAATATTGTTTAACCAAAAGAAATCCACAATGGCTAGAGTGTTTCTGTCCCCTTCAGAATATCATGGAACACTGAGCAGTATTGAGCAGGGGACTGTGACTATCACTGTCTGACAATCATTGCTGAGACAGGGCTTTCCCAGTCCACCCGCTTTCTTGTCCATCACTTCACATCAGCAGATCTTCAGTAGCTTGCAAACATTAGCAATATTCAGTAATTTACCTTCAACCTACAGTACTTACTTTGGTAATGAAAAGCTCCCCGATTCTCCAAACCTTAGTAGTTAGTACTGAAAAGTTATGATTGGTTTTAATGAATATTAACATAATTTATTTTAATCAGTAGTAAAGACAGTTGATTTTAATAAATATTTAGATAAGTTTAAACTTGAAATAATTCAAATGAATGTTTACATAAGAATAACCTGGAAATTTAAAGCATCAGAATAAAAATGGAATACTGTGTTATTCTGTAATTTGAAATTCTGAGTGTGTTTAAGCTGGGAAGAGATAAGATGACTTTATGGTTTTAAGATAACAAGAAATTGATAAGGGTGGATTTGTGATGGGTTTTTTTCTGACTTTCTTTTACAACTTTTTTTAAAACCAAGCTCTCAGTAAGACAAAAATATATTTACAAAACTTTTTTTTTAATATATATTTATATTACTAATTTATTTTGATCCAGTTCCCCATGAAAAACCTTTGTTTTTCTTTATTTTTAACAGCAGCATAGTATAACAAGATTTTAGATGGATTGTTTTAACTGTCTTTTTATCAGTTACAGATAAACACAAAAAAAAGTCTTATTAAAGTGGGTAAGTGTACTTGCAAATAATGTACTTGAGACTTAGCTCTGAAAAATTTATCATGTATGTGGGGGGTGGGGGCAGTATATTATTTTGGTGGTTTTTTTGTTGTTTTTTTAAGATGGGGGGCATTGTTCCCTTTAGTTGTCTCACACTGTGTCATTGTATTTTGCAACAGGAATGGGCAGTCCAAGATAAGACATTGAGTTGAAAGCTGAAACACTTGACATTAAGATAAACAGGGGGTCTTGGATGGGTATAATGATCAAGTCAATGAAGTGATACACATATGTCCACAGGATCTCGGACTCGTATCCCGTAAGTCCCTGTGGAAGGATAGAGGTTTTCTTGGTGATGATACATACATGCCTGTTAGTGCTTTAAAATGAAGTGAATACATTTGACACAGACTGACGTCCTGATGGAGTATAGATGCTCAAATCAAAAAGGAATAACATTGAAAAGTTAAACAGTTACCCATTGTCTAAATGAATTATTGAATGCACTGAGTAATGGCTCATGGATGCCTTAGCATTAAATACTTTGTAATGAAGGGTGATCATGATGTGAAGAAAATATATTGTACATAATGTGTAGATTATTTATTATGATTTTTCTAAAATGTTATTTATTTGCAGTTGAATCTCTCACACATACAGTGAGATACGCACTCAAGATAGTGAATCACTGAATGGGGAAAAAAATTGCATTGGAGAAAGAGATATCTGATTGTGTTTGCTGACATTACCAAACATAAGAGAAAAATCTTTGTGTGTGTTTGTGTGTTGAATAAAGATCACTGATGATTCTGGGACAGGGGGGTGGGGGTGAAGTGGGACTACTGAAATTAGTCAGCATTAGAGATTTTTTTTTCCTCTGCTCTATTTTAAGTTTTTGCTTGGAATAGTAATATCAGGTGATCTCAACCATTATTGTGGTGCTATTCTTGTTATATATTCCTCTGCCAATTGGAAAAAGCAGTTACATGCAAATCAAGGCCAGTGATATATGTATAATTTTCATCAAACGGCATCAATCATGCATCATCACAAGTAATTAGGTACATATGAACCAGCCATCTTTTTTATTCATGCCCATCATTGCATTGTATTGAATTGTATTGAATTTTCCTCAAAAGCATATTATGCCCCTGAGTCAAATTTGAGATGAGACTGTCATTGCAGTACTACACCATGTCCAGGATATTTCCCCAGCCTGAAAACTGACAGGTATTTATTGATCAGTCAGAGTGGGATTTCTACAGGCTTAGCCAGAGGAGTCCAGCAGTCTTCAATTTTTAAACATGTTTGTTTTTCACACTGTACTATATAAATCAGTCAGTTGATTCTCCAGAAAGACTAGCTCCCAGCTCCTAGCTACCACTCAAGGTCAAGTGGAGGATCAAGAAAGATGACTGCTCCACACAGACCACAACCATGGAATTAGGTCTTCCATTTCAGCGCAAAAATGACAAAGCCACGACTCTTGCCTTTGAGGCAAAAATCATATTGAAACATCAGTCATCATGCCATCACTCAAAAGTTTTACATGAATCATTCCAAGCAGACCAAGATTTTTTGGAGAGGCGAGGGGGA
This sequence comes from Babylonia areolata, assembly GCF_041734735.1. Lineage (NCBI taxonomy): Eukaryota > Metazoa > Mollusca > Gastropoda > Neogastropoda > Buccinidae > Babylonia > Babylonia areolata. Next base: position 12,452,456 of record NC_134882.1, read on the forward strand.
ATTATGGTTGAATATTGTCACTCTGGTGCCGAGTGTGTGGGAGAGAGATTCTGCATGTCTGTGTTGACCTGTGTGTTTTAATACTTTGATGTTTCTTATAAATCAGATGTTTTCACAGATTGTTTTTCTGGTGTCAAGTTACTGAGGTTTAGTGAAAAATATTCTCAAGATAGCCTGGTTCAGCCTGCTTTTTTGTTGTTTTTCTGTTGGCATTTTGTAAATAAGTAGAAATTAAAATGGATTTTAGATCAAGTCTGAGCAAGAGTCTGTTACCTCACTTTGTCTCATATTCAATAATTAATTGTCCTATTACATGAAATATATAACTTTCCCCAGTGAGAGGGTATTGTCTTAGCCTGACATCTTTTGTTTTTAATTTTTATGTTCATATGAGGTTTTAACTGATTAACAGTGATTTAAAATTTACCGGTAGTGTGAACCAGTTAGAATTTTAAAGACTGTCATTTTTTCTTTTCTGTTTCAAATTTCTGGTCTCTTGTGCTGTCAGTGTTTTTTGTTGTTGGTTTTTGTGTGTGTTTTTGTTGTTGTTGTTTCTGTCTCCACTGTCTCTTAATTCCTCTTGTTTGATTTTGTGTCGAGTTTGGAAAAGTTGAATTCTGATCAAGAAGTGACAGAGAATTTTATGTGTGTTTGCAACTGGGAGTTTATGTCCTCAGTGTTTGCCTTGGCAATAAAATTGTTATAGAATAATAAATTCATGGACCTACTTTTACAATCATGTACCATGCAACCAAGAGGAGAGCTCATCTTACTGAGTACTTCCACGATATGCTTCTGTTCTGTGGTACAATGTTGGGTCATTGACTGTGCAATCATTGATGTTAGTCTTCAAGAGAGGAGAATGGCTTATTTGTGCATAGTTGGTGGAAAATCACAGCTGTGCATTTTTACTTTGAGAATTTTTTTTTTTTTTTTTTTTTTTTTTTTTTAATAAGTGTGTGTGTGATGTATGCTTTCTCTTGTCCATTGTTGAACTGAGATGAATTAGTAAGACTAATCACTGTGATGGGACTTCCCATAAACATACAGGTGATTTCTGTTGAGTGATTTGTAAGACAGGGATGAATTCAGCTCATAAATGACAAACTGGATTTTTCAATTTGGACCTTGCCAGATAATGTAAGATGTGTGTATAAGCGAAGTGCCTTTGTTGTGATGTTCTTTCTGTGGATCTCAAAAGCAGTCTGCATGGATTTTAAGATAGGCAAGAGAATATAGACAGTCTGTTATGCCATGTGATGATTGAAATCTTTTTTTTTTTTTTTTCTTTTTTTTTTTTTTCTTTTTTTTTGTGTAATGAGTCTTTCACTAGTTTCAGGGCTACAATAATTTGTGTCAAACTAATGCAGTATTTTTTTGTTTGTTTGTTTCCAGTTTTTCCCCACTTTATGGTTGGGTTTGTTATTTAACTGTGTGTGTATGTGCTGTTAGTTTTTGGTCTCTTGGTTATTTTAGTTAGGAGATCGGAAGAGAATACAATGATGAGTTATTTATTTTGTCTTTTTATAATTATTAGATAACACAATTTATTTCATGGATTGCAGATAATGTCAGTCCATTGTTGTATGATATGTTCAGCAGTTTGTGGTGATAAGACCATGATTCCCAAGTGTCTTGGTTTTAAGGTTTGTTTCTTGATTGACTGAGAAGCTCAGTTTTCTGTCACAGTGTGTAGAGAATGCTATGTTATGGGTGTCGTTTAATCAGTAAATGAATGGAATTTGTACATAAACTGTGAGTGTGTACATCAATGCGATGTACTTAGACATGCATGGGTTGTGTCCTGTTTGCAGCAGAGAGTGTGAACTTGTTGATGAGGATGGTCCTTGGACAGGTGCCTGCCTGCCTGACCGTTCCACAGATGGCCTCTGAGGTCACTTAATATTAATGTTAAAGCAATAATAATGAGAGGATGAAAGTAATCTCTTGTCAAAATCTGTCAGTGTCATATTCACAAAAGTTCTATCAAGTCTCTCCCTGTAGCTCCCTTTTGGAGAAGTAGAGTATCAGTTACTCAAGGAGGCGTCACTGCGTTTGGACAAATCCATATACGCTATACCACGTCTGCCAAGCAGATGCCTGACCAGCAGCGTAACCCAACGCGAAGTTGAGCATTCTCTAAGAGTTACATAGATGCTGTTCCTTTCTTTCAATCATTTCTCTCGCTATAGACTTGGATCTTATGGACCGAGGCAGACACAGAAAAGCATTGCTTTTCACTTTTGCTTTTCTTTTTCACAGTTTGATTTTGAGTTGGCTGAAAAGGTTAGAAGGCGGGGCTGATGGCTGATTAGAATAAACACAGCAGGCTTGACAGGAGATTTTTTTCACCTTGTTATTTGTCATTGGCAGTGTCTGGAAACATGTGCCTTATTCTCAGGAAAAAATGTCCTGTGTTGTGTTTACCAGTCACACAGTGTGCTGTTCACTCTGAGGGCTTTATTCTAATAAAGCTTTATCAGAAAGTAGTGGTAGTGTACCATGATGTTCCATTGTTGACAAAATGGTCCATAGCTTATCTGTTATTACAGTATTATGATTTTATAACAATAGAATGAACATATCTACTGTGTCGATGATACTCTGTATCTTTTTCATTTTTCGTAATAAAAGCAATGAATCTCGCATCGGGTTTTCTGTTTTAAACAGTGTATTTTCTGCTATTGACAGTTTAATGTTTGCTTTGAGAATCTGTGTGACAAATTTGAAAGAAAGTGCTTTGACATGTGTGTGTGGTGGTGGTGCTGTTGATACCATTCAGAAATAGACATTTTACTTTGGCCATTGATCACACCTTGCTCTTAAAGTCTTAACTCCCGAGAGCAAGGTTTCGGTTCTAGCTCCGCCCCTTTTCTCTGCATTCAAATTTTGTATTACGTGTAGCTGACACATTTTGTACTTTCCAAAGTCAATTCAGGTCTAGATTGGAAGCTGCTAGGCAAATCTCGCTCTCTGCCATAAATGAAGCCAAACTGTAGCTTTATTAGGCTTTTATTTTGAATAAACCTTCACCGACGTCACAGTGTCAGACTCTGGTGAGAAACTGGCTTGATTCAAATCGCCCGCCATTTATAGTCCGGTTCAGGCTTTAAAGTGACCTAAGTTTCAACAAACTTCAACAGCAACCATGACTTCATCCCATCTCACAGACTTGGTTAGTCGACTCTCTCCTTGCCATGTTCAGTGCCTTATGCTGAGACCTACATGAGCTTTTGTTGCTAATGTTAAGAGAAAGCAACCAACACACGCATGCATGCATGCAAACACATTGGTACAAGCATACATATACGCATACATGCTAATGGGTGCAAGAGAAAAGAGATACACACAAACGCATCATCCCTCTTCAAGCAAAAAGACATGCTGAAGATAAAAGAGTGGAGTGAGAGGAGAGGAGAATGCTGGGATCAGAGTGGTGGTATTTGTTGTTCGAAGAATATCCCATCAGTTTACAACTGCTGTCTTGAGCGCAACATGAATGCTGAAGATGAGGCGTTTGTCATCCTGCTGAAGAACCATAAGTATCCAGGCATCTCTCCTTTTTTTCCATTTTCTTTGGAGCCGTGCATGAATGTAAGAGTTGTTGATATATATTTCATGCATGCTGTATGATCAAGTGGAAGAATATTGATTTCTTTGATATAATTATCTAATATATCATAATGGGGCCGTTGAATTTTAGCTTTGTTAACTTCTGCAAAGGGATAGGTGAGTCTTCGTCGGTGGGTCTTTTCAGAGATAAGGGGGAAGGAGGAGAGGTCGGGCTTTATCTCTGTTATCTGCTTTCTTTCTCTGTTTTGTGGGGGGGGCGGGGGGGGTTGTTCCTACCCACCTCCTGTACAGCATTTATCAGATGTATGAATGGTTATTCATTCCAAGCATTTCAATTACTCGACGTGGTTGTTCACGAAAAATCTATATAACTGGTGAGCAATCCTCTTGACTTAAAAATCGACTGATTCGCTGACTAACGAGAGCTGTTCCCCTTTTCAAAGTTCCATCAGCATCCCACCCAAGTTGTTCTCATCTCTGAGCCTAACACTGAGTCGCTGACCATTGATCGAAAAGTATTTTTAGATCGATGGTTATTGACCCCAACACTGAACGCCAAGTCCTGATTAACTCCGGAACACTTCACTCAAGGAGAAGGGAATGACCTCTTATCACACACTAGCGGGCCCACCGAAAAGATCAGTGGGACTGGCCCCACGTTCGCACTCCACTTGGTGACAATCCCCGCCTGACCAAACAGTGCACGTTTGACGTGCGGTGGTTAGGGTGCTGAAGTCTCGCCCTGGTTTCCTGAGTTCGATCCCACTGTTCTAAAAATAGGGCGGGTCCACCTATTTTTCGATGAGTGGTTCGATCCCCGACTTGTCAGCGCTCCTCTGCTGGGTTAAGGGTACCGATTTCCCAGGTCAGCATAATGGGCAAACTAGACTAGCAGGTCTGCACGGCATGTGTTGACCTGGGAGACAGGAAAAAATCCCCACCCCTCGTCGAGTGTAGGTATAATTATGTGCACGTAGAAAATCAAGTACGCACGTTACAGATCTTGTAATCGAGGACAGAGTTCGGCGGGTTAATTAATGGAACAAGAACATATCAAAAATACACTCCCCCCTTCCTCCCCCCACCCCCTCCACACACACACACACACACACACACACACACACACACAAACGAAGTATGACTGCATACATGGCGGGTTAAACACACACACACACGTAAAAACACACGTACTTTTACAAGTGAACGTGGGAGCTACAGCCCACGACCAAAGAAGTCAGTTCAAGTACTCATTGACCAGCACACACGTGAGAAACGGCGCGTCACAGTCCGGAACACGGTTGAGTCCATATACATATATCATCTCAGTGACTGAGTCATCAAAACGCGTGCCGCTTCATCATCACTCGCCTTAAGCCATGCGACCCAGCTGAATACCACTACAGTGACAACAAAATTAACTGCGTTGAGCCATCGTCACCTTTACTTGCCTGAGGCGGGCCGGTTTCAGATCACATGATGGCAATGAATCAAGTTTATTCAATATGGCTGTGGACAGTCTCCCGCCCCACCTGTTGCCACTCTGTGTTTGAAACATCGAGGCCCCGGACCACAAAGACAGCTGGACAGATTTTCGCGGCACTCTGATACTTTTGCTTTCCTCACAGTCACTGTTTGATGGAGTCAAGGTTGCACTGGCTCTTAGTGCTGCAGCCATATTATTATTATTATTATTTTATCATTATTTTCATTACTACTATCTTTTTTTTTCTTCTCTTTTTTTTTTCCCCCATCATCATTATTATTTATTTATTTATGTATGTACGCTTCTCTCTCTCTCTCTCTCTCTCTCTCTCTCTCTCTCTCTATATATATATATATATATATATATATATATATATATATATATATATATATATATATATATACTTTCTTCTTCTTTTTTTTTCTCAAGGCCTGACTAAGCGCGTTGGGTTACGCTGCTGGTCAGGCATCTGCTTGGCAGATGTGGTGTAGCGTATATGGATTTGTCCGAACGCAGTGACGCCTCCTTGAGCTACTGATACTGATACTGATACTGCTGCAGCCTTGGGGGCTAGCTGGCCTTTGGGAACCACACCAACGCCGACTGTCCTAAAACCCCTTTGGCTGAGAGTATGGGAACGTAACTTGGGCAAGACACAGGCCTCTACTTTAATCAATTTCTAATCCAGATTGTCAGGAGAGCAGATGCCTCGTCTGCTGTTCTGGTGGTCATAGTCGGACACGGCTGACTGCCATACATAAAGCACTGTTTGATGGAAGAGAACACTGAACAGTCACAAGGGAATCATGCTGGAAACAGGTAACCAGCTGCAACCATTTTGGCAAGAAAGTCAAAAGGTTGCTGCTGCACTGGCGTTGTGATGGAGTAAACCGTGATAAACAAGCGCTTGACTATACCCAGCATTCATCAGGGCCCAGTCCAAGCCAAGGAAGAAGAAACAAGCGTACCTGCAGTGCAGGGATGCACCTGTTTGCATCGTGCCTTTAATTAAGACCCACTACTGAAGACCCATAATATCTCACGACTCGAGACTGGTTTGTGGTCTACACCTTGGGTCAACAATTCACTGTTAGACATAATGCAAACACTGGAATAAATGCTAATAAACTAATCTAACATACACTTATGCATACAGTTGTTGAAGACGTCTGGTATACAATATCCCCACTTTGTACGAAAAGTACATTATAAAGCCGGGAGAAACACGGGGGACAACAAAACCCAAAAGACACCCGTTTTATTTCCATACACACGTCTTATTCAGTGCAGTGTCAACAGTCGGATAAGTTACCACCACAAATCTCTCTCTCTCTCTCTCTCTCTCTCTCTCCCACATCCACACTCACTCACCCTCTCCCCCCCCCCTCCCCCGCCGCCGCCCACCTCCCACACACACAAACACGCCACACACTCCAAGAAACAAACAAACGGTCATAGCCTGCCGCGGTATCAGTCATTTGTGGAACCTGTGAACACGTTTGTTCAGTCCTACAGGAGCGAACAACGAACGCAGTGAAGAGAAAAGAACAACAGCCTTGGGCAATGTTGGTGAATGAATTGAGCTGTGGAACGCTGACAGGTTTTCCAAGTCCATGACTTGGGAGCAAGTGATGGAAGTTTGACACGCACGACAGGTCCAGGACTGACCGCCTGTGCGAACCACCAAGGTTTGTATAACAGGTCTGTGGTGCTAATGGACCTTTCCTTCTCACCTGGTCGTCAGTTATGCTTGGCCATACTTCCTCCAGGGGTCGGTTTCATGAGAGAACAGCCAGTTGTGTGGTTTGGCAGGAAGGAAGGTGGCGGAGCTTGATTTACACATCAGTGACCGTGGCCTGATGAAAATTGCAACACCAACAGCCCATCTCGCTGGTGTTAGTGTCAACGCCGGAGGATGTAAACATTGTGTTTCACGCCTCCTTTGTGAGAAAATAGTTCGACTTTTGATTACTCTCTCTCTCGTTCTCTCTCTCTCTCTCTTTCGGCGTTTCATTATCATGTGTGAGATAATCAGGGCGTTGAAAACCGCTATTACTGGATTTCTTAAAATGTTTCAAACAATTACTGGTTGCCAGTGACAGATTGGCATGATCATATACAGACTAGTTATAGTTTGGTTTGTTGTTGTTTGTTTGTTTGTTTGTTTGTTTTTGTGTGTATTTGTTTTTTGTTTTAGAATTCAGAATGTCTAAACTCGTAATAACGTGAAATCTTGTATTTAAATCCATATGAACATGTATGTTAGAAGTGCATTATCTGAGTTCACGTTTGATGTGTTGGATATTGCCCGCCATCACATCAGATACAGTGGGAAAAGGTTATATTGTTTTCTGTCACTTATATCATGAATATTAACTAGAGAAAATGAAATTCATGTTTGTTTGGTTGGTTGTTTTGTTTTGTTCTTTGTTTATTTGTTTCCTTTTTTCAGTTCGTCCTGCTCTGGCTGTCTTGAGGATAAAACCTGTGTATCATCAGAATCCATGTCTAAATACAACGGAAATGTCTTGACCAGCTTTGCTTTATTTGTCTGTAATGCAGCAAAACAACTTACTGCATGATTATTACTGTATGTACAATATATGTTTTATCAGTGATTAATGTATGTGTTTCGTTAGCACTTAATTTGTTTCTATTTGTTTATTATCTACGCTGATATTGTAACTACTGTCCATTTTGACGATTATGAAATATCCCTCCAGATAAGGGCTATTGTCTTCTCTGAATTATATATTCACATTCTCTGTATTCTGATGTGTGTTTATTTTCCTTCTTTTTAAGGAAAATATTACCCGCATGCTTAGGCCTTTATAAAGTTTATCTGTGATCTAGTATTGTGTTGTGTGGGCTCTTTTCGGGTGAGGGCTGATTGATTTTTTTTTTTAAAGAGTTAAGCACATCAGTGCTTATCTATTGCCCTCGAAAATCTCTGTTCTCTCTCTCTCTCTCTCTCTCTCTCTCTCTCTCACACACACACACACACACACACACACACACACACACACACACACACACACAAACGTGGATGCCGAGTGTAAAAAGATGGACGTAATATGCGTCTGCTGCTGTTGTTCATGCACCTCCGAGTCAATAATGAGCACTCTGCGCTTTCAATCGGAACGCATCAACATGCTGTCTACAATGAGCTCCTGATGGCAGAGTATTTCTCCAAACTGAAAAAGGCACCAACGACAAAACTTTTTTTTTTTCTTCTCATGGGTGAAGCTTCCTTCGCATGCCCAAGATTATCTTACCAACTTGTCCACTTTGTTTAACCATAATTATGGGCAAGTATTTCAAACCATCTTCGCTTTCGTGTTGCCTGATAACTCACAAGCATCATGCGACTTTTCTCTGTCAGTGGCTCTACGCCATCCATTTCCTTTAGCAGCAGTGTCGGAGGGGAGGGGGGTGTCTCTTTCATTGAGATCAGTCACTGATCAGTCTTGCTAGTCACAGCTGATCAGTCTTGCTAGTCACTGATCAGTCTTGCTAGTCACTGATCAGTCTTGCTAGTCACTGATCAATCTTGCTAGTCACTGATCAGTCACCGATAAATCTTGCTAGAGTCTTGCTAGTCACTGATCAGTCACTGATCAATCTTGCTAGTCACTGATCAGTCTTGCTAGTCACTGATCAATCTTGTTAGTCACTGATCAGTCACTGATCAATCTTGCTAGACACTGATCAATCTTGCTAGTCACTGATCAATCTGTCGTGCTAGCCACTGATCAGTTTTGCGTGCTAGTCACTGATCAGTCGTGCTAGTCACTGATCAGTCTTGCTAGTCACTGATCAGTCACTGATCAATCTTGCTAGTCACTGATCAGTCTTGCTAGTCACTGATCAGTCTTGCTAGTCACTGATCAGTCACTGATCAATCTTGCTAGTCACTGATCAATCTTGCGTGCTAGTCACTGATCAGTTTTGCGTGCTAGTCACTGATCAGTCGTGCTAGTCACTGATCAGTCGTGCTAGTCACTGATCAGTCTTGCGTGCTAGTCACTGATCAATCTTGCTAGTCACTGATCAGTCTTGCTTGCTAGTCACTGATCAGTCTTGCTAGTCACTGATCAATCTTGCTAGTCACTGATCAATCTTGCTTGCTAGTCACTGATCAGTCTTGCTTGCTAGTCACTGATCAGTCGTGCTAGTCACTGATCAATCTTGCGTGCTAGTCACTGATCAGTCTTGCGTGCTAGTCACTGATCAGTCGTGCTAGTCACTGATCAATCTTGCTAGTCACTGATCAGTCTTGCTTGCTAGTCACTGATCAGTCTTGCTAGTCACTGATCAGTCTTGCTTGCTAGTCACTGATCAGTCTTGCTAGTCACTGATCAATCTTGCTAGTCACTGATCAGTCTTGCTAGTCACTGATCAGTCTTGCTTGCTGGTCACTGATCAATCTTGCTAGTCACTGATCAGTCTTGCTAGTCACTGATCAGTCTTGCTAGTCACTGATCAATCTTGCTAGTCACTGATCAGTCTTGCTAGTCACTGATCAGTCTTGCTAGTCACTGATCAGTCTTGCTTGCTAGTCACTGATCAGTCTTGCTAGTCACTGATCAATCTTGCTAGTCACTGATCAGTCTTGCTAGTCACTGATCAATCTTGCTAGTCACTGATCAGTCTTGCTTGCTAGTCACTGATCAGTCTTGCTAGTCAGTGATCAATCTTGCTAGTCACTGATCAGTCTTGCTAGTCACTGATCAGTCGTGCTAGTCACTGATCGGTCTTGCTAACCGCAGATTTTGGCGATTCTTTATCTTGTTAGAGAACTGGGATGTCTTCTGTCAGTGAACACCAGTGCGGCGTACACATACCGGTACCCTGGCTGGGATGGAAGTGGGCAGGCCTACCTGTCTTTGGGAATGAAAGACAGTATGATGTGTGTGTTTCTTTGTTATCATATCTCAGTATGTGTGTCAGTGTGTGTGTGTGTGTGTGTGTGTGTGTGTGTGTGTGTGTGTGTGTAGAATACGTTGCTATAGCCACTTATGACATAAACGCAACGGTGTGTGTGTGTGTGTGTGTGTGTGTGTGTGTGTGTGTGTGTGTGTGATGAAATTATGCACATTGCAAACTTTATGAGAATCAGTGACGCTGAACTGAGCCGGCAGCCTCCACGAAAATAGCTAAACGATCAAGACACACAACGGGCTCTCTCCCATAGAGAGAAATCAAATGGGCCCTATGGCTGTCCGGTTGAGGGATTGGTATAATGTCGGTAACGAACAACGGCCCAGTTAATCCTTCATAAAGATATATAAAAATTTAAAAAAATATTAAAAGAAAAAGAAAAAAAGATCGATCAATCAGTCTTTCACATTTAAGTATCCAGTCTCCTTCACTCATGACGCCCCAGCCGGCCGAATTCTCCACTCTGTTGTTCATTTATAGCCCCCGTCACACACCTGTGACTCTTTCATTTAACTTCAGTCACTTATTGCGATTGTGTAGACTACCTGAGAAACTTGAAGGAAAGAAACGCAAAAACGAAAGAAGGACTGAAAAAAAAAAAAGATTAACTTCTGATATGGCTACGGAAGGAAAGAAACATTGAATGAGCGAATAAAAGGTTGAAGTAAAAAAGAAGAAAAAGAACATGGAAAGTAAAGTGTTCTCGTTGCTATAGTTGTGCGGAAACATCGGTACAAGGGACTCAATTTGAAGTCCTCGATGCATTGATGCCTTTTTATGAGGTTCGTTCCCTTCAACCATTGCTCACGGTTTTTTGTTTTGTTTTGTTGTTGTTTTGTTTTGTTTTGTTGTTTTGTCTGTTTGTTTTTTTGTTTTTGTTTTGTGTGTGTGTTTTATTCGTCCTCAAAGGTGACAATAACTTTAGCATCAAGGGTACTCAGATGTTTCAGCACAGTTGCGTCAGTACTTATAGACAACAACCAAGTATTGTAGAGAGAGAGAGAGAGAGAGAGAGAGTTTTACAATTTCGTAAATACCATTCCCTGGTACCTGGTGGAGCAGTACGAAAAGCTGCCAGATTTGTACGATTATAACAGAAAAAAGAGTCCCTTTTGTTGCTTTTGAATTATTTGGACAGTTGTAGCAAACTTCTCCTGCCAATTAGTTTGTTCAAAGCTTAAGTCTTAAGGATTTACGCCACATCATCAAAAATCTCCATAGTCTTCAACGGTCATCATCGTCGTCCTCCTTCGTTGAGGTTGTCATGAGACTTTCCAAAACGGCTCTGTGTTTGTGTTTTGATTGATTGATTGGTTGATTGATTGATATGGATACTTATATAGCGCCTATCTTCGGTCGGGGGCTAAGCTCTAAGCGCTTTACATACATGGAGTCATTTGCATCACAGGCTGCCTACCTGGGTAGAGCCCACAAACGGCTGCCACTGCATGGGCGCCAATCATTCGTTTCCTGTGTCATTCAATCAGATTTCAGGCACGCACGCAGACACTCTCAGACAGACATGTAACATTTTACGTGTATGACCGTTTTTGTTTTGTTTTAACACCCCGCCATGTAGGCAGCCATACTCCGTTTTCGGGGGTGTGCATGCTGGGTATATTCTTGTTTCCATAACCCACCGAACGCTGACATGGATTACAGGATCTTTAACGTGCGTATATGATCTTCTGTGTGCGCATACACACGAACGGGGTTCAGGCACTAGCAGGTCTGCACATATTTTGACCTGGGAGATCAGAAAAAATCTCCACCCATTACCCACCAGGTGCACCGAGATTCGAACCCGGGACCCTCAGATTGAAAGTCCAACGCTTTAACCATTCGGCTATTGCACCCGTGTGTGTGTGTGTGTGTGTGTGTGTGTGTGTGTGTGTGTGTGTGTGTGTGTGTGTGTGTGCCAGTGTGTGTGTGTGTGTGTGAGAGAGAGAGAGAGAGAGTGTGTATGTGTAGCTGAAGTCGATGGCGATTTGATAAACCACGTTACGTATCAAAAAGATAGGATGAAGACTGATGTAGGCCTGTTGCCAGACTTTACAACAAAAAACTCTAAAAACGAAGTTTAAGCCTTGCATCAGTCGGTACCCCCGTACCTCCACCAGCTCTCGTTCCGTTCTGTCTACCATTTTAGCACCCCATCCCCATACACCCCCTCTCTGTCTGTCTGTCTGCCTCTCTCTCTCTCTCTCTCCCTCTCTCTCTCTCATTTGGAAGAACAAATTGGTTTTGTAACTGTATTTCGGCAATGTTTAATAGACTGTAGATGGCAGGATTAAAATCGACATATTTACACAAGTGAAAGGTTTGGTGTGTATAGAATGTTTTGTGTTTTGCATGATTTAAAGCCATATTTGCGTTTAAATCTGGAAAGACACTTGAAATATGTGACGACGAAGTTTAGACTAGGTATCTCTGACTTGACTGTACATTACTTTAGATACAAAGAAGTTAGAGATTCTGATCTAATGTGCCCTCTGTGTAAACAGTCAAAAGAAGATGAAGGGCATTTTGTTCTCAGATGCGAAGCACTCAAAGATATTAGAGAAAAATATATTCGGCCCAAATATTATCGACACCCTTGCCTCTTTAAATTGACTTTACTGTTTTCTTGTACTGACGATAGCGTTGTTAGAAATGTGTCTTTTTATCAGTCTTAATAAAGCCTTTTAGTATGGAGAAATTGCTGTTTCTTAATCTGATCAAAGACTTGGTACATTTATTTCTGTTTCTTATCCAGCATGTTCATGATTATAGCTCTTTAGATATTGTACACATTCCCCTTCACGAGAGGCTGATGTCTAATGTGAATGAACAATCTTCTCTCTCTCTCTCTCTCTCTCTCTCTCTCTCATATCTAATCAGCGATTTTTGTCATGAAAAGAAGAAGCTGATAATCGTTATTAGGTACTAGGCAGCGTTCAGTAAAGTAAATCAAGTACTGTTGTTGTTGCACTTGTCATTTTGATGTACTACCATGCCAAGTGGTTAGACGAACATTGACTCGGGTAAAGAACGGTCGAACTTGTGAACTTTGTATTGCATGCATTTATTGAGCAAACGAACGAATGCACGTAATTATGCTGCAAATCACACTTTCGTATTCTGAATAATGACTATTGATAACGGGCGTAATGGCAACCATTCGTTTTGTATGATGTGCCTTGCATTAACACTCTGCTAAATCGACTTACAGAATGGAATTATAATTGAAGAGATTGTGGGCGGTGTGTGTGTGTGTGTGTGTGTGTGTGTGTGTGTGTGTGTGTGTGTGAGTGTGTGCCCACCGTGTGCATGCGTGTGCTGGCTTCAGTGTAGTGTATGCCCATGCGCGCGTGTTTGTACCAATGCGTATTCAAAAAAAATTTTGTGTGTGAGCCGTTGTGTGCATGCTCGTGTGCGAACAAGTGAACGTCTGAAGGATTGCTAGGCAGGGAAACTGACAGATTTATTTCAAGGATAGGCCGGAAGAAAATATTTCGATGGTAATTAAAACACAACAACAACAACAACACACACACACACACACACACACACACACCAATAAAAATGAAACCGGTGGCATCTTTTTTATTCACCGATGGTCATTTCAGATTACAGAAGCATTTTGTGTGCCGGCAGACGCATAAAGATACACTTTTTTAAACTGATTTTTATAATCAATGTTCAAAAATAAGAGAAGGAGAGAGACAGGCAATCGGACAGAAACTAAAGAACCAGATACAGACAGTGGAAAAGAAATCCAATGAAGCTGAAGTTGACTCAACTGATCACCATCTCAGTCACCACAATGCCTACCGGTGCACATCTTAATCAAGACTTGTCGAAAACGTTTGCTACATTGACAATGTCAGCATATGGAGAGAAAAAGAAGAAAGAAAGAAGAAGAAAAAACAACCGCTGTCGTCGTACTGATACAATTGACAAGTTAGCGTTAGTCCAAGATGCCCTCTCACCCCCAGCCCTCCTTCATCTGAGAAACCCACTCACGGTCACAGTAGCACACACTTAACTGATAAGCAATATGAGGCTTAGCTGAAGAAGTGCAGTGTTAATAATCTTGCAGCCACACAAGCGACCTTTAAATCGTACATTCAGGTTTTGCATCCAAAACCATCGTCGGTCGTGGTTTATTCAATCACCAATGGCGACAGGGGTGAGGGTGGGAGCGAGAGCATGCCCTGTCCATCACGACAACCGCCATCACATCCGGAGTTCACCCGCTTCTCGCGGTTTACCAAAACTAAACGATCTGTGAGACGCGCATGCGTATGGATCAGACATTTGCGTACGTTCATGTATGCCGTCGGCAGCGTCCAGGCCCTCTTTGAGTAAGATTTGACACTGATCAGATTGTGAGAAAAGCGAAAAACTGTGTCTGTGAAAATTAAAGACTTTTAAGACCAGTGAAAACACTGTTTTTATGTGACACTGACATCCTGGTTTCAGTTCAATTCGCCAGTTTTCAAGAAAGTGTTCAGTTATTTTACATGGCAATGAATCGAAAGACCTCCTGCAGATTCCAGGGGACATGCGTTTGGTTTTGTACAGATGTATATCGGTAAGACGTTGGACTTTTGATCCCCCTGGCGACTGTTTCGGCATGGCGTCGTGTCCTTTGGAAGGTGAGGCACTTTACTCCTGCTTTCCTCACGACATCAAGCAGGTATGAATGGATACGTGACTTGGTTGGGGAATGCTAAAACGGCAGAAGGAAAGGATTGCCCCTTTCTATGCCGAGCCCTAGACACAGTGGATATGATTCACTGCCCCGATAGCTAAAAGGCTATTGGACCTTTAACCTTTAGTTTCATCAGCATTGTCATGCTGTCTGCAGATGCAACATAACCCATATATGGCTTAGAGAGAATGACTGTCAAAATTATTGGAATTTGATCCTACAATCTGTGGCAAACGATGTGATTTCGAAAGCGTGTCACGCAGAAGTGTGTTTCAACCCAAGAAGAACGTCTTCTGCCATCAACAATCATCACCTGTCATCAGTCCAATATTTTGGTGTGATTTTTTGTTTTTTAACCATCCACACTGAACTGTATGAATCTCTCTCTAAAAGCTAACAAGAGTCACAGGCATATCACATGGTTTATTACCACGTTCGTTCAGCAGATTATGTTGAATAAATTAAAGCCACATACTAGTATGTTACACAAGAAAGTGCAAAAAGCCTGTGTTATTCAGCAGCAGCGAATAAAAGCACCGTTGAACAATATAGCGTACACACACTCATTCGGAGCTGCGTCCACTTAAATTGTCTCCTTTGATGCCGTCTGACAGATGCAGTAGAGAACACGGGAAAAACGGAACATTTTCAACTTTCCTTACGGTATCAGACAAAGGATAGTTCCCCGCGTTCAACATTGGTGCCAATAGGATATCATCAGATTTCCTCAACTATTATTGATACATTCATTCTAGACAAAGGCTTAAGACGGCCTCCAACTAACTTTAATTCCAAGACACCTGACATTTAGCTCACAGTGGATTGTCCAACATGAAAACCAGCTGCTGCAAAAAATCATTCGCAAAGACAATCCATGCAGACAAAAGGGTCATAGTGCTGAAAGATATAGGTCAGGAAGTGCTGTACAGAAAACAGCGCAGCTGACTGAGATAGACTGAACACTTATTAAAGACTAGGATAAAAGAAGAATAAGAAGAGAAGGAAAGAAAGAAAGAAGACAGCCAGCTGATTGAGCGAGCATTAATCCATTGAGCAGACTCATCAGCTGTTCAGCAAATAGTATCCTCCCCTACACAGGGCTATATCGATCACAACGAGCGCTGAGCTGTACACACAAAGAGAAGACGGGTCCGCGGTTCATTGAGAACGAGGGGCAAAATTCATGTGGAACGAGAGTCTTGTAAACAACCTCCGGGGGCCTGACCAGGGATGGTATCTACTGACCAAGGCGATGTCGCTGGGGATGTCGCCGTGGATGTCGCTGTGAGTGGTTGTTCCGGGACTGGCAAAAGCACCGCCCCCTGTACGCCACCGGACGCATGAACCTGGGGCAGATGTGACCAGAGCACGAGTCGCGCGTCGTGGGGTTCGGGGTGGTGGTGGTGATGATGGTGGTGGTGTTGGTGGGGGTCGTTCCAGACAGGTGTTGGGCGGGGATGGTTGGCGGAGTGGTGTTGTCTGGGAGCAGCGTCGTGTTGCTTTGGCGGCGGCTGGCCAGCCAGGCTGCTATTTCCGCTTGAGAGGTGTTGGGGAGGAAGCCCACACTGACTTTGAGACTGCACCTGCAAGGAGGACGGTGGCAGAATGGTGAAGACGCTTATCTGCCAATACAGTGTTCGTGAGGGTCTGCCGGCCGGGTTCGATTCCCACTCTCTCGCCTTTTCTCCCAAGTTTGACTGGAAAATCAAACTGAGCGGCTAGTCATTCGAATGAGTCGATAAAGCGAGGTCCCGTATGGAGCAAGCACTTGCCGCACTGGAAAAGAACCCGTGACAACAAAAGTATTGTCTTCCGGCAAAATTCTATAGCAGAAATTCTCTATGATATGGACACAAATATAATTGTATGCATGCACTCAAGGCTTGACTAGCGCGTTTGGTTATGCCGCTTTCAGGCATCTGCCAAGCATCCAGTTTTAATTGTCCTTTGTATGCAGTTGACACTGATGGCTCTCATTTATTTACTTGTCGTTTTTTGCCTAGGAGACAACATAGGGTCGTACCACAAGACTGAAAACAAGTCCATGATTATCCGATTCTGTAGAACATGAGTAAAAAAAAAAAAAAAAAACAACCTAGAACATTCCTTTGACGTTACCATCTCGTCGATTTTTTTTTCCAGTGGCAATTAACCGGAACACAAACATGATTTTTCATACTACACAAAAGTATATATGATAATAGGCGAACAAACCCCCCCACCCCACCTACCACCCCAAAAGAAAATAAAAGAGAGAGAGAGAGAGAGAAAGAAAAAAAAAGCCAACGGCCCAACTCACAAGTCCTGGGCGTAAAGAAAAAAAGAGAAAAGAAAAAAAAAAGAATAAAACGTAGTAGTCAGGAACGCCCAATCATCGAGTCCAGAAAAAGGCAATAAATATCCAAGGATTTCCAAAAACAAAAACAGGTGAACGGACCAGCAAGGCATAAAGAAAGAGAGGAAGAGACGAGAGGAAGAAAAGGAAAAGACCAGAAAATAGCTGAACAGTGGAAGTTTGTGTGTTAGAATCAGTAAAACACAACAGAAGAGGCGAATTTCTTGAGAGAGAGAGAAAAAAAAGGAAAAAGGCTAGAAAATAACTGAACAAGAATGGATGTTTCTGTGTTAGAATAAAACACAACAGCAACAGAGAAGAGGCGCATTCTTGCACAGAATTTCCAGAAGGTTGGTTGGGGAGGGGGGGAGGGGGCAGAGGGGTGCAGAGGGGGGGGTGCAGTGATAGATGTTTCTGTGAATAAAGTTTGTTTAAAAAGAACAAAAACATTAATAGCATAGAGGCGAATTTCTGGCACAGTTTCCAGAAGGTTGGTGTGTGTGTGTGTGTGTGGGGGGGGGGGGTGTGTGTGTAGGGGGTGGGGGCTTGGAGGGGCGGTACTATTTATACTGAAAGAGCCCTCGATATCAACAGCTCAATAGGGGCTGTCGAAAGAAACGAAAAAAAGAACAATAAATAAATGAATAAACGAACAACAGAATGAACAAAGAAGAAAAGGCAAAAAGATTTTTTAAATGAAAGATAGAGGGGATCGGGATAGAGGTGAGGGAGGAGGGGAACAACAAACAAACAAACAAACAAACAAACAAAACAACAAAAGCCCCGCACAACTTACTCGCAGTACTCAGGGTCGAAGAAAAAGGGACATATTCTTCCCTGCTGCTCTTCGTTCCGGCAGCACGAGTCCATGTTCCGGCAGCGACAGCCGCACAGGTACTCATCCCAAACCCGGCCGTTGGAGCAGGCGGTGGACGACTTGCACTGGCATCTGCACTGGTTCCTGAGAAAGCTGCAAACGATCCCAGAAGACTACACTGAAAAGCACTAAAAAAATAAAAATAATAATAAAAAAAATAATAAAATAAAAAAAAGAGGATGGAGGTGGTAGAATGGTTCAGATGCTTATCTCAGTGCCAATACAGTGGTCTGTGAGGGTCTGGGTTTAGCGAATCCCGCTCTCACCCTCTCTCCCAAGTATGTATGGAAAATCAAACTGAGCGTGTGTCGCCATCCGGGTGAGAGTGAGACGATAAACCGAGGTCCCGTGTGCAGCACGGCACGCACTTTGGGCACTGAAAAAGAACCCATGGCAACAAAAGTATTGTCCTCTGGCAAAATTATATTCAAGAAATCCATTCTGATAGATACACAAATATATGTATATATATATATATGTGTGTGTGTGTGTGTGTGTGTGTGTGTGTGTGTGTGTGTGTGTGTGTGTGTGTGTGTGTGTGTGTGTGTGTGTGTGTGCACTCAACACCTTACTAGCGTGTTGGGTTATGATGCTGTCAGGCATCTGTCTAGCAGATGTTTGTAGCAAATATGAAAAAGTCTGAACGCATTGACACCGCCTTGGGAAACAAACTGAACTTAGTAAACAAACTAACGAGCACCTTGAAGGATACATGTTAACACTACCTGCATCCCAAAAGTAATAGAAGTGTGTGTGTGTGTGTGTGTGTGTGTGTGTGTGTGTGTGTGTGTGTGTGTGTGTGTGTGGAGGGGGGTGGGGTGGGCAATTACTTGAATGAAATACTGAGACACGTTGTCATCATATCCAACCAAAGCCATGTTCCAGACAGGTGAAGCCCAAAGCATGTATAAAAGTATCGTTTGCTGAGCGCCAAACCTACACTCAGAAGGTTGTGAGCTGAAATTTCATACATCCAAAGTGTCGGACACAAAAACCGAGTGGTTAAAGCGTTTGACTGTCGGTCTGAGAATCCTGGGTTCGCAGCGGCTCCTGGGGGGTTAATGATGGAGATTTTTTTCCGATCACCCAGGTCAGCAGATGTGCAGATCAGGTCTGCTAGTGCTCGAACCCCCATCGTGTGTGTACGTTTGCAGAGAATCAAATACGCACGTTAAATATCCCCGTGATCCATGTTCAGTGAGTTATCAAAGAAACAAGAACATAACAAGCATGTATATGCAGTTTCAGTTTCAGTTTCAGTAGCTCAAGGAGGCGTCACTGCATTCGGACAAATCCATATACGCTACACCACATCTGCCAAGCAGATGCCTGACCAGCAGTGTAACCCAACGCGCTTAGTCAGGCCTTGAGAAAAAAAGGTGAATAAATAATAGATAAGCTTAAATAAATAAATAAATAATTATATTATAAAAAAAGGTAGTAGTAGTAATAATAATAATAAAATAATAATAATAATAATAATAAATAAATAAATAAATAAGACAACAATGATGATAAATAAGCAAATAAATGTAAAACATGAAGACACACATTCACACATACACCCACACATGCATAACAGATATGCACCAAACATGTATATGCAGGCTATATATAATCCCTGGGGGCTTGGGGGGGAAGGAGTTAGGCTGCTTGGATGGCTGGAGAAAAACGGTCACATACGAGTGAATGTGACAGCTGCAACCCACGAATGCAGTAGAAGACAACGCCCAAAACACGATTTGCCATTTCTTGATGTCCCCCACCCCCCACCCCCCTCCCGAACCCCTCCTCCCTTCCCCTCCCTCCCCCCATTTGTTTCGTTGTTTCTGTTATGTTTCAGATGCTTTATGTCAATTGTCCCTGAGTAATTTGGTAACGAGGGTAATCTAGCTAGCAGAACTACAGCCTGGCAAGAGCCTATTAAATACGCAGACCCACTGCTGTTAGGATTGATGTGTGCGTGTTTGTTTGTCTGTATGTCTATGTCTGTGTATGTGTCTCTGTGTGTGAGTCGTGTGTTTGTGTATGTGTGTGTGTGTGTATGTGTGCGTGCGTGCGTGCGTGCGTGTGTGTGTGCGTGTACACACAAGTGATAAGGTCCGCAGTCCTCCTGTTTCAGGCTGCATTCCAGACGACAGGTCAGATGGCGCTCCACGGGCACTTGCTCGAACCCGTTCATGTTCATAGTGGTTGACCCGGGGAACGGGTAGCTGGCCTTTAGCACCTGGTCAGGTGGGGAGAAAAACACACACATCCATGATGATGATCAAACATTAAATCTGATGCCTTCAAAGGTATCTAGACTAGTATCAAATTCATTCTGGAAGAATGTTTTAGAAAATACCGGCTGGACAACACTGAGATATTGTGTCTCAACAATGACAGATTTTTTTTTTCTCAGACCAGTTTTTAGGGAACAACTCAAAGTATAAAGGTCAGACGCTATCTGTAAAAGCGGACTGGATGAAATCCGGTATTACCCATGTTTCAGATGTGACTGATGGAAATGATAACACGGGACATTGCGTACCACAATAGAGGCTTGTCGGAGGAATTTTTTTAAGTAGAACTCAAAACACACATAGAAATACACTGAGCACAAGATACATATCAATTACGACACAATCATCTATCATTGCAGGACGTAAGATTTTCTTTAATTAATTGTACTTAGATATCTATTTCTAACATTCATCTTTGATTCCATCCTCCTGCCTGGTTTTCCCCCAACTCACCATTCACCACCCTCCTCCTCTCCTACATTTTAAACGATACCGTTCAAACGTGTGAAAATTAATGCCTGAACAAAATGTGGAGTGATGGCTTAGAGGTAACGCATTCCGCCTAGGAAGCGAGAGAATCTGAACGCGCTGGTTCGCGCTGGAACGTGCTGAGACGATAAACCGAGGTCCCGTGTGCAGCATGCACTTAGCGCACATTAAAAAAAACCACGGCAACAAAAGGGTTGTCCCTGGCAAAATTCTGTAGAAAAATCCACTTCGATAGGAAAAACAAATAAAACTGCACGCAGGAAAAAATACAAAAAATGGGTGGCGCTGATGTGATAAAAATAAATACAAATACAAATGGCTAAAATCACCAGTAGGGTGTATGTATGACGTGACATGAAACAAAATTCCACTCCACGTATCGTTAGGTTTTGATTTAAACAACAGATCATATAAAAAAAACTCACATCAAATATTAATCACCTGATCTTGATCGCAAAGATATAAGTCGGAATTGTTAGATATAGCGCCCCGTATAGAAATCAAGGATAATATTTGATTGTGAACTGTGTTACAGGAAAGGCTGCACGTGTACATATGTATCGATAAATGTGAACAAATTCGTCTATCTATTCAGGAACACACACACACACACACACACACACACACACACACACACACACACACACACACACACACACACACACACACGTAAGAGAGAGAGAGAGAGAGAGAGAGGAAACGACGACGATGACGACGAAAGACAGAGACAGACAAAGAGAAAGAAGAAACGACGATGATGACGAAGACGACAACGATGATAAGAATGATGATAGCAATAAGAAAAAATAGTATGTCTTCATATCGATCATATCGTATCACCGCGGCAAAACGGGTTTGCACATTTGTACAGCCAACTTTAATAAAAGTAAAACAGCAAATGCTACGCGCTAAAAAAGCATAATTCACTTGTTAATTAAATGAACATGCCTAGGCTTGTTTTATTTAAAATGATGCTTTGTATTACGCAATCACAGGTTAATTTGACCAGCTTATGGGACACACACGCTGTCTGTCTGTCTGGTCAGTCTCTATCTCTCTCTCTCTCCCCCTCCCTCTCCCCCATCCTGTGTGTGGGTAGTCTCACTATCAGTTTAATGTTGTTTTAAAAATGATATGCGCGCTCGCGCGCGCGCGTGTATGTCTCAGCTCCACGCGCGTGAGTGCGTGCGCGCGCGCGCGTATGTGTAAGTATGTGTGTGTGTGTGTGTGTGCGTGTGTGTGTTCGCGTGCAGGCCGCATGTGAACTCGCAGGCCCACATGTGCATACTCTAAGCCCCCATCCCTAACTCACCCCCATCCCCACCCCACCCCTATTCCCATCCCGTCCCTAATGGGTACCAACCGACATGATGACGACCTCCTTGTAGACGGGTACGCAGGACAGGTACGGGGTGGGGGTGCATCCGCCACACCGCTCTATACGGGTGCACTCCGGGTAGTAGACCATCGTTGGATCCTCCATGTTCACGTCCAGACGAACAGACATGTTCCGGGGAGAGCACTCGTCCGACTCGGCCAAGATGTTCTCTGCACACACACACACACACACACACACACACACACACACACACACACAATTGCCGGTCATCTATTATTTAGCGCTTATTTATCATGTTGTGTTGCTTTGTGTTGTGTTGTGTTGTGTTGTGTTATGCTGTGTTGTGTTTTGTTGCAGTGACGGTATTGTAGTGTAGTGTAGTGTAGTGTAGTGTAGTGTAGTGTATTACTTTTGTTGTCATTGTAAAAACAGATTTCAGTTTTAGAGTTATGCATGCGTCTGAATGATTGGTGTGAAAGGACTTATATTTGTCTCTGCACAAGATCCAGCGCTATATATTTGTCTCTGCACAAGATCCAGCGCTATATAAATACTATTATTATTATTATTAAAGACAGTTTTCACTGTGTGAAATACGGGCTGCTCTCCACAGGGATAGTGCGTCGCCACAATGCAGCGCCACCTTTTTTTCTGTTTTCTGTCTGCAAGTGCATTTGTTTTACTGTACACGTTGATTTTTTTTTTCTTCAAAACTTTGCCTGGGACAACCCTTCTGTTGCCATGGGTTCTTTTATCTACGTGCGCTAAGCAAATGCTACACACGGGACCTTGGGTTATCTCATCCTAGGGACTAACACTCAAGGTCTTAGTGGAAGGGAGTGTGTTTTAATCCCGGTCACTGTGGGATTTGAATTCGTTGACATCCGCTTCCCCCTCCCCCTCCTCCTTCTTCTTCACACTCCGTTTCCGGGGGTAACCGCTTCCTAAGTCGGGCGCATTGCGACGTCCACATTCACACACATGAAAATCGTCAGACAGACGAGTTGATAAACTCACCTGATCCTGCAATGACCTTCTTTCCAGCTAGAGTTTCGCTTTCCACGACATCTGAAACAAACCGAACCAGATGATCAAGTCAACACACTCAAGATCACTCGTCCATCTGGGAAACACGGTTCCTGGCGTTGCTGATGACATCGACTGTGGACATGCCCGTGTTATGTCGAACATTCGTCATAAGATGTTTGAGTCTTTTTCTCTCATCACCACCACTTATACCCTCTCCCTTCAAACTTTTTTGTTTTGTTTTTGTTTTTGTTTGTTTGTTTTCTTTAACTTTCGGGACAGAAGTTGAGACTAAAGTAAACTTCCAAGTTATCCATGTCTGTTCCATGTACACATGCTTGCTATTTGTATGTATGATAGTCAGTGGTGACCGACTAAGACCATCAGGATAGCAGACGAGCGAACTGCTGTCCCGAATATCTGGGATAGCAATTGTTTATAATGGAGAGTGTCTTTTCCCAAGTTAATTCCCATTCTCTCGGCCAAGAGGGGTTTTAGGAACAGCCGTCTTTGGGATGGTCCGCAAAGGCCAACAAGCCCCCAAAGCTGCAGCACTGAAAGCCAGTGCAATCCTGGCTTCTAGTTTGAAAGTCATAGTCCACCACAAAAGAATAAGCTGCAAATGACTTCCCATTGCAGTTGAGAAACCTTTGATCATGCAGCTGTTACTTGGCTGTTGGCCCAATGTAAAGTTATGTCAATCTCTGTTTTTTGCCGAACGTCGAGCCAAGGTTGCTATTTGTAACCCAGCCCAAGCCATTGTCTGAAAGTCAGTTCGGTCAAGGTAGGAATAACTGTGACAAGAAATTACACTGAAGAAATTTCCTCAATAAAGTTGTTAAAGGGGAGATAAGCTCGGACAAAACAAACATACATGTATGCGCGCACAACACACACACACACACACACACACACACACACACACACACACACACACACACACACACAATACAACACAACACAACACAACACAACACAACACAATACAACACAACACAACACACACACACACACACACAACACAACACAACACAACACAACACAACACACACACACACACACACACACACACACACACACACACACACACACGGAGACTTACAATCCTCCATTCTCACGGGCTGCCGCTCGCTGTCGACCAGGAGACTGAAGAAGTCGGAGATGTTAGAGACGTTGTTCATGGTCAGCAGGTCTCTCCACGTCCTCGGCACTACGTTCTCCGTGGCCACCCCCTCCACCAGGATCAGTCCGTCACCATCGCTCGCCTTAGTCCAGTAAGAATAGAAATTGTGTGCAAACTAATTCCTTTTTATATGGTCGTCCTTTGTGTCAGAAGTAGCGCGCGCGGCCGAAAACGCCGCAATTTTTCAAATTTTGATTTCTGGTCATTCCCCCTCATCATAAATCGATAGACTTTATACAGTGGCATTATACACACATAAACTATTCAACCACGCAAAACAACAACAAAATGGATAAAACAAAATTAGCTTTTAAAAAACTTCAAGAGGAATTACTTTGCACACAAGCCGATTTTTTTCGCTAAAATTACTAGACTGCCCGGGGTCAGTACAGAGAGAGCACGGGCACATCATACATAACAGGCGAGTGGTTTGATTAAAGCGTTGGACTTTCAATCTGATGGTTCTGGTTTCGAATCTCGCTCACGGTGCCTGGTACCCGGATAAAGGACAGATTTTTTTTTTTTAACTCTTTCACCGCCACAGGCGACTTTTGTCGACATTGAGGGGCCATGTTAATAAGACCATTTTCACGCTGTAACAAAGCTTGACAGCTGTAGCCAGATTCCTGCCAACAGAACAATGACTACTCTTTGTCCCATGACCAGGTTTGAAGTGAACAAGTCCGTTGTTTGTTTTTTTTTTTACATGAACCGAAGCATGTGACTGAGAGCATCATTTCTAAAATATTTCACGCTGGGGAGCCGTGTTTTTCACATAGAAACCTGGCGGTGAAAGAGTTAAACAGTATCTAATTTGGAATGTGTCACAATACAACACACTTACAGATGAACAGGACAAGAAGAAGATCTTACACAAATTCCTGTTAAAGAGTTTTTCCGATCTGTCCGAGGTCAACAGATGTGCAGACCTGCTAGTGGCTGAACCCCTTTCGCGCGTGTGTGTGTATACGCATGTAGAAGATCAAACACGCACGTTAAAGATCCTGTATATAAGAGGTTCAGAGAAATAAACCCCCACTCGTGGGCTACAACCCCCACATTCATTCGTGTCTGTATACGAGTGGGCTTTCACGTATGTGGCCGTTTGTACCTCGCCATTTAGGCAGCCATGTTCCGCTTTCGGGAGTGTGCATGCTGGGATGGCGCTATGTTCGTGCTTCCATAACCCACCAAACTCTGATAATGATTGTGGGATCTTTTAACGTGTGCCATTTGATGTTCTGCATGCACACATGCACGAAGGCTGTTCAGGAACTATCAGGCCTGTACATACGCTGATTTGGGTAATCGGGTATATCTCCAACCTTCACCCACCACTGGGACGTAGCCAGTATTCGAACCCAGGACCCAAGGATAGGGAGTCCAAGGGCTCTAATCACTCGCCTATCGCGCCCAAATTTCTTCGCGCAGTTATTAGGAAGTTTCAAGCGTTTGTTTCAATTCTAGTTGTAGACTTTCCCTTGCAACGGAAATCTCTCATGTCTATGGAATCTAACCCACATAAGCATTAGTAAGCACATACGCTCGCGCGCGCGCGCACACACACACACACACACACAGACACACACACACACACACACACACACACACACACACACACACACACACACACACACGTGCGCGCACGCACACACGCAAACAGAGAAGGGGGAGACAATCTGGGACGAAAGCCATACCTGGCCCCGTGGGGGCATTAACAGCATGGGAGGGTGGTGGAGGGGCAAGGTTTGAGACTCCTGGGGGACTCTCTCTCTCTCTCTCTCTCTCTCTCTCTATATATATATATATATATATATATATATATGTATATATATGTATATATATATATATATATATATCCATGTGTGTGTGTGTGCTCAGCTTGTGTGCCATTACTATAAAAAAAAATAATAAAAAGATTTTTTTTAAAGACACATCTAAACAACAAAAACAACAAAAGATCGCTTGCTCACTTGATAAATGAATATACCAAAGAAAACAACAACAACAACAACTACAACGACAACAATACAGACACAGCAACCACTGATCTCACATTCTGGCGATGTTCAATATGGGCCTGGTGCCGCCTGCCCTGCCGTCCCCTGTGGGTTGGTACCTGTCCTTGCACCTGTGAACACGTGCAGGGCCTGTCGAGTGTTAAAGGTTGAAGGTCTGAGGTCCTATGGCCTTTTACGGTCATCGGGGCAGTGAATCCATATCCACTGTGTCTAAGGCTCGGAATATTACAATGAAGGCGGACCCCCTGTGTCTTCTGTCCCAAGGACACAACACCATGTCGAATTCATCGATCGGGGCCTCGAACCCTGATCAGTGGTGGACGCTGGGTCAAAAGGCTAATGCTTTACTTATTCTGTTGTGGTGCTTCTCCTGTCGCTGATATATCACACTCATTAAGTAATACAATTTTTTTGAAAATAAATAAATAAAATTGATTTTTTTTCTTTTTAAATATCTGTATGTTCGGGTCAATTGTCAAAAGTAAACTCAGAAAACTATATACCACTGTGTCAAAAGCAAAAACATAAAACAAAGCAGAATGCACAATGTGTGGCACAGCACAGCTATTTTTTGGAGGGGGGAGGGGCGATGGGGGAGGGGGGGGCGAAGGGGAAGGGGTGTTAAAACCTTTCCCGTGATAACATAGGTTGTGGGGGGGGGGGGGGTAGTGGGGGGGTTGGGTAAGGGGGGGGGTGTATTTGAGTCGCGTGGAAAGAGCTACAGTAACCCGCCAAACGTTGTCAGCAAAAAGAATATTAAAATCATGCACTGCTGAGTCATCCGAGAAGCACCTGTCGTCATTAAACTCGTCATTGCTTGCTGTGGAGTCGTCCAAGAACGCGTGAGGGTAAGTTGCACGAGGGTTTCTTGAAGCATGAAAAACGGATTGCTATAGAGATTGAGAGTGTCAATGTTTCTTTAAAGTGAACGCTGTATACCACTATACTGCCGGGTCATCCTGGACAGACAGATAAAACGCGAGCTAACTAAGCCTTTTCAACAAACATAAACTCTTCATGATAAATATTGTTTCAAACCAGATAGAACAAGAGCTACAAAGCAGACTTACTTCTTTAAAAAAAAAATAAAAAAAATCGTGTCACCACTGGAAGCGCGAGTTGGGAATGAATGGAATGTTAGTTTCTTCATCAGATCAAAAGCAAACTTGGTACTGCGGCATCACGTACGCAAATAAGCCATGCTGAAGAATAAAACAAAGACAGCAAGCCTGCTACCACAAAAAGGTGGGGGAGGGGGGAGAGGGGGGGGGGGGGGGGTTAGAGGGAGTAAAAAAAACAAACTTGAGCAACTCAATCCAGTTGGTATACTGTATGCCTTCAGTCACTGCAACCAGTCGTAATCCTACAAAGACTGAAAACTGCATACTGGTTCGTTCTCAAAACACAACTTTTAAAGGAGCGGCCCATTGAACAGAACTGCTGGTAAGTTAGCTCTGGAAAGAAAACCCAGCATTTTGCACTGTCCTGCAAAAATAAAAGAAGAAGAAAAAAAGGGAAGGCCTGGATAAAGTTACTCCTGAAAAGAACAATTCATTGTCACACACTGCTGTGTCACGTGAACGAACACGGGAGAAACAATCCATAAATAATAATAATTATTATTATTATTATATTCATATAGCGTTGAATCTTTTGCAGAGACAAATCAAAGCGCTTTTGCACCAGTCATTCACACGCATGCATAACTCTAAAACTGGGGAAAATGGAGACAAGGAAAAGGCAGGGAAGTGAGGCTATCTTGGGAAGAGGTGGGTTTTAAGGCCAGACTTGAAAGAGCTGAGTGCGGAGACCTGACGAAGCGAAAGAGGAAGTTCATTCCAATTGCAAGGTCCAGAGGCAGAGATAGAACTGCGGCCAACAGCGGAGTGTTTGAATCTGGGTATGCGTAAACAGAGTGGATCCGAAGCCGATCGTACAGAGCGAGATGGAGTGTAGAGGTGGAGGCAGCCACAGAGATAGAAAGGGACAGATTGGTGAATACATTCTGCCAAAGGGGAGGAAGTGGTGATAAATGGTTTGACATTGACGCCTATTCGTCCAACCGATTGTACATGGCCGTCTCAGGACTTGGATAAATTAAAGGTTGGCTGGGCATCGTATATGTAAGGTATGGCAGGTTTTGCTATGAGATTCACGCGCAAGCTGAAGACAATACCCAGAGATCGGCAGCTCATAGCCAACGATTTTATAGACGGTTTTCTTTCTCTGTCAATGATTTCTTTTCTTTCTGTTTTCTCACCGAAGTTCTCCCATTCCGAAATTCTCCCGTACCAACTGAGAAAGTCTTGACACATTCAACGATGGACAAGGTGGAAAAAGAGGGTAATGAATTCTGCAAGAAGAAGAAGAAGAAAATATATATACTATCCGTTGTGCTTTCTCACACATGGATGTGGTAATAACGTCCGTAGTATGCGTGCCAAACATATGCGAATCTAAGAACTTGAATGATGTAACGTAATCAACAGCCTGATCTTTGACAAATTAATAGTGACCAAATTGGTGTGTTTTCCGCCTTTTTCTTTCGGAAATATTTTGCCAAGGGTTTCTCTTGTTCCTGTTTGTTAAACACGTTGACTTCCAAATTGTGTATAGCACACCGGTCAGTTGTTTTCCCCCTAACTTTAAATCTGTACAATGTATGATAAATAAATACAATCAACGGGACGAGGAAGGAGAGGTCCCCGGGGGACGGGTGCACTGGGAGAATGCATTCGAAGTCATCCAGGATTTGGAACACGCGATGACTAAGGAAAACGCGCACGACTGAAAAGGGCGCCAGTCAGGAATGATGTGAGAAACCGGTGTATGCCACAGCGTGTAGACGTGAAAAAAGAATACATTATGTAGATATGAACACGTGCGCACGAGCAATTTGTGTGAAGGGGTGTGGAGACAGTAGGGGAGGGGGCAGGTCAGGGAAGATTGGGGACGGGTGAGGATGGGGGGCTGCACAGCTGTATAAGCAACTTGCGTTGCCATAATTATCATTCTGCTCATTAACAGAACATTTATGACCTAGATTCCTGAACGAGATCAACACTTCAGTGGATGATGCTTTGGTATGAGTCTCGGTCGCTAACGAGCAGGAACCTCGACTCAGTGGTATCGTAGGAATATGATATCATCGTCTTTTCACAATTGTAATGCTAGATTACAGAAATAATAATAATCATCATCGTCAACATCACAAAAATAAGACTAAATGATAACAGTAATTGATTTTAATAATGATAGTAATTGACTGACATTAAACATTCAACGCACTTATTTTGGGACTGTTTGACAGCATATGGTTTGACAATTAGAATATATTTTTTTAATGTGAAGATTCCCACCCACCCACCGCTCTCAGATATAGTTGAATTTGATCATTACTTATGTCTGTATTCTTATTTCGGTATTTATGAGTAATAGCATGCTGATAATGGTGAAAGCAGTGGTAGTAGTAGCAGGAGTAGTTGTTGTTTTTTTTAATACAATAATGATAACAATAACTTGATAAAATAATGATAATAATAATGATAATAAAGAATGTCTACTTACGAGAGCGATCAGCAAACTGCAGAAAAGAAGTTCAAACGCAGTCATGATGGTTTAGAACTGCAGCTGGCGAGAAAACGTTCAGCAGGAAAGAAAACCTGTTCTATTTTGACCGGCGACGGTTCTTTGAACATGGGAGCGGTGTCGTGGGCCTTTTTATCCCATCTGTTTTTTGACCCCGGGGTCAAAATCTCTCGCGCGGCAGCACGAGTTGCATGACAGCTGTGCAAGTTCGCGTCACTGCTGTAATGGAAATGCACATGGCCTAATGGTAAGACTCTTTCTTCGACGTTTTTGCACAAACACACACACTGATACAAGCACGCGCACCCCCCCCCCCCCCTCCCCCCCAAGTCCCCCTCCCTACCCCCTATCCACCTCCACCCTTCCCCACCCCGAATCTCCACCCTTAACTCATCAGACGCCGACACTGGGATCGAACCTCGGACCCTGAAAATCCAATGCTCTATTGGCCATTGCACCTCTCTCTTTATCTATCTCAAAGAAGAGGCAACAACATCAACAAAATACATATATATCCAAAAACAATAACTAATCAAAGATAACGATGATGATAGCGTAATCATTACACAAAATTCTTAATAAGATGATGATGATGATGAAATTGATAATAATCATTTCAAAAACATATAATGATAATAATAATAATAATAATGACTGTTATCATGATAATGATAGTCATCATCATCATCGTCATGATACACAGGCTTGGAAGTAACAATTATAAACACACTAAAAACAAACAACAAAAAACGCACAAGTAGGCCGCTATACCTGAATTGAATATAAATCACATCAACGAAAAAAGCACAAACGTAAACTGCAGCTATTTGGGGCATACATTAAACATTATACAACAGCACTCATACATTAATTTTATGCATTTGTAAAACATTTGTGACCAACATGCTGTAATACCTCCTCTTTGTTTTGAAGTCTTGTAATTTGCATTCTACTCTTGCATTGTGATTTACTATCGTATAGTGCCGGGGAATGTATCTTTCAAATGCTGATAAATTTGGACTGCATTTGTCAAATTTGCATACGTAGACGGTCTGTTGAGTGTTTGACAGGTTCCATCACCCTACCCGTTCCTTAGACAGTTATTCCTGGTCCATCGGACAATATCGCCTTAGATGGGCGTCGATGACGTTAAACCTGAATATAACTAAACACCAACTCTTACTCTGCCACCGTTCAGGTGATGATTTCAGATTCGCAGAGCTATCTCTATCAAAGCCAAGCTGCTTGACTGATTAGGTTGTTTAGTGTAAGCAACCTGCTGCTGCCTGAGATTCGAAATGTACTTCCCAAATTCGTGTGATAGTTCCCCATTGCGGCTTCATATCCAGTCATTTTCCAAGGCAACAGGACAGTATATTCGAATTTTTCATACGGATCTTCGACACAGATTGCTTGCTTTGATGGTACTAGCGCTGTGATTTCATTCAAAACTGGTGGGTAGATTTCGTCTCTATGGGTGGACGGCTACTTTTTTTTTTTTTTTTTTTTCTTCTTTGTATTCAAGTTCCGCATGCGAATTACGCTGGCTTCATTTTTTTTTTCTTTTCTTTTTTTTAAAGTCTAACCCGGCTATGGAACTTGATTTTACCTTTGATCCATAAAGAATACTAATACATTTGTTACACTATGTTCTGTTTTGATTTCTTATTGGGTTTGTTTGTTTTGTTGTTGTTTTTTGTTTTGTTTTTGCTTTTCTTGTTTGTTTGTTTTTTGGGGGTTTTTTGTGTGTGTTTTTCTCAAGGCAAAAGAGAGAGCGGGGCGCTGGGGGGGGGGGGGGGGGCGTGGGAGGGGGGAAAGAGTGAGAGAGAGAGAGAGAGCGTTGTGCTCATTTATGGTATGACCATTGGAACACTCCTGAGAGCAAAAGAAGAAAAAAAAAGCAGTTAGTTATGCTCTGCAAAATCATATAATAACCCGGTCGACATCCTGCCTTCTCAATAATTATGTCAACCTCCTGGCCTCATTATTTGTTAAATTCTAGTGGATAAACTACCGAGGCAACCATGTATTTGTTCTGTATTGTCCATGTGTTCTGTGTGGCTTATTCAGGATTAAAGAGGCTATGCCAGTCTTGAATAAAAGCTAATTTGTGTTTGCACATTTCTTCTGTCTTTGCTGCTGTGTGCACATGTCAAATGATCGGTATAAGGATAGGCCCGGCGCTTCCTTTTTTGAGGAAGTGTCTGGGTTTGTTCCAATGTACCTTTTATTTACCTGTGTGCTAGCTGAATCGGTAGCGTAAGCATCACTGACTTGAAGTTGTGTACCTTGTGTAATGGAGAGAGTCACCACTCTTTACTATTTGTTAATCATATCGTCTCCTGGCCTCATTATTTGTTAATATATATATATATATATATATATATATTATATGGGGGTGGGGGGGGGCAGGTTAATTGTGTGTGTGTGTGTGTGTGTGTGTGTGTGTGTGTGTCGGGATTCGTGTACGTTTATGTGTATTTGTTTGTGCTTTCATATCTGTGAAACTGCATGTTTGTTGCATATCTGTCATGCATGTGTATTGTCAGTGTGTATGTGTGAATGTGTGTCTGCATGTTTTACATTTATTTGCTTATTTATCATCATTATTGTCCCTTGTTATTTTATTTTGATTTATTGTTACTATTATTATGATGATTATGATCAGTTAAGATTCATCCCTATGTCGCTCATGCAATTTTCATCTTCTCAGACTACAGTAACCTCAGTCAGACCATACTTAACGGAGAAAAACATGGCTCAGTTGGTTTTCTCTTTTGTCCTGTCCAGACTAAATTACTGCAATTCTACCTTAGCAGGTTTACCACCTTCCTCTCTTATTAGACTACAGAAAGTACAGAACAATGCTGCACTGACGACGTGTCCTAGCAAAAAAAGAAATCTGATCATGTCATACCTCTTTTGCATCAGTTACACTGGCTTCCTATAGAGTCCCGCACTCACTATAAACTAGCGACACTTGCCTTCCGACATTTTGATGAATCTCTTCCCCCGTCCTCGTCCTCAGTGTGATCGACTCCGGACTTGGGCTAACAACACCGTCTCAAAGCAACCTCATAAAATTAGAAAGAGTTCAAAATGAAGCTATGAGGCTGATCCTTGGAACAACAAAAGACACGCCCACAGAAACCATGCGATACCTGCTTGACCTTCCTTCAGTGCAGGCCAGAAACAAGTTAGAACAGGTCAAGACCTACTTCAAAGCATTAGAAAACCCTCAAAACCCAATGCATGACGCAGTCAAAGAACCAAAAGGCAGCCGTCTAGGACGAGGAAGATCATGGATGGGGCAAGCAGAAGACACAATCTAGCTAGTACGCCGACTACAAGACCTGAAAGAAACAAAAGAATGGGAGAAAAACCCCGAAAACCTCAACCATCTATTCAACACAGCCATTTCACCCACTCTAGGAAGACATTGTCGGGAATGGCGAGGGCAAAACTGATGCGGAAGTGAAGCTACTCATAGAAGAAAACAGTAAAAAAGAGGACATCATCATATACACAGATGGCTCAGTCAACAAAGACCAATCCGGTTGGGGATTCACTGCGAAACAAAATGGAAAAACAGTTAGGGAAGAGAATGCTGCCTACAAAGTCACAACCTCCAGCCTAACGATGGAAGTTGAAGCTGTGACACATGCCCTCCAGTGGCTATCGTCCATCCATACGCCCGGAAACCAACATGCCATGATTCTAACCGACTCAATGAACCTCATACAGAAAATTGAAAACGGAATGGGAAGCCCAGAGTGGCATAAGGCAGCGCAACTTTCAGATTAAAAAACCCACATGGTCCGGACATGCAGGAGTAAAGGGAAATGAGCGAGCTGACAGACTTGCTGGTAACGCAACACCAACGAGCGGCCTACATCTAGGAAAATCGGAAATCTTCAGAAAAGTCAAAGAATATCAAAAAGAACAGGTACAAGGCCATCACACCATCGATCGCCTCAAAGAAATAAAAGCAGAGTGAGGGAGCGGCCGTAAGTCTAACATGAAAGGTAGAGCACGATGCTTTGCAAATCAAACAAATATCGGCATCATTTCCAAACCAACATTGCGCAAATTTCTTCAAAACGGAACAGAGTCTCTGTGGGCTTTTCCAAATACAATAGACTGAGCAACACACTAGACGCCACGTTCTTGACATCAGAGATCTTTTCCCATCCCTCTTGCGGCCAATCAGTGGCAGCCTCTGTGCGTGTGTGTATGTGTGTGTTTGTGTGTATGTGTGGGTCTGTGTTTTTGAGTGCGTTTGTGCATGCGTGAGAGTGTAAGTGTACACAAGTGTCAGGAGAGTTCTGTGCATGTGTGTGTGTGTGCGTGTGTGTGTGTGTGTGTGTGTGTGTGAGGGGGAGGTGGGGGTGCAGGGAGGAGATGGGATAGAGGATGAGGCATGTGAGTGTATGCATGCCTACACTGTGGGAGCAACAGGATATTGGAACGTATATATATTATATATATATCTTTGTATATATGTGTGGGGGGTTGGGGGTGGGAGATATGGGCGTGTGTGCGTGTGCTTGTACAAGTAAGCGTTCATCTCTGTGTGTGTGTGTGTGTGTGTGTTTGTGTGTGCCGTGGAAGCTGCGATACATTGACTAGAAATGAGTGTGTGGAGGAGGGGGGTAGAGGAGGTGCAAGGTAATGTGTGTGTGTGTGTGTGTGTTGGAGCTCATGTACGTTTATATGTATTTGACTGTGCTTTCATATCTGTGAAACTGCGTGTTTGGCGCATATCTGTTATGCATGTGTGGGTGTATGTGTGAATGTGTGTCTTCATGTTTTACATTTATTTGCTTATTTATCATCCTTGTTGTCTTATTTATTTATTTATTATTATCATTATTATTATTATTTTATTATTATTATTTTCATTACTACTACCTTTTCTCATATATATATATCATATTTATTTATTTATTTATTTATTTATTTAAGCTTATCTATAATTTATTCCCCTTTTTTTTCTTTTTTTTTCTCAAGGCCTAACTAAGCGCGTTGGATTACGCTGCTGGTCAGGCATCTGCTTGGCAGATGTGGTGTAGCGTATATGGATTTGTCCGAACCCAGTGACGCCTCCTTGAGCTACTGAAACTGAAAACTGAAACTGAAACTCTTCTCCCGTATCTCCCCTCTGTGCTGGAAACGTACGAAAAATGTAGAACGCTAAGATCCAGTTCTGAACTGTTACTTAAAGTCCCAAGAACTAATTTAAAAAGTGCAGGGAAAAGGTCTTTTAGGGCTCAAGTACCCCAAATTTGGAATTCTTTGCCATCATCCCTCCGGGCAGAAATGTTCCTGATCTCCAGACCTTCAAGTCAGATCTGAAAACGCACCTTTTCCGCAAATATCATGTACTCAGCACGATGGATTGTCCAAAGTCTGTTCGCCACATGGAGTTTTATGCTAGCCGCAGCCTGAGAGATATTTATACTCACGAAATCCTGTTTTAGTGCAGTTCAGTGATGTATTTAATGTGTCTAGGCGCGCGCGGGAGCATGTGTGTGTGTGTGTGTGTGTGTGTGTGTGCCGCGGGTGTGTGTGTGTGTGCGTGCGAGTGTGAGTGTGCGCGTGCATGTATGTGTGTGTCTAAAAATGTGTGTTTTTTAGGAATGTATTTCTTTTTAATCTAAGCATTATTTACTTGATATTCGTTCTGTTGTTTGGTGCCGGGATCATGCTTTTTGACTCACTTGTGTAAACAAAGTGAGTCTATGTTTTAACCCGGTGTTCGGTTGTGTGTGTGTGTGTGTGTGTGTGTGTGTGTGTGTGTGTGTGTGTGTGCCAGTGTGTGTGTCTGTGTCTGCCGGTGTCTGTGTGTCCGTGGTAAACTTTAACATTGACATTTTCTCTGCAAATACTTTGTCAGTTGACACCAAATTAGGCATAAAAATAGGAAAAATTCAGTTCTTTCCAGTCATCTTGTTTAAAACAATATTGCACCTCTGTGATGGGCACAAAAAGAAAAAAAAATGAAGCCTAATTATATGCAAACTGCATATACTGTTATATTTATATTTGTTGTATTCACTAAACTTGGCACTTTGATCTGATATTCGACACAACAACAAGAGCAGTCATTATTATTATATGCTAAGCATGGAAGTTTTATTTATTTTGCAAACGTTTTGGTGCAGATAGTAAAGAAGGGAAATTACTCTGTAATTAATGCTAGGGGACTTAATTTGCTTTAAACTAATCTTTCTCATCTCAAACATTACATTTTTTTTTTTAATTTTTCTTTTTTCTTCTCCCAGGCTTATCCATCATATTTAATACAGAGCACTTTTCAACCATATTCAAAATCTCTTTTTTTTCCCTCCTAATGATTCCTTTACAGGATAAAGCGTGAAGCACAAGTGAGCCGTCTTGAAGGCTTTGCCTCTTGTTTATTCATTGTGTGAACGCACTGGATTGAGCTGTTGTAATGTTTTATATTATGTTTATATATGGCTCGATGATGTAAGGCGCTTTGAGCAGCATTAGAAAGCCATAGAAAAGTTATGAATTATGAATTATTATTCATCGGATTATTATTTTCTTTTTTTCTTTTTTTGTGTTCTTTTTCCTTTCTCAAGGTCTGGCTAAGCGCGTTGGATTACGCTGCTGGTCAGGCATCTGCTTGGTAGTTGTGGCGTAGCGTATATGGATTTGTCCGAACGCAGTAACGCCTGTTTGAGCTACCGATACTGATACTGATATCGGAGGACGTGAAAAGCAAGGTATCAACTCTCCGAAACCGGAAGTGTTCTTCACTCTTGGTGAGTTGTGTTGGTCCGTCCGTACGTACGGCGTGAAAAAAGCACTCGTGGAAATACTGTTGGCCAAACCGAGACAACAACAATGGAGCTGGTTTATTCTGTTGACTATAGAAGTCTTCCTAAAAGCGATTTTCTCCTTGAAGACAAAACTGTGTGTAGCTTGTCGTGCAAAAACATATTAGCTTTCAGTCGTCAGAGCAGTGGTAGCAAAGATGGGTATGTTTTATGTTTTCTTTCACTTTGATAACCACGAATCGGAGGCTTAATATTTGGACTCTCCTGTTTCCTGATATGTTGTTCAGAATTGCAGATTATGAGACAGATTGGCATCATCATTTCACGATGTGACAGTATTGTTCTTTTTAATGTTAATATTACATGAAGTTCAAGTATGATTATAAATTATTAATTCCTTCGAATTACTAGAAGGTGAATGATGATTTTCAGCTTACAGTTTGTTGTGAAATCTAGGGTCATGGACACACACACACACACACACACACACACACACACACACACACACACAACTGTTGCTTTAAACTAACAAAAATAAAATGACAGCAGCTCTGAGTATATTTATTATGCATCATTGGTGATAAGAATACCAACACTGCATTCCAATCTCAAAACATATTTGACATACTTGCCACTCTAACGGGCCTCAGTGGTAATGTTTTTACTTGATCGCTGATGAGATACATGGCTTGGCAGGTGGCCTGATTTGGACAAACATCCAGTGTTATCTAAGGTTTTAGCAAAATGAAGTGTTTACTGTGGTGACACGAGGCAGTTATGTGATCCCTTCAGAATGAAATCAGAGCTAGATCTTAGCAGTCCCAAAGATAGAGTAGTCTCAGCTATTTTGTGAATTATTTGCGCATTTTATAATTCAAGGCATAGTTTTTAGAGATTCATTAAGGATGCAAGATTGTAAATATTTCAGAATACCCTTTGAACGTGAAGAGTCCTTCTCTTCGTAAGATTATTTGATTTCATTTCTGTTAGAACTATCAAAATATTGTGTCTGTTTTGGAGAAATTGAATGCACTAAGACTAGTAAGAGCTCGCATGATAATATGAAATAGTGTCACAGAATAAGATGATTATTATTTTATGATACTGGAATTTGGATTGTGCTGTAAATTTATGTAAAACTGATAGTATGTTCTGTTACTGATCAAGACCATTTATTTTCTGAATTCCTACTAAGTAGTTAAGACCTGGAAATAAACGCATTGTGAAGCCATGTTTTTATATATATTCTCTCTCTCTCTCTCTCTCTCTCTCTCTCTCTCTCTCTCTCTCTCTCTTCCCTCTCCTCCCCCTCTCTCTCTCTCTCTATCTCTCTCTCTCTCTCTCCCCTTCCTTCCCCAAATCTCTCTGTCTCTTTCTGCAAAAAGCTGATTTGGATAAAAGTGGATATTTTCTGTTTTCTTTTTCTTTTCTATCATTTCCATTGACAAGCATTCTTTTCCAGTTTGAAAACGATGGACATCTGTTTTCAAGACTTTTAACATTGAACTGAAGGGCTTCATTGAAAATAAATGTTTCCCAAGACTGAATTTATAGTCACTGTCATGGTCACAGCGGTTCCTTGCTCCAAACTGATGGACTTGAACTGAACATTCATGGTGCTGTATCATCTTGTTTTTGTTCCTTTGATCCTCAGAAACCTTTTTTGTTTTCTTTGGGAAGACCGAGAAATGGTTTGACACATGGGCAAACCTGCTTGAGCAGAAGAAGCACACACTTTTCTGTCCAGTGTATGCGCAGATATGATGTCCTGGTTAGTGAAACATAATAACACAGGCTGAAACTGACTCAGTTGCATGTGCAGTGATCCGTGCCTTCTTCCAATTCAGCTGGTAATTTTTCTCCTCAGCTAAACATATTTTAAATGCCCTTCCATCTCTGTCTTCTCTTTTGACTTGACAGTTGCCTCTTGACAAGTTGCCAAAGCCTGGACAACCCCCCAAATCAACTGAATACCTGGCCTTGAAGTTTGTCACACACAATCTCCAAGCTAACAAACATTAGATGGTGAACACGTTGATGAAAATGTTTTTACCACCTTCTTCTCCTCTTCTTCTTCTGCGTTCACTCGTATGCACACGAGTGGGCTTTTACGTGTATGACCGTTTTTACCCCGTCATGTAGGCAGCCATACTCCATTTTCGGGGGTGTGCATGCTGGGTATGTTCTTGTTTCCATAACCCACCAAACGCTGACATGGATTACAGGATCTTTAATGTGCGTATTTGATCTTCTGCTTGCATATACACACGAAGGGGGTTCAGGCACTAGCAGGTCTGCACATATGTTGACCTGGGAGATCGTAAAAATCTCCACCCTTTACCCACCAGGCGCCATCACTGTGATTCGAACCTAGGACCCTCAGATTGACAGTCCAACGCTTTAACCACTCGGCTATTGCGCCCGCCGTTTTTACCACCAGTTTTACCCTCTTTAAAGTATATGAAAATAATAGCAGATCATCTTTTTAGTTTTCTTACAGGTTAAAACTAATTCTTTCAAAACCAAATATATGGTAAAAACATCACATGCTGCTGTGGAGGACTTGTGTCAAACTTATACATATGTTCTTTTTGAATGTGTGGCTTTAAAAGCCTTTCTGCATAGATTTTCAGAAAAATAAGTTTAAAGATGTTGATAATTTTGTACTGCTGTTAAAAATTTCTGAAAGTGTGCTTCTCGGTCCAGTTGGAAATTTGATTTAACTAAGTTTACAGTTAATTTTGTTAAAAGTTCTAACTCCTTTGTATGTGTTACATGGATTTTTTGGGGGGAGGGGGGTGGGGTAGGGGTCTTAAATCACAATATGTGGATAGATGTTAAACTGAAGAACACACACACACACGAACACACACACACACACACACACACACACACACAGAATTATGAAAATACAAGTTTATAATTACCTGTAATTTGTATCTCGCATACATTATTCATGTATTGGTTTAGGACATGAGCTTCCCCATTGATTTACCTAGCCTTTCATTTAGTAATATTTAATATTTACTGCTTCGATCATACATGGTTGCAAGTCTGTATAAAATGTTGATTACATACTGTATTGTTGACATATTCCAAAATTTGCTTTTAGTTTTTGTGCATGTATGTAAACTAAAAATGAAGAAACATGAACTTTCTGTGCCATCTTTAGATAATGGTATTTGCCTAGTTTTACAGTTGTCCTCCTGTGTGAGCTGTTGTCTTTTTTCTTTATAGGTTATAGTTACACAGACATGTTTTTTGGGTGCTTGTGCGCGCACGCGCGCGCACACACACACACACACACACACACACACACACACACACACACACACACACACACACACACACACACACAATATCTGTCTCTCTCTCTTTCTCTGCACACACATGCGCACGCGCGCACACATGCGCACAGGCACATGCCTGCTTACTTCTGCTCACATTTAATAAATCATTCTATTCTGTATTTTCATATATATATATGTGTGTGTGTGTGTGCAAGGTTTTCTTGCCATGGTAAGCTTGAGCACCTTTGAATTCATACGTCACTCCTTCCATTCTTTGTTTTTAATCATTCTTTCTTTCCCATGGCTTGCCGCCAGCCCTGCTTCCATGTAAAAACTATGAATGAAAGAACCCCTGAGTAAATCATTAAATGGCGCAGATTTTTTCTCTTATATTTTGGGTTTGAAAGGGAAATGAAGGGGGTTAAGGGATGATGTGGAGAAAAGTGGAGGGGGTCAAGTTAAGAAAACGGGACATGACAGATGAAAAAGAGCAGTTGTGGGCTGTTTTTTTGCAGTGGATACAGTTACGGTACTATCAGATGAAGTGCTTTTTCTGGTGCTTGGAAATCAGTTGTTTCGTAGTCTGTAGGTATTCCTGGCCCAGGAACGCAACATATCACTAATTTGTGCACCTGCTGTTGTGGACGTTACAACAAAATAAAGGTGCTAGAACTGTCAAGAACGTTTGTTTTGGTAGATTACTAACAAATCCTAGCTGTTGGGGTGAGAAATGTGCGGCATTATCTTCGGGCTTCATCTTTGCTATTCTTGTGATTGGGGTAAATCTGTGAGCGTAGGCTACAACCCTGAGATTATCATCAGATCTCTTATTTTCCTTGGCAGCTGGGACTGTCACGGACACTTCAGCTGGTGTATCAGGCTGATCTACATCCTGCTTTCATTCTTCTTGGAGAACAAGAAGGAATGAGGGAGGGCAGGGAGATGAATGGTTGGTTGGGATCCAGTCTTTGGGATGGAATTAACTTGTCTGTGGGTTTCTGTATTTGTTCATTTTTTCAGCTTGTAAAGGTTCTCACAGTCACACTCATCAAATTGTGCTGGCGAAAATAACATTTAGTTTGGAAATTGAGGATGAGATGGTGACATACATAATTACGTATCATATATATGGTTTTTGTGGGCTGTAACTCCCAAGTTTGTATGGAGAGCCACAAGTATGCATGACCATTTTTACACTGCTGTTTAGTCAGTAGTACTCTGATTTAGGGGGATACCACACTAAAATGACACAAAATGAATAATTTCCATAATTTATTATTTTATAAGCAAGCAAGACCTAGGATGTGGGAGGATTGTAAGAGAGTACCGGGTGTTGTCAGTGTAGTTTGGGCAATTTTGGCCTAGAATTTTTACAAGTGTCATAAACTAGATAACAGTGCATTGTTTTAACACTGTTGCTTTCAGAAGGACTTGGTTACTTGGTTTAGTGTATTACAAACTACTGCCATTTAATTTTATTGATTAGTGTATACTGACAATGTTTGGAGACCAGGGGCAAGATCCACCCCCATCCATCCCATCTTTAAAAAGAAAGGAAGAGGTACAGTACCATGAAGAGTAATGACCTATTATTAAGCAACAAGTCTGTTAATGTGTTAGACACAAATTTGGTTTCAGATTACACTGTAGCTTTTTGTGATGACATTTTTTTCCTTTTTTCTTTTCTTTTCTTTTTTTTTTTTTTTTTTTAACTTTTATTCCTCAGTTTGGGTTGGACAGGTGCTGATGACTAGTGACATATATATAATATGCAATGTTATGAATTTTCATTGTCTCAAGCTTATGTGTTTGTCTGGTGTCAGTGGTGAGTATTTGAAAATGAAAACCATAAAAATGTAAATTTTGTCTGAATTTCTGACTGCGCTCATTCCACAATGAAGCATCCCCATCATATACATATATATATATATATATATATATATATATATATATATATGTGTGTGTGTGTGTGTGTGTGTGTGTATGTATGTATTTGTTTATTTGTATATAAAACGATATCCTTTGTGCATTTGTGGACTGCAACTCCTATGTTTACTCATGTAGGATACACATATAAGTGGACTCTTGTGTGTATGACTATGAGTATGACTGTTTTTACCACACCATTGATAAAGGCAGCCATGGATTACAGTATCTTTAACTTGTGTACTTGATTTTAAAAAGTTATGTATGTGTACACACACCTGAAGGGGATCAAGGTACTACAAAGTCAGAAGAAATCCCTCAACCCAACAGGTGCTGATACCAGAACTGAGCCCGGTGCTTGCAGATTGAAAATCCAATGCTCTTACTGTCTGGCTATTGTACCTATAATATTTATTTATATTATTGTATTCAGTGTTCTGTTTTCAGGTCTTATTTTGAGGTTGTTCATGAGGTGTGCGTGTTTGACCTTGACCGGCCGTGGGAGGATTTCAAGGTCACCGAAATGCCTGTGCCAGTGGTGTACATGCGTTGGGATCCAAGCGGCTCACGATTGCTCATTGTGAACTCTGAGGGAACGTTTACCGTGTGGATCATGGAGGTGATTGTGTAGTCTTACTTCTTACTGAAAGATTTAAATTATCTGTATCTTGAATAAGTAAAAATCAAAGAGAAGCTTAGATATGTCAGAAGTGTTGAAAAGAAATTTTTTTTCTTCTTTTCTGTTCTGATTATCTGTTTAATTTCTTGTCATCCTTAGTAAACGAATAAATCACCAGCAACAAAAACAAACAAAAGAAGCCAATAGTGATTGGTATTTTGTCTGATTACTCATGTCAAAATAATTTGTTACAAGAGAAGGTTTTATCTACTGAGCCCTCTTATAACTATAATAGTCATCATCCTCTTGTCAAGTGCTTGATTTATTCTATACATATGTATAATAAGATGTATATTTGTTTATGTGGCATTTGTTTCTGGACAATATTATTTCCGGTGTGCAGAACTACCTGATCAATCGCTGGCAGGAGTTTGGCAAGACAGAACTGCCTGGAGAAGAGGTGTTAGTACTGGCATGGCTTCACAATGGTATTCAGGTGAGCTGAGGATTTCCTCCTCTTTGTCTTATTTCCACCTCATGTGTTTCTGCCCATTGTGCTCAGATTCATACAGAAATTGTATTCACTCACAGCAATGAGGACTTCCGTTAAACTTGTGGACATTCAGTATCCGATTTTGAGATCTCTAAATCACCTGTGACACCTCTTTGAGCATGGAGGATTTCAGAAAACAATGATCAAAATTATATCTAAATTTTTCATACGCTTTGCATCAGTTAAGGTAAAGTAAAATATAACATTCCTTTAACTGCATGAGTCTTTAATACTTTACTAATATTAGTAATGATTGGCAAATCGCAGATTTAAATAAATTTACTCGGTTTTACTTTTAGTATTAACCATAGGCTTGCAGAAAGCAAGAAAACACAAATACAGACTTTGGATGTGCATATTTTTTTGGGGGGAATAACAATCTTCTATAGATATTATCATATCAGGAAAAGTGGGACTCTCCAAGGAAAAATGAAATTCATCCAAACACTATTCATTATATCATGTTACATTTTCTTCAGGTACATTATTCTGTTGGAAAAGTTTCCTATTACTTGCCTTGGTAAACAATTAAATAGTTTTTGTTTAAAAAAAGCACACACACACACACACACACACGTGCGCGCACGCTCAGGCATACATACACTTTTAACTATGCTTTGTACATGTTAGTATCTGTGAAATCCAGTTTTAATTGAAAATTAATTTGAAATCTCTTTATTGTCACACAAGTAAATGATGTGAAAAGAAAGAATGTGCATACACACTCATAATCACTCACACACACACACTCACACTCACACTCACACTCTTATCTGTTTGTCTTGTCTCTCACTCACTCTCACTCACCCTCTCATTCACTCACCGACTCACTCAAAGATTAGTAGTTCTAGGGATGGTCATATTATTGCAGATGTTCCTAACATTTTTTTCCCCTTTTTGACAGAAAGTTACAAGTTAGATCCTGTACGAAATCAAGCTTTCAATTTTTTTCTTTCTCCATGTGCGTTTCAGGTGCTGTTCAATCCAGACAAGCAAAACGTGGTTGCATACAATGAGAAGTTTCAGAGGGTGAAGTTCAGCCCCTCAGTGTCTCTGTTTGGCAACAAACCAGTTGACGGCTGGATGGCCGTCACTTCTTCAGGCATGGTGAGAGGGAAAGGACGATGATGCTGGCAGTAGCTGAGCGTTCAGAGCACTGCACTTTCTTCTTTTTCTGTGTTCACTGCAACTCCCACTTTCGTTTGTGC
This sequence comes from Babylonia areolata, assembly GCF_041734735.1. Classification (NCBI taxonomy): domain Eukaryota; kingdom Metazoa; phylum Mollusca; class Gastropoda; order Neogastropoda; family Buccinidae; genus Babylonia; species Babylonia areolata. The sequence goes on from NC_134882.1 coordinate 12,496,691, forward strand.
CTGCTAGTGGGTTTTTATGTGTTTAACAGTTTTTGCCCTGCAGTTTGGGCAGCCATACTTAGGGAGGTGTGAGGGTGTGTGCATGCTCTGTATGTTTGTTCCATAGCCCACTGAATGCTGACATGGATATTGGAATCTTTAGCATGTATGATTAATATGCATATGTAAACACATGAAGGGGCTTATGGCACTGGCAGGTCTGTACATATGTAAACCTTGGAGAAAAAAAACCCAGTTTTCATCCTTAATTCACCAGATGGTGATGCTGGGATGGAACCCAGGACCCTCAGATTGAAAGACAAACTTACTAACCATTCAGCTGTTGTGCTCATTGGACAGGAAGATGATGAGCACAATAGCCAAATTGTTCGAGCGTTGCACTTTCATCTTCGAGTCATACATGCCAGTGTCATTGGTAATGCTTAGTGGAGATGTTGGTGGAGATAAGTTTTTTCTGATCTCATTGGGCTAAATATATGTATATATAACCTGTTAGTGTCGTGATCACCTTTGCTTGTATGCACATGCACAAGATCACAATATGCCTGTTAAAGACCATGTAATCCATGTCAGCAATTGATGGGATATGGAAATATGAAAATACCCCCTTCAGATTGGAGTATGGCTGCCTAAACTGTGAGGTAAAGGCGGTCATACATATAAAATTCCAAATGTAGATTGGAGTAAACATGGGAACCACAACGCATGAACAAAGAAGCAGAAAAGGAAGATAATTATAACGACCATCACACATGTATGACAAGTGTTGATAATTGAAAAGCTTGTCACATTAACTTTTCTGCGTTCAGATATACTGAAGACAGAACATGCATTAATACAAAACACTGGTTAACACAGCTGCAGTCAGGATGTGTGAGGCAAGCACTGTGTTTCTTTGACAAAAGAGAAAAGGTGTCGAAAAAGAAAGGCTTACATGGAAAGCGTTTCCTGCATGACAGGAGGATCAGGTAAGGGGGCTGGAACCACAATCTCAAAAGCAAATCACCCTTTTGTCACTCAAGCCAGTCTAAGAATTGAAAACATGTCTCTTGAGAAAGTTGAGTACTAAACTGAGACTGTTCCATACTTAACATAAAAACAGTACTCCTCAATTGAAAAAAAGAAAAGAAAAGAATCAGCATTGCTCAGTAATTGGGATCCTTTTGAGAAGACCAAGAGACGTGAAGGTATCCAAGTCTTTCATCAGTGCCTCCATGTGACAAATCACTTAAAAAATGAAAGTTTAGTTTTAATGGTTAAGCTTGCTGTATTATATATTGCCTGCTTCCTGTTTCTGTTTGGATTAGCTTGCATTCTAGCCTGCTTTGCAGGTTGATAAATATGATAGTATGTGTGCATAGGTACTTGTCTATGAATATGTGTGTGGGGTGATGAATATGTGAGGGCAGGAGTGAGAGTGAATATCATGGAAATTGGATCTATCTTGAAATATGAATGTTTTACTGCATGACCCAGTTAATACTTTATGCTATTATTTTGTATATTTATCACTTTAACTGCTGCATGCACATGATTTTTTTTTTTTTTATTGCGTGTCACAGGTGACAGTGGGGCTGCTGCAGGAGCAAGAACAGAGGCTGATAACTGCCAAGGAATGCCTGGCGCCAGGTTACCTGCGACTCACCCAGGCGGACATAGCCTTCATGGTGACAGGGGAGGTGATGGTTGCTGCCAGCGATGGGACGGTGGGCTCAGCCATCCAGTGTTTCAATGTGTCTGTCAGGATGGAGACCAATGCTTGCCGCATTGTCAGCCACCCGGGTGCCTCCTTTTTCTTGAGGAGTCTCACCGACTACAACAACAGGGACAACCAGAATGTAGGTGTTTTTTGTGGGGTGGGGGATGGAGGGGTTGTGTGTGTGTTTTGGGTGTGTTTTTTGTGTGTGTGTGTATGTGTGTGTGTGTTAGGAGTGTGTATGCTTTATTTGGGGATCTTCCAGTCGTGTATTTCCCCAAAAGTTTCCAATTTTATCTCTCTCTGTGGGTTTTTTTTCCCCTCCTTTCTTGTGGTTCCCCAGCCCTCTGTTGTGTGACACATCTATTTTTGAGGGGGAGAGGGAGGGCGAGGGGGATGGGAGTGGGGATTACATATTTCTCTTTTTCTACAACAGATAGCACAAGAGTTTCCTATACATGGACCAGAATTTAGGAAGTATGAAGTATGGGGTGGACTTGAGCTTGTTTTGTTTGTTGGCTTCACAAAGAAGATGATGAGTGTTGTTTGTCATACCAAGTTTTGAGGATTTTTTTTTTTTTCTAAGACAGATTGGAATGAATAGAAATTTGTTTTTATTATGGTTTTGGTAGTGTCAGACTTCAAGCTGTCAGTTTGAGATGTAGATGTTAACAAGTCTGTTTGTGTGTGTGGATCAGAGCATTACCATGTATGGCATATGGTGGAATTTGATGTATGAGACATATTAGTCGATATGTCATGTAGCCTTGAACAGGTAATTGTGAAGTATTTTTGCTCCTCCAGATTTGTAAACTAAATTGATACCTTGCTAAAATACGATTGCACCTTAATTTTAGCCCGATCTCCCATTCGAACCATATAATTATGTGACCTGGTTGAAGACAAAATTTGACAAAAAACAAGAACGCCAGAGAATCAACAGACAGACAGAAAATACAAAAAAAAACTTAGCCATATGAAGAGCACAGGAACAGGAGTCATAAAGGCTGCCAGAAAAAGAGGGCGCAAGCCAGTGGGACAAAGGGGAGGTTACCGACTACCGGGAGGTTATCGGCCGTAGTTACTTTCGTTTTCTCCGCATAGGCGGATAGTAGTTTGCACAGGACAGGAATGTCAGACCCCTGCCGGAGTCTGCACTAGTTGGGTCACGGTAAGTATATTATTTAAACGTAATTTTAGATAGAAAATTTCCGTTTTGAAAACAGTGTAGCATCACTCACGACTCACACATCTCTCGCACCTCATCACCCCCACTCCCACACACATTCACACACACACATGCATAAAGACTGACTGGGGTGAGAAGGATCTATAGTTTTAAAATATTGTTTGAACAAATATGTTTTAAAATTATCTGGCTTCCAGCTATTTTTTATAATGCATTCCGCAGTCATGAACACTATGCAGACATAAGCGGGCAGTCTTCCCACAGTTCACTCACAATATGATTTTTTGTCGTCCTCAGCTGCATGTGTCCAAGCTGTGTTTCCTGAACCGGGAGAACAGTGATGTGCTGCTGGCCTGTTGCGCGGGGCCGGGTCACAGCTGTGTGGAGGTCTGGCATCTCCTGGAGCAGACAATGCCACTCCATCGCGTGTTCCAGTCGGCCAACAGTCCTGAGCTGGCCTACAAGATGCCCAAGTGGATGCACAAGGCATCCATTCAGCACAACTCCCACCTGACCGACATCGCCAGGCCCAAGCTGCCCATGAACCGCAGCTACAACATCGAGACCACATCATTTCTCTCCTACTTTGCCTGCACCTACAGAGATGGGAGCATCAAAATCATACATCGGCAGAGTTATCAGGTTGGTTTTGGTGATCGTGATAAACGTGGTGCAGTTTCTTCTTTTTCATTTGTGGGCTGCAACTCCCAAGTTCACACGAGTGGGACTTTACGTGCATGACTGTTTGACGCAGTTTGATTCTGGTGTGTTTGTGTGTAGCTCTTTGTGTGTGCGTGCGTTTCTGTGGTGTGTTTGTGTGCATGAGAGTTAGCATCATTGCAGTTGGGTAAGTATGTGTGTATCTATGTATTTTCTTTAGCGAACTGTAATTTTTTAAGAAATATTTCTGTGTTCAGTGTCATGACGTATTAAATGTCATAAAACATAAAGGGTAGTGTTGACAACCTACCAAAAGCAGTTTTATCCATGATTTTCATATTTCTAAATAAGGATTCTATGTTTTTCAAGATCTAATTTGTACCAGAATAGCTGTATTTGGACCTCAGTAATATATTTTGGTGTAAATACCACTGAAAATTCCCTTTCTTTAAAAAAAAAAAAGAAGAAAACAAAGATTACAGTGAAGAAAAACAAATCCATAATTCGTGACAGTATAACAATGAAGTAAAATGATTTCACTGACTGCTGTGAGTTGAAGGTTCTGTAATAGCAGAAAAAAAACAAATAATTAACATTTTTCAAAGGTGGTTGGCTGTCAGCCAAGAAATCCATTTCATGATTTTAGTTGTTACCATCTGAATAATGGTTACCACATGCAGAGCTGTGAATAATTTGGTATGTGTACTACTGCTGTGTCTGTTTCTTGTCCTGGGAGAAGAGGAAAAATGATTACCATATGCATTGCTGTAATTTGTACAGTGTGTATACTGCTGCTGCTGTGTATATATACTTTTTTTTTGTCCTGGTAGAAGTGGTCAGAAACATTCTTACTTCACTATCCTTGAGAGCAAATGCTGTACTGAGTGAGATTAGTCTTATTTGTTAGAGATTAGTCTTATTTGTTAGAGATTAGTCTTATTTGTTAAAGTCTGTTTTCTCTCAGGTTCTTCACACCTCTTCCATGGAGACCTTGGATCTGGTGTCCTCGTTAACCAGTGACCACCAGCACACCGGGCTTCCTCACCTGATATCCTGTGTACAGGTGTGTTGCAGATGTTGTAGGGAGAATGCGTATTTGTGGCAGGCAAATATGTGTGTGTTGTGAATGATAACAGCGGTATGTGTTCATGGTGTTTTCTCTGGAATGTATTGTCACTCTCTTCTGGAAGCAGTCAGAGCTGTGGTCCAGATGCAGCCATTGTGTACAAGATCTTGAAAGGCCAACCCAAGAACGCAAGAGAACTACATTGATGTGTTCATGTAACAAGAAGGCTATTTCTTTTTTTTTCTTCTTATTGTTCGCCTTTTCACATTGTCAGTCCAGCCATTCTGATGAAAGACGCTGTCTTCTCTAAGTCCTGTCTGGAGCCATGGAGCTTGGTGTGTAGTAGGGTTTTAAAGAGCTTTTAAAGAGGTGGTCGATACTGTTAACTGATAGGTCATTCGCTTGTTGGTCCACTTCCCCAGTTGTTTCACTGCTTTGTTTGAAGCACTCTTGATCTGACCCGTCACACATGTTCCTGTACTGTGTGCAGCACAAGCATTCATTCGCATAGCATGAAGATACGGTACATATTTGGAAAGAAAAAACTCACTGTGTGTTAAGATTTCAGTGAGAGATGGCTTATGACAGGCAGAATTGCTGTCACGACACTGTGGGAAATATGTGTTTTATTCAGTATTATTAATCTGTGGGGCTGTTTACCTGACATTGTTTCTGTGAGAAACACCATCTCACCTCACCTGTGCCAGTTGCCCCACTTCTGGACATAGGCCACCAGCAAACACTCTAGCTATCTAGGTTCTGTGCCACTTAATTCAGCTGTCTCCAAGTGTGGCCTGTCCTCTTCATGTCTGCATCCAGGTCACGACGCCATGTATTTCTTGGACAGCCTCTTGCCCTTTTCCCCTGTGGGTTCTAGGTAAGGGCTTGCATTGTGGCACTGGATTCAGGCTTGTTGAGCGTGTTGCCAGTCCATCTCCAGCATCTTTTGGGGATCTCTTCTGCAGGCTGCTGTCTTGTTCACTCCCATATTTCTTCATCATTGATTCTGTCTGACCAGTGAATCTAAAGAATCCTGAGGCATGTTTTGATGAGAGTCATTATCTTCATGGCGGTTAGTGATCCTCCAGATCTGCTCCATAAGGCAGTTTTTATTTTTTAACTCATTTAAGTATTGTTGCCAACAGATTTTGACATCTGTAGCAAGCCAAAACATATTCTATTGTTATCATTATTATTGTTGTTATTATTGTTATTGATATTTATTAATTGTGGTCATTTTTGTTGTGTAAATATTTGCAATTGTGTGGAAGCATTTAAAAATTTTGTTGTCTCCATTCACATTTGTACGATTTCATGATAGGATGGCACATGGCAACAAAACGGCGCTCTTTGACCTGATGTTGAGTATTTTTAGATAACAGTCCACATGTTTCATCTTAGATGAGCACGGGCTGTGAGGACATTTCTGACATCTTCCCACTTGGTTTCAGACAAACACTGGCTGCGGGTTGGTTGGTCAGAGCCAAGGCTCGCTCTGTGTGTTCCGTGTGTTCAACTCCCGTGACGGATCACTACAGCTGTCTCCAGCTTTTGTGGTTCAGATGCTGGAGTACACTATGCTGGTGGGCTATGACGTTTGGGATGTGTTGCTGACAGTTAGACAAGGTCAGTCCTGTCTTTGTTGTGTTTGAGTGACTTCCCTTTCATCCTTTTATCATCATGCTTTCTCAGTATTGTAATTAACCCTCTTTTTTGGTGGTTGTTGTTGCTGCCTGTTTATTGTTTTTCCCTGTATTGTCATTGTGTAGTGAAAGAAAATGTGTGTATTTTCCTCCTCCTCTTCTTACCATTACTAGTAATATAACTATAATCATTATCACCATTGTCCTTGGGCTTAAATACTGGCTGTTGTCATGTCTCTTATGCTGTCCGCTTTATGCTTGTCTAAGATTGTTGTGTATACAACTATCTTTTCATTCCTGGAAATATACCCATCTGATACACAGGGGGTGTTGGGGGGAGGGGGGGTTGCAGGAGGGGGAAGGGGGGTTCTGTCTTTGTTCCTCTCACTCTCCCTCTTTGTTTCTCTCTCGCTCTCTCTTCTTTGTACCTGTCTGTCTGTCTTAGATTCTCTCTTCCATCACCCCCCCTTCATTTGTTGCTTTCCGTTACGTTAACAAAGTGAAGAGGGGATGGATGGGAATCCTTGTTTCTTTTTTCTTTTTGGGGGGTGTGCATTATCTCAGTATGTCTTTCGTGTGAAGATGTATCAGCAAGGATGTGTGTTTGGTTGACAAAGTTTTCTCATGAAATATTTTTTGGTTAATTCAACTGTGTGATGGAGAGAGTACACACAATCAGACACCAGCTTCAGTTATTAGGATGATGTGTGGGCCCAGTTCTTCGCACCTGACAACATGATGAACTTGACTGACTGTTACTGAGTTCACTCTGCCTTTTTCCTTTTTTTCCCATTTTCTTTTCTTTTTTCTTCTTTTTTTTTTCTTTTTTTTTTTTTTACGGAGTTTATATTTGGCACAAGAAATCAACGAGTGCAATTCTGGGCAACTTGTTTCTGTCTGTCAGATCAAGAATGGAATGCAACATTTAACTCACTTAGTAGTGCCAGTTAGCTCCGCTGACTTTTCCCACAGAGGACCCATTTGTGTGGGGGGTCACACAGGCTTGTCTTTCAAAAAATAAGTGAATAACATTTGATTTTTTTGTTTTGTTTTTAATCTGCAGGTATGGTTGAGGCTCTGCACCAGCAGGTGAACGACAACTACCAGAAGCAGACGCCCTCAATACAAGAGATGCTGCGCATTCGCCTGATGCGTCTGCGCATGGCTCTGTGCAGCATCATTCCATCGGGGAGACAGAGGTCTGCAGAGTGCAGGGCGCTGCTCACGCTGTATTCTGTCTCCTCTGTGCTGAGAAGCATCGTCCGTCCCAAGTCTGTTACTCCTCAGGAAAAGGTAGTTGAGATCATGTGGGTGTGTGTATGTGTGCATACTATGTGTGCGTATGTTTGTGTCTTACAGTGTGTGTGTGTGTGAGTGTGTGCGCATGTGTATGTGTGTGAGTGTGTATATGCGCATGTGTATGTGTGTGTGTGTGAGATGACTGTGTCTGGATATGATGATGAACATTTCTGGAACTTGAGGTTGTTATTGCATAGTTTTTTTATTGCTGTTACATGTTGATGCATGCATGTGAGCATGCATGTGTGTCTTCCTCCCAGTATTTGTGTGTAATAAGAGGACCGTATTGATCAACACTGACACAGTAATGTCATTTCCAAACCTCTTCAAAAGCTGTTATACTATGTGCATGTGTTTGCAAATAAAAATGTAAGTTACTGATTCCTGTGAGCAAAGTCCTTGTTTACACCTGGTTTCCATTGTCTGTGTGTCTATGTATCTACGGTAGTAAACATTAATGTTGGAATTTTCTCGACATTGGAAGTAGAATAAGAAAAAAACATTAGGTGGGATAGTAGGTGTGCACAAAACATTTCCAGTCATTCCCTTTATGATGAAGAGGTAAACAGGGTCACAGTCAAAGGTCAAGGTCATTATTTGGCAAAATAGAAAAAGCTCAAGGGTGCTAAAGTCTTACATACAATTTTCATGAAACGTGTATAGTGACTGGCCATGATGACAGCAGGATCCGTATTGAAATTCTCAAGTTCACAATGATACAGCATCCTGTGATAATAGAAGAAGCTTTAAGGTACAAAAGAGACTAGGCCTGGATTTTCTGTTCCATAATCACTGTAGCCTGTAAAGTGTGTATTTCGTGTGAGTCTCAAATGTCTTGCCTTCGTTGTTATTGTAAATGAATACATTGGTATAAATGATAGATCATTGTTGTATAGTGTCATTGTTGTATATCTATAACAGATTTAAAATGAAAATCAGTGACGTAGCAATAATATTAATTCAGTTTAACCTTCGCTGGCTGTCGCTTTTGACTACACACGGAAGCTCATTGGGTCGTCCACGACCCATACTGCTGTCGCTTTTGACTACATACACACAGAAGCTTATGTGGGTCATCCACAACCCATACCTTTTAAAGAGACAAAACTGTGTATTCCTTCAAAGCTTGTGTGGGTCGTGCACGACCCATACTTTGTAAAGAGACAAAAACCTGTATATTCCTCCAAAGCTTATAACAAAATATAGAAAAGGAAAACGTATCGTAACAACTGATTACATACACATGTGCTCGCACACGCACACACCGACTCACACAAACACATACACTCAGAAGAAACATATGCTCACGCATTCACTCATTTACTCATTAATTAATCAATGATTTTTTTTGTTGTTTTTTGGCAAGAGTTGGCCTTTTAGGTGTAGAAAGCATTTCTGAAATTTCGTTGAAAGATATTCAGAATTGGCTGAGATATTTGCGTTTTTGTACCCTTCTGGGTCATGTATGACCCACGATAGCCAGCAAATGTAGCACCTTCCCATGTAAAACCTGCTCATTTGCACTGTACAGTGTAAAAATTGATGTGTGAAACATGCATTGTCAGCTGTTCCAGTGATTGTTGTGTTGTGCTTGTTGTGCAGGGTCCACTGGAGAAGCTGTCTGCGCTGTGCAACATGTCATCAGAGACTGACCTGGACACTCTGCTCAAAAACCTGGACCCTGACGACTTCATTGTGGAGAGCTTGAAACGAGAAAAGGGGGGACAGCGTACGTTACAAATTCTTCGTTTTTTTTTAAAAAGCATTGGTCATACACGACCCACACAAGCGTCAGTGTGTAGTTAAAACGCCACCTTTAATTACTCATTAACTAATTGATGATTTTTTTCATTTTTTGGCAAAAGTTGGCCTTTTAGGTGTAGGAAGCATTTCTGAAATTTTGTAGAAAAATATTAAGAATTGGCTGAGATATTTGCGTTTTTGTACCCTTCTGGGTCGTGTACGACCCACAATAGCCAGCAGGGGTATAATAAGAGAACGTTTCTGTAGTGCTTTGAAACTTCTCAAAGCGCTTCACAATAACACACCAGCCAGACAATCAGCACACAAGAACACACATCCACATCCACCCACCTCCAACCCCACCCCACACAAAATACAACACAAAACAGCACAGCACAACTCAATATCACAGTTGTTTCTCTTGCATACAGACTGATGAAGGTTTCAGTTGCTAAAGGCATGGGCAGAGAAAGAGTTAGACTGCAGTCCACTTTCAATTGAAACCATTGAATATTACAGTTGATGAAGACATATTGGAGAGAAAGGGATGGGCATAACATTTGAGTAATTAGAGCATTAGACTTTCAATCTGAGGTCCTGGGTTTGATCCCTGTGTTGATACCTGATGAGTTGAGGGTGAACTTTTTTTTTTCTGATCTCCAAGGTCAAGATTTTAGAAAATGTCGTAGTGTGTTTACACACACAAAAGACTACAGTCATCCTGTAACCCATGTCAACCAACATTCAGTTGGTTATGAAAGACTGTTGTACCGAGCATGCACACCCCCCACCCCCATCCCCCACCCCCTCCTAAAACACTGTAAGGATGCCTCAACAGCAAGATAACAGAAGCCACACATTTGAAATCCTGCTTATAGGTGTGGGTAAACGTGGCAGTTTGCAGCTTTCTTCTTCTTCCTGGGATGCAACTCCCACATTCACTCTTATGTACATGAGTGGACTTTTACATGTATGACCGTTTTTACCCCCACCATGTAGGCAGCCATATTCTGTTTTCAGGGGTGGTGCAGCTTACAAATGCAGAAGAAGAAGGCACACAGGGAAAGGAGGTGCCATGGCAGAATCAGGCGTTGGCATTCACTAGTGATTAGGGTTCAAGGCCTTGTTTCACTATAATGTTGTGCCCTAAGAAAAGACACCCTACCTTTCTCTAATTTTCTCACTCAGCCCAGGTATGAATGAGTTCCTGACTACACCCAGGTGTGAATAGGTAGCTGGCTTCAGCTGGAGAAAGTTAAAGCAATGGAAGAAGAGAATTGGGTCCCACCATCCTATACTGAGCCTAGGACACAGTGGATATGAATTCACAGCCCCGAAAACTATGGTACCTTTAACCTTTTAGACAGAGAAAGGATCAAAGCATTTGCTGTCCCCTTTGCCTTGCAGCGTCCCTGCACGTGCTGCAGCCGTTCATCCAGTGGATCGCGGACTTTGTGCTGCACCTGCTGAGCACGGTGCCCCTGGTGCAGAACGGCAACACCATGCCGGGGGCCTACTTGCTCCGTGACGTGGGCGTGCTGGCCATGCTCCGCGACACAATGGCCGTCATACGTCTGTGGGGGGCCGTCAACCCTGCCTGCCTCCCCTCCTTCTCCACCACCACTTTCCATGACTGTCTCGGCCATATCTTCAAGCTGCTGTCGAAACTAGCGCAGGTAAATGGTCATATGTGGAGATAGTTTGGCATACAGCCTGTGGAGGTGATGCATTTTGTGTAAGCGATGGTTCAGAAACAGCCTGCTGAGGTGATGTATTTTGTGCTGAGATGGTTTGCAAACAGGTGATTATTTAACACAGCCCCTGATGATGATTTTGTGCTTTGAAACATTGACATCTTATTGATGTTGGTCTTATTTTACAACACTTTTTTTTTTCTTTTTACTTCCTGCAGTTGTAAGTTTTATAGTCTTAGCAGTCATGTTTTATTTTCTTGTGTGGAGATTCTTTGCAAACAGCCCATTGAGGTGATATATCTTGTGTGGAGACAGTTAACAAACAACAGCAGCTTGTGGGGAGGTGATTATTTTGCACTGAGATGGTTTGCAGCCTTACCAAAGAAACTGCATCTTTTAGAGGGGAGGGAAGAAGGGGCTGCCAGGGTTCGTAATGCTAGGTTTCAAAATTAATGCTGAATGAAATGCTCCTAAAGTTCATTTTGAATCTAATTACCATGTAACTTAATGACACAGATGTCAGTTCTGTAGAGGGACACTAGGGTGTTAACTTGCTTAACCCATTCAACCCTGGCGAGTTTACAGCCCCAGGAGGCTTCCATGCCATACTGATGCGGAAAAAAAACACTCAGAAAATGTACTGTTTTTCATCCAGATTACTTGTGGACACATCCAGAAATACTGTAGTAGTTCCCTTTCTTTGCAGTTTATTAACATGAAAACCATTATGATGCCAGAGCAGTGCTCAGGTGCAGGACTCAATGAGTTGATTGACACATGTAGCATTAATTTTATTCAGTAAAAATGCGGTTTTAACCCTCGTAAGTTTTTTTTTTATTGTGTTTTGTTTTTTTTAATAAGCAGCACGCTTTTGTTTTCATTTGTCATGTATATGATAGTCAGTGGTATCTGGCGATGACCATCAGATCAGCAAAGAAGGCAACTGTTGTCCCGACTATCTGGGCGAGAATTTGATTATAGTGGAAAGTGTCTTGCTTGAGAAACATCCCCACTCTTTCAGCCAAGGGTGTTTTTAGGACAGACTGCATTGGGGTGGTTCCCAAAGGTCGACTAGCCCCCCCAAGGCTGCAGCACTTAGAGCCAGTGCAGTCTTGCCTCCTAGTTTAAGAGTCATAGTCATATAACTTCCCATTGCAGTGGAGAAACTATTGATCATACAGTTCTCACCTTGTTATTGGCCCACCTGCAAAACTGTGTCAGCCTGTGAGAAAAGCTGTCATGTATACTTATCATAAACCAAAAGCATGCACTTTGAGTGTTATGTAGAGGTTCAAATGACTTTCTACATAAAAAAATGTATAAAGATCTAATTGACATATATATAGATATATGTATATAGACATACAGATAGATAATTTCATGTGTGTATATTATAAAGGAGTGTAGATATAAACTCTCAATATTGTCACAGATGCGGAAGGACGGGGCCAGTGTTGAATTAGAGGAAAACCTAGTGGACGAGTGTGCCAGCCTCCCTTCCAAAGTCCTGGTGCCTGACTTTCACAACAGCTATGGCCACGACTCCTGCAGCTTTGCTGTCTTCACCCAGCCCCCGGCCCTCCGCTTCACCTTTGGTGTGGACCCAGACTTCCTGTACACTGTGCGTAAGGGATTTTTGACCTACCCTTCTGAGGTGGCGCCTAATGCTGGGCAGCGCCATGACATTGTGAGACACATCCAGCTTGGTGTCACGCCAGGCCGCCCCATCCGTGAGTGCATTCGCTGCGGTGCTTGCTCTCTGCTGCAGAGCACCACGACGGCTGTGCTACTGAAATCCTGGGAGAAACGCTTTGTTGTGGAGTGCTTGTGCGGGGGTCACTGGAAGCTGTCTTGAAGATTCTGTGGCCAAGAAGTAAAAATGGGAATTTTCCAAAATGTGCTTGCATCAAAAAAATGGGGGCAGGTTTGCTATGATCTTGAGCACAGACGCAGTCTTGAAATTCATTGGGCATACCTGCCAGCTGTGCATGGTGCAGTGACTGAGGAACTGAAATTCTTTGAACGTTTGCTGAATGGTGCATGAGTGTGTGTGCAGGAAGATTGTGTGTGTGTGTGTGTGTGTGTGTGTGTGTGTGTGTGTGTGACAGATACAATGTTTATGTGTATTTTCCATGTATATAGCATGTTAGTTGAGTGAGAACAAGTATTTAAGTATTTGAGAACTTGAACACAAGGACAGAAACAAAGTACTTCTTTATAATTTGGTGAACAGGTACAGTTGATGTTCATTTGTACTGTATCTTCAGATTATACATATAAGAAAAGGCATGTGAGTGTGCACTTCATAATTATTGCATTTGCATGTTATCCTGTGTGTGTATGTGCGGTTATGTTTTATAAATTTTATTTGTATCTTGTGCTGTGTATAATTAAGTATGTCTGTGCTCGGCTTTCATAATTTGACAGTGCTAACCAAAACACTTAAACCATAAAAAAACATATAAAAATAAGTACAGCAAGCAAACAAAATAAATAGTTCCATCCTGTTCTAAAAGTTATACTGGGATATGTTCGTGATGCATCATTGCATGTTCTGCAATATTTTTATGTATGTATTGTTGACCCTAGGTTTTTTTTAGGTAATCTTTGGAAGATAAGCAATTTTCTCAAGGCTGTACATGGTCTGTGTTCAGTCTCAAACAATGACGGCTGATTTTCAGGAAAATACTACAGAGCACATCAGTGGAGGAGGAAGTTTTGTTTAATGTCCCATCACACATGTTGATTGTAGATATTTTGTTAAAAGTAGAATTCTCACAATTGAAATTTATTGTTATTGCTTAAGTTAAAAGGTAGGAGAGTAGGGGGATTTGAAAATGTTAAGACATACAGTGAAATAAGAGAGCACAACAGGGAATTGTCTAAAATGTGTTGAACAGAATATATTTGGTTCCCCTAAATCTGCCTTTGCGGGGCATAATAAATCTATGATTCAAAGTGTCAACATCCACCTACCCCCCAGGAAGGGGGTCAAAAGCTGTTATCCCCCACCCCAAACTACCACACCTTCCAATTCCAAGACGACACAGTGTACAGACCTTGCTTCCACATAAGTTTTATTTCCCTTTACTCTAACTGAAGCACTCAACCAGACTCAGTATAAAAATAATAAAAAATAAAGACTATGGTAAGATCCACTCTCACACTCAAACTTGATACTTATGGAAACAAAAAATAACAACACACTTTGGATACTACAACACTTACAACAATTCCAAAAACAAGATGAAAAAGTTCATGCAAAACAACAACAAAAAAGCAACAACAAACAACATCTGCTTCTCCTCAAAATTAGGAATGTTCATACATGTGGTGGTGTTCTCATGTCCAAAGAAGAAAAGAAAAAAAATGTCCACACAAATGTTGCACAAAGAGTCTTTTTCACCTGAAAGGATACAACAGTACCAGCACAGCAAATGCACTCACAATGAATAATGAACAGCTCTGGTTCCCTGGTGATAACCACTACTGTTGATGTCTTCATCCACATCAAGGAGGATGGGATATGCATTGTCACCTTCACACTGGTTCTATGAAGATGGCTTTAAACAGCTCAAGGTAACAAAGAAGAAATAAAGATCAGAATGGCACCCATGGGGGATAGATGACCAGATGAGAGCTATCATAGGTGGTACTATGACTATTAAAAGTCAAAATGACGACAAGAGATGAAGACCAATAAAGGAAACAGACTGGTGCCCTTTAAGGATAGAAAACCCTTCCTTCCATGGTGCCTATGTTTAGGTAAATATCCCACCAACACAAAACTGGAATGACCCGCATGCAGTGGCAGGTGGGCTATAAAAAACCTCGAAACTTGATGCTTTCAAACAAGATCTAAACACTCGCTCAGGTGAATTGAGCATAAAGCACATGTCCCACCAACAGCCTGAGATTGCAAAGCTTTTAAAAATTAATGTCTCTCTGCATAGAAGGGTAGAACACCAAGGACAAAATGATAGGAGGGGAGAAAGGGGAAATGAAATATGGCCACACACCCCAATTCTTATCACTAGTTGTGACAAAAAGTAATGTGTATCAACCTTCTGCCAACAGAGTTTATGGCTGCAATAACAACTTTGAAACAAGAGAGGCAAGGCCTTCAAGACTCACTTGTGATACACTTTAAAAAAAAAAAAAATCTAATCGTTAAAATGTGTTCTGTATTTGTTATTATAAAGCTTTGGGTTAAAAGAAAAAGAAAAAAAAGTCCTAACGGCAGATTCGAACTCCGTGTGTTCGGGTGAGGAGAAACTGTCTTACCCATTACACTATCGTGGCTCCCTAACTGACGTTCAAAAATATAACATTTAACTCACTAAGTACGGCCAGTCCTCTCTTCTCTACACAGACCCATCGGATGTCCAGTGGGTGTCTGAATGACCCAACCTTTAGCTTCCGTCGTCAGAATTGTGGTATTCTTTGTCAACATTCACCTCTTCAGTATAAGAGCCTTCCACTTGCAATATTTTGATAATGGTAATTGGGGTGAAACGCTGTTAACATCGTCTCTTTCGCCGTTTGTATGGAGAGAGTTAACCATGCTTTTTTTAAAGGGCAATAAATCAATTGCAGTATTCGCAGTGAGAACGCTGTTAAAAATCATATTACTCTACTCTGGTGTATCTTGGGCATTCAAAAAATCTTTAAGGGCAATTAAAAATTCTTTTTAAGTCTGCGGTAAAGAGGAGACATGGCTATCACTGCAATCACACTGCAACATTTAGCAGTTTTCTCTGGATCTAGATAGATGTACAAGTTTCAGTTAGTTACACCTGGTTGAGACGGTCGATTCAATTTCTCTTTTATGTTCATTCTAGTTTTAAAGTTGATATGAAAATTGAGTATTTTGTTAAACTAATAACACATAGAGCAAAGTACAAGTACTTCTAAACGTCTTATGAAGTGAAAAGGACTTCATTTTGAGAAAAGTCAAGACTGGAAATTTTTACATTTCATCAATTCAAGGGTATTAACTCGCATGGTTTATTATTTTTAACTGTGAATTCCGACTGATTCTTTGGATATTTTTATGGCTTTTGGGGGCATAATTCAGTAAGTGATGAGGCATTCACAAATCTTTCTCTGAATAAATGTTTAACGGTCTCCTTCTCCAACTTTCCATCACATGTTATCGTGTATTGTCGATTGAATATAGGATTGAACGGGCAGGTCAACAACTTGAAACAAAATGGCGTCGTTCACATTCGCAAAGAATATGAGCACGCGCTTTGAATGTGTATAAATATGTGTACGCAATTGATTTTTGCCCATGACCTTCAGGGCTCAGCCAACAGATCTGTAAAGTCCACTCGTCGTATTGATTTTAGTATTTTCCAAAAAAGACCACTTGGGCAAATGAACATAGTGAAAGCCCTGTACACTGAGAGTAAAACACACAAGCTTTTTATGTATTGAGTATAATTTCAAAATGTAATGTTTAAGATGAGAAAGATCAGTTTAAAGCAAATTAAGTCCCCTAGCATTAATTACAGAGTAATTTCCCTTCTTTACACTCTGCACCAAAATGTTTGCAAATAAATAAAACTTCCATGCTTAGCAACAGAAGTTCCTGTTTGAACAAAAAATGATAAGAATGACTGCTCTTGTTGTTGTGTCAAATCAAAGTGCCAAGATTAGAGAATACAAAAAATATGAATATAACAGTAAATGCAGTTTGCATATAATTAGGTTTCATTTTGTGTGTGTGTGTGCCCATCCCAGAGGTGCAGTATTGTTTTAAACAAGATGACTGAAAAGAACAGAATTTTTCCTATTTTTATGCCTAATTTGGTGTCAACTGACAAAGTATTTGCAGAGAAAATGTCAGTGTTAAAGTTTACCACGGACAAACACACACACAAACACACACACAACCGAACACCGGGTTAAAACATACTCACTTTGTTTACACAAGTTAGTCAAAAAGGAAAACATATCGTAACAACTGATTACACACACATGCACTCACGCACGCACACGCACACTCACACAAACACATGCCCTCAGAAGAAACACATGCTCACGCGTTCACACACACGCACATACACACACACACACACACACACAACTGATCACACACACAAACACATAACACCACATGCACATACATACAAACCCTACTTATGCACACACAGATAGAGAGAGAGAGACCGAGACAGAGAGAGAGAGGACTCACACACACAATCAAAGATATTCAGTCACACAGGTACATGCTGTTAGAGAAAGGGATGGAAGGGGGTTATAGCTGGAGACAGGCGAGAGGGACAGGGCGGGGGGGTGGGGTAGTGGGAGAGTAGTGGGGTAGTGAGGCTATTAAAAGTAAAACTTCTTTATTTTCTTTCACTAATTGCAAATTAAACCTTCTAAAATCACTATTAAAAAGGTATGGGTTGTGCATGACCCACACAAGCTTTCAAGAGGTGACCACGTTTTTTTCCTCTTTAAAAAGCATGTGTCATACACGACCCACACAAGCGTTCGTGTGTAGTTTAAATGCCAACTTTAATTACTCATTAACTAATTAATGAATTTTTTTCATTTTTTGGCAAAAGTTGGCCTTTTAGGTGTAGGAAGCATTTCTGAAATTTTGTAGAAAAAATATTAAGAATTGGCCGAGATATTTGCGTTTTTGTACCCTTCTGGGTCGTGTACGACCCACGATAGCCAGCGAAGGTTTATTTGTATCAAGAATAGATACAGGGGAAAACGATCATGTTTTACTTCAGCTATTTGAAATTTTATGTTAGCAGTTCATAAATGGGGGAAGGTAGAATGCATGGAGATACGGTCTTTGTATATTGTTTGTTTCTGAAAATGATATTTTGTTGTATACCACCCACTTGTGTTCTGCATCTTAATGAAAGGGACAGCAAAATAAACTGATAGTACAACTACAAGTATTGTTTTGTGTAGAAATGCTGTAAGTAGACTGGAGTGGAAGAGAAGATTCTAGTGTGAATTTAGTGAGCTGGTTGTGTGGGGAAAGACAAAAAATAATAATGATAAATCTGATGTGTTAGTGTTCAAACTGTAAAGCATGGTTTGCCTTTGGTTGTATCACTGCACATTGTTTAACTTCCCAGTTCTTGGAGCTGGCTTATTACTGTCTTTTGTATTTGTTTAACAAATATCAGCATGTAACTCACTGACAGAGTGACCGGATTAGTCTGACATCAGGATTTTACTGAAAAAATAATGTCAGGAGCAAAAATTTTCCATGCCAGAATGAAAGAAATTTAGCAAACTGAAATTAGAGGCATTCAAGAAGTAAATCTGAGCTGCACTATTTTATTGTAGTAGAGGTCATGGCATAAATCAGAGTCTATACTCTGTTTGGCAATCTGCTTGTTGTGAAAAATGGAAAACAGACAATGCAAGAACATCTCACTCGTGGACTTCACACAGGTTATGTATGAAATATATACTGGTACTTAAACAACAATGAATTTCAAAATAAAATATGAGTGCATTTTCCATTTTCTTCAAACTTACACTTGTGCTCGATCTGCATGGTTACATGTCACCTGCACACCTATCTTTCAACTCTAAAACCTGCCACCACATTATATATTGCACAAATGCAACACAGCAACAACTCATACTGACACAAATATATATGCATCAACTGAGGGTCTCACTAACCATGATATGTTTCAACCACCCTGTCCATCAACCACATGTGCTTATAGCCAATTCACACCTCGCAGTCACGCAGTGTTTGTATATGTGTGTGAGAGAGAGTGTGTATGTGCATGTAAATGTGTCTGTTTTGTGTGTGAAAAAAAAAGAAAAGAAAGAAAAACAATTGGTCAAATGATGATCCCACTGCCTAAAGATGCATGCCTTTAAAATCAGTTCATACAATAATCAGTTTCTTTATTTCATTATTAATTTATGGCAAATTGAATTATTACATTCAAATCATCCTCAATGTCCAATCTAACAGCGGTGAAGCAGTGCGAATTCGTGCATGTGTGTCAGTGTGTGTGTGTGTGCACAAGTGCACACGCACAAGTTTGTATGTGTTCGTGTATGTGTGTGAGTGGGGACGAGCCGTAGGACTATCGACATGGGGGACTATCGAGCTGACCCTGTTAAATTAATATCAGCTTCGTAGGGAGCAGTCAGAGCAGTCATCGGCAAATGGGAATTCCTTAACGATGTCTAACACACACACACACACACACACACACTGTGAACATGCACACATGAGATGCAATGGCAAAAATAAACATACAGAAAGAGAAGAGCTGACCATCGCCTTGTACTTGAGAGGGATGTACGTGGTGAGGGTATCCAAAACCACTAACTTATAAATAGAACGGACGGAACGAATGGCTTCGCGGCTGTGGCCAAGCGGCTGCCATGTCAGTGCTCCTGTGCCGCGCGCTGAGAGTGCAGCAAACGTGTGTGTGTGTGCGCGCGCACGTGGGCGTAAGTGTGTGTCTACTTTTACAGGCCTCATATGTGTGCCCATATTTGGGAGACAGACACAGTCGAAATTGACGAGGACACTGAGACAGTGAAGACTGAGACGGACAGACAGACGGTGAAACAATGGGGCCGGAAACGAGAGACACAGACTATGGAGACTGATACAGAAGAGGGAAAGAGAGAAATAATGAGAGACACATATGAGACCTGTAGAGGCAGGGAGAAGTCGGTAAAACGAGACGGACTCTGACATGGGAGAGACAAAGAGTGGACAGACAGAATGAGGACTAAGATAGGAGAGACGGGAAAAGATAACAGAAGACTGAAACAGTAGATCTATACCGAGAAGAAAAGAAATATGAAGCCTGTAAAGAGAAGGAGGGATCTCGGGACAAAGCGATATAGAAATATAGAAGACAAGAACTAAGTGGAGATGGAGAAAAAGATGGAGACTAATAGAGAGAAAGGGAAATGGAGAAATGATTAAAATGCAGGGTACACTGGGACGAAGACAGGAAAACGGAAGACGACAGAACAAGGCAGCCACAAGGGGATTACAGATAGGGGAGACAGTGTGTGAAAGTACGTAATGCTATTTTGTTATTGATTTTTTTGTTGTGGCAGATTCACCATTCACACAACTCTTTTGTCATCCCCACGTGTCACTTGATAGCTTTACAGTATACTACCCTTCTTTCCATTGCAAGTTTTAGCAACACAATGGACGCATGCACTCAGCTGATACAGTTTATTTTGATAGTTTATATATATGTTATAAAAAAGACATGCTTGTCCATTATGTCCTCATAAGCAA
The DNA here is from genome assembly GCF_041734735.1 of Babylonia areolata. Classification (NCBI taxonomy): domain Eukaryota; kingdom Metazoa; phylum Mollusca; class Gastropoda; order Neogastropoda; family Buccinidae; genus Babylonia; species Babylonia areolata. The sequence continues at coordinate 12,516,952 of NC_134882.1, forward strand.
TTTTGCACACACACACACACACACACACACACACACACACACACACACACACAGTTTTTCTTCACTCCACCCACGTGTGCATGTGAACCTGACCGAAAGGACTAACCCGTCTTCCTTGACTTTGGTCACAGAAGATTTAACAGCGGCCGACGGTCCCGGAGTGGACTGGGCCAGCCTTCCTATGCCGAGATCATAGACACTAGAATTCCTATATTCGTGTCTATGGCCTATATCAGTATATGTGGACACAGTGAATTTGAACTGGCCTTAAGTTAAAAAGCTACGGGACCTTATCCCTTGCAAGTATGGTTTCGAACCGGCAACAGTTTTCCTACGAATTCAAGAAGTGAAGATACCTCACAATGAACTATATGCAGCGTGTGACAGTAACACAGTTTGATTGCAATTAAACTTCAATTAGAATTCTTTTCCAGGGTTTGTGTCTGGATGATTTGGTAGCTGTACGGTGCGAACGCATTCAAACTTTCCAACGGGTGTTTTAAGGAGAGATGCACGGCCAATAACAGTGCTTATCAACACGGCATGATACACTTGCGGCTTTCTCGCTCACCGAAATTAGGGAGCGAAATGGCTGCCACTTGCGCTACATGCTCGCCTCAAAGTATCAAGCGGTCAATTACAGGAAGAAGCCAATCAGATCCCGTTAGGGTCTGGGTTGGAATCTGAGTGTCTAGTCTTTCGAATGAGACTATAAACCGAGGTCCCATATGCAGCACGCACTTGACGCACCGAAAAAGAACCTATGGCAGCAAGAATATTGTCCTCTGGCAAAACTCTGTAGAAGAAATGCACTTGGATAGGTACACATATATGCATGCACTCAAGGCCTGACGAAGCACGGTGGGTTATGCTGCTGGTCAGGCATCTGCCTAGCAGACTATGTGGTGTAGCGTATATAGATTTGTCCGAGCGCAGTGACGCCTCCTTGAGAAACTGAAACTGAGAAACACAGGAAGGTCTGTTCATTCTATTCATAACCGTTATCTAAAACGCCATCACACCATCGATCGCCTCAAAGACAGGTAGAGAGAGGGAGCCTGTGTCACGCTCACGATGCCTTCGTCGATCACATATCCCCTAAGCACATGCCATAGTCCCTCATGCCAAACCCTGTTAAACGCTTTCTTGAAGTCAATAAAGTTGTGGAACAAGTCGCGCTGGTGTTGAAGGTGCTTCTCAATGAGTATTCTGCAATTGAATATTTGCTCAATGGTGCTTCTTCCCTTTCTGAAACCAGCTTGTTCTTCGGCGAGTACTTCTTCAGCCCTTGACTTCAGTCTGTTGAGGAGGATTCGCAGCATGATCTTGCTTGGGTGACTAATAAGACTAATGGTCCTATAGTTCTGGCATTGTCTCAGGGTGCCCTTCTTTGGCAGAGGAATCACCAGTGATTGCGTCCACTGTTCTGGCCATTTCTTCTCGTCAAGTATTTTCTGGCATACTGCTTGAAGGACTGCAACATACGCCTCACCACCTTGCCGCAACATTTCTGCTGGGATATTGTCCACACATGGTTTTCCTGCAATTTCCTGCATGTTGATAACCTAACACTATGACATGTAAAGGTGATTTATATTAGTCCTACAGACTTGCAGACGTGAGTGATTTGTAGTTCACAAACACAATCAGTTTTGTTCAGTGTGAAAAAACACACACACAAAAACAAGAAGCAGAATCACCATATAGGAAGATAAGAAAAGACGTTCTCCTTCATATTTTCCCAGCCAGTGTTGAGGTTGTCAGTGCTAACGCGGAATACTAAGATGAGAATCTTAGTTTAGAATATCATTTGGGGGGGAGGAAGGTAAGAGAGAGATGGAAGTGTCGGTGCAGGGGGAGTGCACGTGGAAGATGGGGTGAGAGAGAGAGAGAAAGAGAGAGAGAGAGAGAGAACGAACGAACGATTTATTCAATATAAGGCCATTGCCCCATTTGAAGGGGTTAAACAAAAGTAAAGAAGATTTTCTACCTTATATAATGTTATGAATATTGTTAACATACAAATAACATACGGACACAAAAGTATTGCGTGAACAAGTAAATTCTCAGACTCCAAGAGAAAAACAACAACAAAACGAACAAGCAACAAAGAGCAATCGTAATTGCCTTACTCTCTGACATCGAACAATTCTGTTGCGTTCTCACGCCTTTTCAAAGCTTTGTATATATAGAGAGATAAATTTATCATTATATTTTCTTTTTTTTATGACAAGAGCATTTGTAACGAAAACAGGTTCTGTCTATCGTGATAAATGTGTGGTATAAATTTTGTTCTTAAATCGTGAAGACAGTGGCAGCGTAATACAAAGTGGATTTCATCTTCAGTTTCTTCTTTACACAATGGACATATTTCATCTTTCTCGTAACTGTATCGGGAACTAAGAGAGACAGAATGCAATGCCATCCACGGCTACAAAGGCAAGAAAATTACTAAAAAAACAAAGTTGTTTAACGATATGTAGACAGACAGACAGACGGACGAAACTAAATCCCCAATTTAGTAAACAGGAAAAAAAAAAAAAGGAGAGAAAAAAGGGTGAACGAACAAACAACGGGCGAACAAAAAGGCGAAACAGATAGAGAGAAGAGAGAGAAGAGCAAGAGAGACACTGGGGAGAGCAAGAAAGATAAAGAACAGGGGAAAACACTCTGACTCTGTCTACAGGGAGGGGCCGAGGAAGGCTCTTGCTTACTCAGACAGAACAATTTTGTTTAGTTTTATATCGGCATTTAATTGTCTCACTGAACAATCTTATTCAACAATCAACTTCTGGTTTTCTTAACCAGGACACGGTATTGATTCAAATCAACAAAGATATCAATTTCAAAATCAAAATTAAACACTAAAACAACAGAGATAGATTTTAGACCAACACAAGCATCATCCCAAACCATCCAGCCGCAAAGCCGATCGACCCTAGGATTCCTGCGCCGGAACCTCCGGAACTATCCCAAAGTCTGCAGGCGCCTGGCATATACAGCATTGGTCAGATCCAAGCTGGAATACAGCGCGACAGTGTGGGTCCAGAGACAGGACATCAATAAGCTGGAGAGAGTGCAACGCCAAGCAGCACGTTTTATTACCGGGGACTACAAGTCCAGGAATCCCGGATGCGTAAGTGGCATGCTGAAGGAACTAAACCTGCCGCCCCTGGAGGAAAGACGCAGGCATCAACGCCTCAGCCTCTTCTATAAGACTGCTGAGGGTGTCCTCCCAGCTATCCCAGCAGATAAACTCCTAACTCCGGCCTCCACAAATCGCCGCAGAACTTGATTAAGCCCACCAGTTTTGAGGGATTCAAAACAACAAATGTAATAGAAAGACAGGCCATCAACCTCTCCCGTGGAGAACAATATCGTAGCTCCTTCTTCATCAGGACTGCCATGGAGTGGAACCAACTGAGTGAGGCCACTGTCACTGCAGGCTCAGTCAGCGCATTTTCATCAGCACTGACCAGATCACCATCTGAGCCTGTGACCAGCAGCCACTAAATAATATATATATATAAATATATAAATATATATATATATGTATATATATATATATATATGGACCCTTCCGGCCGAACCGGGGATTTCGATGGTCTTAAACAAGGGTAGACAGTTTTCCTTAGGCCTTTCTCTGACTTTTTTTTTCTGATAGGTACATGCGTCCTCCTAGTTCCTTCACGTCTATATCACCAGAAGTGGCGTCTGTGACGTACCGGCACTACTAGATCCAGATCTATAACTCAAAGATGCCGCAGATTTATTGAGACGGGGTAGCAGAATTTCGGAAGTTTACGGGCTAGACCAGGGACAATTTTGGGTGTATATTTAAACAAGGGTAATTGGGCAAGGTCGGAGGGAGGCCGCGTGGGTAAGGAGAGAACACGGATGTGGCAATCAACTCAGTGGAAGAACGAAGAACGGGCCCCTGGAAATAACACATACACAATGCATACTAACAGTGCTAAGCAACACTCTCCTTCTTTCTCTGCATGGGCCATTATATAAACAAAGAAACAAACCAAAAAAAAAATTCTTCCACCGGAATAGGCCTAAAACTGTACAGATCTATCAACTAACTTAAGCCTATTATTAGTCTACTCATTTAGTGTCGGGAATATTGGACGAAATTATTAACCCTAATCACACACACATTATTAGCATTACTAAGTTTAGATACCCTTTCAAACAAGACAGCCTACTATATATTCTAGAAAATCACACAACTGGCTCTACCCAAATTTTAATATGATCGTATGGCTGCCCGTGCCAAAAAGTACATGGTAAACTAGATCCAGTTCTATCTCAGTCTAGTCCAAGTCATGGCATAGTCAGTGACAACATATAGGCTTACCTTTTCGACTAATTAACTTATAATCTTAATGTAACTTACTAACCTTGAATTTAAAAAACTGGGTAAAGGGTGGAGATTTTTACGATCTCCCAGGTCAACATATGTGCAGACCTGCTAGTGCCTGAACCCCCTTCGTGTGTATATGCAAGCAGAAGATCAAATACGCAACTTAAAGATCCTGTAATCCATGTCAGCGTTCGGTGGGTTAAGCTTATGGAAACAAGAACATACCCAGCATGCATACCCCCGAAAACGGAATGTGGCTGCCTACATGGCGGGGTAAAAACGGTCATACACGTAAAAGCCCACTCGTGTGCATACGAGTGAACGCAGAAGAAGAATTTAAAAAACCCTTTATGCCAACTTGTTTCCTCAGATTGACACGTGCTTCAAGTGCAGTCCTCCCTGCCTCTTCAGTCAGCCACTTAAAAAAAAAAAAGATACTCTATAACTCAAGAAAACAGGAAGTGAGGTAACAGTAGTAGTGGTAGTAGTAGTAGTAGTAGTCTTGTAAGGACTGGCAATTGACTGCCCAGGCCTCACGGCCTTTTTTTTTTTTTTATGTCCCCTTCAATATCGGCCTCCTTTTATTTGTGGGACATATATATATATATATGTGTGTGTGTGTGTGTGTGTTTTCTTTTACACGTACTGTAAATCACTCGTCAAAGTCAATAAATTTTTCTTTTAAAGTGATGTTCATGTCAAGGAGATTTCTGAACGCATGAGTATTTTGTGCAAGTTTAGTTTTAGGATTCCATTTATGTGCAATTCTATTAGCTTATGAATTTTTCCTTTGGTTAGTATTGGTATGGGACTTGGTTTTCTTTTTCTAAAACAATTTCCAGCCTACAAAAATAATTACTTCTAATAACTTTCTCCACAATATTTTTTATAGACAAGAATAAAATAGTAAGCTAGGACACAATTTAATATTCATTAGTATCCACTTCATAATATTCTCTGTATAAACAACTTTCCAAGGGAAAACAACTTATCAAAAGACTAAAACTGTGGTTGCTTCCCTTTGACAGTGCTTTTGAAGACCTGTCTGTCATGCTGTCAACACTTACTCCTGCGTTCGATCCCTTTTTCACAAGAAAAGTCGCACCGCGCAGTACCCGTCTTCTGTAACTGTTTTAATTAATTTCCCACCACATAATTATTTAGAAGAAGAAGAAGAAGAATGTGAGTAAACCTGTTGGAGCCTCTTTAAAAACCATTCAGAGCCCCACGTGAACGGAAAGACTGGGGGGTTATGGGTATGTTGGCAAGGCAAATACTGATGGCGGACCTTGTCTTCTTGTCCGTTTAGACAGCATCATATCGTGTGAAGTTTTCTTTGTCTCTTGTTGATTACTGGGTGCCGAAATGTTCTACGAGTTACTGCCGTGCCAGAACAGACCTGTTGTTATCCCTCTCTCCGTGTGTGTGATTTGATTAGCTTATTTGTGTATTTTTTGTTGTTGTTGACAATGACGATCACCTGAGTGAGTGAAGTTTTCTGCTGGAGATACGAGTGACCCAGGAGAAGTGCAACCGGGTCGCATTTCTGATATTTATAAGCTTGGCGCTCAGTCACGTTGGGACATTAAAAAAAAAACAAAAAAAACCAACTTGGGTCGAGGATATCTGTGTTCGAGTATTTGGAAGAAGGAAAGAATAAACCTATTTAAGAATGAATGTTTCACGGCTGTCAAGTTCCTAACAACTAAAAAGGGTATGCCACAGTTTCAATTTGATACTTTTTTTTCTGTCTGTTTGTCTGTCACACAGAGACCATATCTCTCTCGCACTCTCATTTGATGAAGTAAGGTAATTTCCTGCATAAAAATTAACCAATCGATCAACCAACCAGCCACACAAATACATTCAGTGAGTCAGTTTCAACTCAAACATCCAGACTAACACACATGGAACATTATATTTTGTAGTTTCTCTTCAAAACCAATACTGACAATACCTTTGTGTGTGTGTTTGTGCATAAATAGATTAATGAATAAATGGATATATGAATAGATAAAGAAACACACATATATATAGATATACCAATGCATATATATGTATGCACAGACAAGCATATACATGTATATATATATATATATATATATATATATATATATATATATCTGTGTGTGTGTGCATGTGTTAAATCTGATATTTGTTCATATATGTCAGTCCATTTCTCTCATGTATATATATATTTATATATATGGATGTAGGTGAGAGAGAGAGAGAGAGTGTGTTTATACACTGTCATGACAAAGGCAAGATGATGATTGATTAAGGTAATTATTTCTGACTGTTGGTTTTCAAACACACACACACACACACACACACACACACACACACACACACACACACACACACACACACATCTATATATATATCTCTATATATATACATATAGATATGATCCTAGTAATAATGCAAATTATTTCACCTGAATTAAATCCTGTTAATAAATATAATCATAAAATTATTGTGAAATAAATTTCAAAATCTTAATTTTACAGATAAGATAGTGAGGTGGGTGAATGGTTATCTTACACTGATTTTAAAATTTAAATCAAGACATGGATTTGTTGTTTTTTTGGGGTTTTTTTTAGCTTCTCTATCAGTGCAGTACTAGATTAGTAGATGATTTACATACATGTGTACATGCCACTATCTGACTATATTTCAGTTGTATTTGTTTTTGTTTATTTCAGACATTGCAGAGGAAATTTCTATGGTCTGCCAATGCAACTAAAGAATGTGATGAACAAATACGAAGTTCTTGGGGTTGTAGGTGAAGGTGGGTATAAGTCAGCTTTTAATCTTTATATATATAGATATAGATATAGTATTGTTTTGTTGTGTATTGTATTGCATTGTACTACACTTCAGTCACAGCAGATTGTACTGTGTGAAATTAGAACTGCTCTCATCAGGAAGAGTGCATTGCCATAATTGGAGGGCATCCTCTCCCCTACCCTCACCCGTGTTTCACTTCTTTTTCGTTCCCTGTCCACATTCATTTGTTTACATTGTCAGTGATAGTGAGTATCATTCCATGGAATTTTGCCTGTGACATCTTGTTTGGAGTAGGTTCTTTTAAGTGTGCGTGATGCATACTGTGCTTTGGACCTCAGTTTATTGTTTCATCTGAAAGACTTTCCAGCACATATTGCCACTTTTGGTTTAATGGAGGAGCAAATAAAAACATTGTGAAATCATGCAAGTACAGTACACAAAGACACACACACGCACACAAGTGGACACACACACACACACACACACACACACACACACACACACACACACACACACACACACACATGCACAAATGCAGACACACATACCACTGTCTGTTTATGAACATTGAATCAGCAAATTTTTGGGGGGTGAACTTGACAACAGTGATGCATATTCCATGTAAATAACCATCTGTAATGATACTTAGAAAGAATATTGATCTACATCATTTTATTTTATTGCAGGTGCCTACGGTGTGGTGCTAAAATGTCGTCACAAGGTGAGTGGTTTCTTTCTAATACAGTAATAGTCATTCATCAAGTATCAGATATCACACAATAGCAATGAAACTAACACCACAAAACAAGCCTATACAGGTTGTTTTTCTCGCAATAAAATTCTTTAACTTTAAGCTCATCCTCTTGCACTTTTAATGTAATCAGTAATGTAAAAAACAAAAACAAAAATCTCAAATTGTGAGGTTTTTGTTATTGTTTTTTCGTCCTCTAATCCATGCCATTGAGCCTTCATCGCATATACCATTATACACAGCCAACCTTTTTTCTGCTCAAAGAATCAGTGCCAGCAGTTATCAACTAACTATTTATATTGGGCTGCCAGGAGGCCACATGCTAGAGGAGACTGTACTACTGCTGAGTTGCTTTTGTGTTGTTCAGTAGTAGTGCCTGTTGTGATTCAGCATGTGTGTAGGACATCACTTGATAAATCCATTACTGATGAACTGTGTGAAGAAGAACCTTTTTTTTTCTTTTTGTCTTTTTGTGGCCTCAGTTGCACGCAGGTCACGGAGCACCCTTTTTCCAGTGTTTTTTTTGTTGTTGGTTGTGTGTGTGTGTGTGTGTGTGTGTGTGTGTTTCACATGCCTTCTTCATTGGCCAAAAAAAGAAAAGTGTAGAAGAACCTAAGGAAAGAAACACAACTTTTGCAAAGCTTCAGAGAGTAAGAAAGAAGGTGACTCGGTTCGGAAATCCTCCAGAGAATGCTTTGTGGATTTTAGGACTGGTTGCTGTTCAGCACAGACTGGTAGCACAGAGAGATCCTGAACTAGGCAAAGGGGCAATGAGAAAATCACCTCATTCCTGTGACTTTTTATTCCCACCCTTATTCTCTTATGTTCTCTGCTTTTTCAGGAGAACGGAGAGATGGTTGCAATCAAAAAGTTCAAGGACAGCGAAGGTATGTTCTCTGAATGATATTATTTTTAAATTCTATCTATCCGTCTGTCTGTCTGTCTGTATCTGTGTGTGTGTGTGTGTGTGTGTGTGTGTGTGTGTGGTGGGGGAAGAGAGTTCAATGTGTGTTAGAATGTGAATTAGAATGTCGCAGATTTTCTGTTTGTTTTATGCAAGATTATGTTCTATACAGAAAGGATTCATCATTTATACTGTGAATATTATTAGTCTGAAAATAGATTGAAATTTTTTCAGAGTTGTTTCTCTCTCTTACACACACACACGCACGCACGCACGCACCCACGCACGCACCACGCACGCACGCACGCACGCACGCACGCACGCACGCACGCACGCACGCACGCACGCACGCACGCACGCACGCACGCACGCACGCACGCACGCACGCAGGCATGTACACATGCACGCACCCACATACATTAACGCCCACACACATGCCCATGCACACACACACATGCACATGCACACTTGTGACTGTTTCGTTTGTGTATTCACACTCACACAGCATTAACACATTGTGTAGGCTTGAAATAAACAAAAAATCGTATGAGCATATATTTTTGGAGTCTTTAACATGTCTTTTTGCCCACCCCCCTCCCATACACTGTGATATGAGAACAAATGTCTTGATAAGTTGATACAGTGAAGACTTTGTCTGAAACTTGTAACAAGCACTGTGGAATATGCCAGATTGTGTTTGGTATTCTGTCTGAGGCTTACACAGGGCAGTCACTTTTTTCTTTTTGTTTTGTTTTGGTTAGGTTGATTACCATTTCTAGATTGTGAAGGATTAATTAATTTCACCCTAAGGAACAAACCATTTGATTTATTTTTCACTTTCCATACTGCTTTCCAGTATCTTCTTTCTTCAAAAATCTCTCTTGAAATTTTTTTTTATATATTTTTTTTTATATGTCTTTCATTTTCTATGTCTGATCTCTCAGTCTCTGTATCTCTTTCTACCTGTTTCTCTCTCTTTCTCTGCCCATATTTACTTATGGATTTGATATGTTTAACACATAAATATGTTAATAAATATGTTGTGTATGCTCTATAGTGTGAAGCATTTGTTTTCATACATATGTGTTATATTTTCATTTTCTTTTCTTTTCTACCTCTACCCAGAGTGCTGGTTTTAAAGAAAAAAACAACACCTAAAAGACCCCCCCCCCCCCCACCAAAAAACAACAACAACAACAATAACAAAACACATGCACACACAACAAACAAAGTTATTTATTTATATTAATTGCCTCTTTAAGAAGAATTTATTTGTTGCAATCTTTCTCTTTTCTTTCTTAATCCAAGTCTCAGTCTGTCTGTCTTCCTGTCCCATTCTTGTGACTCATTCCCCAAGTTTCTTTCACTCAGTCTCTCCACCTGTCTTTGTCACTGTCAGACATTGATGAGATCAGTATGTATTGTATTGATGAATTTCATCCACTTTCTCTCTCTCCACTCCCCCCCCCACCCCCATCCCCATCCCCCACCCCTCTTCTCTGTCTCTCTGTCTCTCTCTCTCTCTCTCCCCCCCCCCTCCCCCCTCTGTCTTCCCTTCCCCTCCCTCTTTTCTCCCTCATTCTGTCCCATGTCTTTTTCTCCCCTCTCTATATCTCTTTGTTTTCGCGGCCCTTTCTTGCCTGTCACTGGTGTTTTCAGTATATTTCTTTTTCCCTTCTCGTTGTTTCCGGCCCCTTTCTCTCTATTCCTTTGATTTATTCTCTTTCATCAGGTGTGCTGTGTGATACAGAGGGCTGCTTGGTGCAGTTTTCCTTGTCGCTATCCCAGACACACACACACACACACAGTTGCTATTTTTCCAGCATCTATTAATTATTTCCAGCCGCTGCCATTCTCTCTCCCCCCCCCCCCCCAACCCCCCCTCCAGTGGCTGAAAGACTCCTTGTGTGACAGCACCAGAGATCAATGATAGCTGTTGGTGTGTGCACGTGCCACTGTTTTGGGCAGGGTGCTTGCCATTATTTCTCTTCTGCTTAATTGGCTGATGGCCTTTATGTGGCTTTAATCTTTTAGTCCTTAGCAATCTGAGTCTGTTGTTTTCAACGGCAACAGCAACAACAAAACACAACACAGCAATAGCAGCAGCAGCAGCAACAACAACAGTTTCAGTTTCAAAGAGGAGTAAAAGTGTAGGGATCGATCCATATACATTACACCACATCTGCCTTAAAAAAAGAAAAAGAAAGATATATACCCTTGTACTAATACGGGGAGAGAGAGAGAGAGAGAGAGAGATATGTGTATAACTTTTTGTTTTGTAAATGAAAATGTTTCTATTCTGGAACAGTTTTTGTTGAATTTTGAATAACAGAAAGTGTGAAACAGATTTTCATGCCATGATTCTAACCAACTCAGTGAACCTCATACAGAAAATTGAAAACGGAATGGGAAGCCCAGAGTAGCATAAGGCAATGCGCAACTTTCAGATTAAAAAACTCACATGGTCATACTGCCCAGGACATGCAGGAGTTAAGGGAAATGAGCGAGCTGACAGACTTGCTGGTAACGCAACACCAACGAGCGGCCTACATCTAGGAAAATCGGAAATCCTCAGAAAAGTCAAAGAATATCAAAAAGAACAGGTACAAGGCCATCACACCATCGATCGCCTCAAAGAAATAAAAGCAGAGAGAGGTAGCAGCCGTAAGTCTAACATGAAAGGTAGAGCATGATGCTTTGCAAATCAAACAAATATCGGCATCATTTCCAAACCAACATTGCGCAAATTTCTTCAAAATGGAACAGAGTCTCTGTGGGCTTTTCCAAATACAATAGACTGAGCAACACACTAGATGCCACGTTCTTGGCATCAGAGATCTTTTCCCATCTCTCTTGCGGCCAATCAGTGGCAGCCTCTGTGCGTGTGTGTATGTGTGTGTTTGTGTGTATGTGTGGGTCTGTGTTTTTGAGTGCGTTTGTGCATGCGCGAGAGTGTAAGTGTACACAAGTGTCAGGAGAGTTCTGTGCATGTGTGTGTGCGCGTGTGTGTGTGTGTGTGTGTGTGAGGGGGACGTGGGGGTGCGGAGAGGAGGTGGGGTAGAGGATGAGGTATGTGAGTGTATGCATGCCTACACTGTGGGAGCAACAGGATATTGGAACGTATATATATATATATATCTTTGTATATATGTGTGTGGGGTTGGGGGTGGGAGATATGGGCGTGTGTGTATGCTTGTACAAGTAAGTGTTCATCTGTGTGTGTGTGTGTGTGTGTGTGTGCTTGTGTGTGTGTGTGTGTGTGTGTGTGCCGTGGAAGCTGTGATACATAGACTAGAAATGAGTGTGTGGAGGAGGGGGGTAGAGGAGGTGCAGGGTAATGTGTGTGGTGTGTGTGTGTGTGTGTGTTGGAGCTCATGTACGTTTATATATATTTGACTGTGCTTTCATATCTGTGAAACTGCATGTTTGGTGCATATCTGTTATGCATGTGTGGGTGTATGTGTGAATGTGTGTCTTCATGTTTTACATTTATTTGCTTATTTATCATCATTGTTGTCTTATTTATTTATTTATTATTATTATTATTTTATTATTATTATCATTACTACTACCTTTTTTATATCATAATTATTATTTATTTATTTATTTGTGTAAGCTTATCTATTATTTATTCACCTTTTTTTTTCTTTTCTTTTTTCTTTTTTTCTTCTTTTTTTCTCAAGGCCTGACTAAGTGCGTTGGGTTATGCTGCTGGTCAGGCATCTGCTTGGCAGATGTGGTGTAGCGTATATGGATTTGTCCGAACGCAGTGACGCCTCCTTGAGCCACTGAAACTGAAACTGAAACTGATGTCATATTTGTCAGGACAGTCATTCCCTCTGTGTTGATGTCATATTTGTCAGGACAGTCATTCCCTCTGTGTTATGTCATATTTGTCAGAACAGTCATCCCCTCTTGTGTTGATTTTGGCTAGAAAATCATTCCCTTTGTATTAGCCAGTTTATTCCTCTTTACAGAAAACGAAGACGTGAAGAGGACCACACTGAGAGAACTGAAGATGCTGAGGACTCTAAAGCAGGAGAACATTGTTGAGTTGCGTGAAGCCTTCAGACGCAAGGGCAAACTGTATCTGGTCTTCGAATATGTGGAACGGGTATGTGCGACAGAAACAGAAGAGGGATAGTGAGCGATGCACATGATATATATATACATATATATAGAGAGAGGGGGAGGGGGAGGATTGGGATGGGGGGGGGGGAGAAAGGTGAGAATGAGGGTATTTATCTGCCTGTGTCTCTCTCTGTCTGCTTACCTACCTGTCCATTCATCCATCTGTCCACCCATACGTCCATTTGTGCATCAGCCCATCCATCCATTGACCTGTCTGTCCAACTATCCATCTATGTATGTATTTATTTTTCTGCCTTCCTGTCTGTGTGCTCAGTCCAATCTCTTTTTGTTAATGAATGTTGTGTTTTGTATTCTGTTGATATGCTTTACCATAGTCAAATGAATATAATGTTTCAGAATATGATAGGTACACTGCACTTCACAGGACCACACCACATTTTATTTTACTACACTACTCTAATCCACCATGCCCTGCACCACTCATCTCTAACCCACCCCACATCGCCACACAACACTCCAACAAATCCCACCCCATCCCACCCCACCCCTCCACACTCTACTCCACCACACCACATCACACTACACTACACCACACTTCATCTCATCCCAACCCACTACACTCCACCCACCACACCACATTACATCACACTACACCGCACTTCATTCCATTCAAGCCCACTCCACTCCACTCCACTCCCCCCACCCCACCCCACCCCACCCCACCCCACTCCACTCCACTCCACTCCACACCACATTACATCACACTACACCGCACTTCATCCCGTTCCACCCCACTCCACTCCACTCCACTCACCCCACCCCACCCCACTCCACTCACCCCACTTCACTCCACTCCACCACACCACATCACACTCCATCCTATCCCACCCTACCGCACTACACTCCACCACATCACACCACACTAGACCACCCTCCATCACACCACACAACATCCCACCACTCCACACCACCCTCCATCCCACCCCATCACACTCCATCCCACCCCATCACAATCCATCACACTCCATCCCACCACACCACTCTCCAACCCACCACATGCCATCCCACCACACTGCACTCCATCCCACCACACTACACCCCATCCCACCACACCACGCTTCATCCCACCCCACCAGACTCCACCCCATCCCACCACACTTCACTACATTCCACCACACCACACATCACCCCATCACACTCCATCCCACCACACCACACACCATCCCACCACACCACTTTCCAACCCACCAAACTCCATCCCACCACATCCCACTCCATCCCACCCTATCACACTAAATCCCACCACATCACACTCCACCCCACCCTATCACATTCCATTCCACAACACCAAGATCCATCCCACCACATCCCACTCCATCCCACCACATCCCACCACATCGCACTCCATCCCATCACATCAAGATCCATCCTACCACATCCCACTCCATCCCACCCTATCCCACTCCATCCCACCACATCATGATTCATCCCACCACATCACACTCCATCCCACCCTATGACACTCCATCCCACCACATCCCATTCCACCCCACCACATCACACTCCATCCCACCACATCACAATCCATCCCACCATATTACACTCCATTTCATCACATCACACTCCATCCCACCACATCCCATTCCACCCCACCACATCACACTCCATCCCACCACATCACAATCCATCCCACCATATTACACTCCATTTCATCACATCACACTCCATCCCACCACATCACACTCCATCCCACCCTGTCACACTCCATCCCACCACATCACACTCCATCCCACCACATCACACTCCATCCCACCCTGTCACACTCCATCCCACCACATCACACTCCATCCCACCACATCACAATCCATCCCACCATATTGCACTCCATTTCATCACATCACACTCCATCCCACCACATCACACTCCATCCCACCCTGTCACACTCCATCCCACCACATCACACTATCCCACCCTGTCACACTCCATCCCACCCTGTCACACTCCATCCCACCACATCACACTTCATCCCATCACATCACACTCCATCCCACCCCATCAAGATTCATCCTACCACATCACACTCCATCCCACCACATCAAGATTCATCCCACCACATCCCACTCCACCCAACCACATCACACTCCATCCCACCACATCACAATCCATCCCACCCTATCACACTCCATCCCACCACACCACAGTCCATCCTACCACATTACACTCCATCCTACCACATCACACTCCATCCCACCCTATCGCATTCCATCCCACCACACCACTCTCCAACCCACCAAACTCCATCCCACCACATCACACTCCATCCCACCACATTAAACACCATCCTACCACATCACACTCCATCCCACCACATTAAACACCATCCTACCACATCACACTCCATCCCACCACATCACACTCTGTTGCACCCTATCACATTCCATCCCACCACACCACTCTCCAACCCACCAAACTCCATCCCACCACGTCACACTCCATCCTACCATATCACACTCCATCCTACCATATCATACTCCATCCCACCACACCCCACTCCATCCCACAACATCACACTCCATTGCATCACATCACACTCTAACCCACCACATCACACTCCATCCTACCACATCACACTCCATCCCACCACATCCCACTCCATCCCACCACATCACACTCTATCCTACCACATCACACACATCACACTTCATCCTACCACGTCACACTCCATCCCACCACATCACACTCCATCCTACCACACCACACTCCATCCCACCACATCCCACTCCATCCCACACTCCACCCCACCACATCCCACTCTATCCCACCACATCACACACATCACACTCCATCCTATCACACCACAATCCATCCCACCACATCACACTCCGTCCTACCACACCACACTCCATCCCACCACACTCCACTCCATCCCACCTCACTCCACTCCATCCCACCACAACCCACACCATCCACCACACTCCACACCATCCCACCACACTCCATCCCACTGTACCCCACCACACTCCACCCTGCCCCGCTCCATTCCAACACACCACACCTCACCATACCACACCACACCACACCACGCCACACCACGCTACATCACACTGCTCTCTAATTGACCACACTACACCCCACTCCATCCCACCACACCACACTCTTACGCATCACATTACACCACACCACACTCCATCCCACCACACCACACTAACACACCACACCGCACTCCATCCCGTTCCACCCCAACCCACCACACTCCATCCCTCCACCCCACACTCACCCCACCACAACACACTTTACCCCACCCCACCACACTCCAGCCCGCCCCAGCAAGCCACACTATACTCCACTCCACTCAACTCCACCCTATCTCAATATCCCCCATGCCACCAGCACACTCTACAACATTTCATTCTGCTATCAAAATAGCTTTGTCATGTACAATTAGTCTTATGTTTCTCTCTCTCTCTCTCTCTCTCTCTCTGGGTACCATCCATTGCCCAGATTTGCCCATTGTTTACACAGTGTAGTAAAAAGCCTTCCGTGCCACTGCTGCGACCCAGTTCACGGTGGATTAGACCCAGAAGTCTGTTAGGACAGGTGCACAGACATACCTGCAGCTTGTGTTACCTTGTTGCTACGTTATCGGGTGAAGAGGCCACAGCCGGCACACTTTAATGTGATTAGGAAGGGAGCAGGGCGTGTGTGTGTTGGGGGGGAGAGGGGGGGGGGGGATTTGCAGGGTTTGGGGAGGTGTTCCTTTGTGAGGGAGAACCTGATTTGTGGTTGTGCCATTGTTGTTCGGGTTTTGATTGTTGTCATCAGTTCCATTCTGTCTCCCCTTACCTTCTCCTTCTGGCACCTCCCCCCCCCACCACCTCCCCCCCTCCCCCCCCTCTCCTGCACCCCCACCATAACTGCTTTTGGAATGTAGGATCAAGTTTCCAGAAGATTGTGTTGTGGAACGTTGTTCTTCCTCTTCTTGATTTCCAGTGTCTTGATGCCTGCCCTGTCATGTCATGCTAGTTTCTTTGTGTGTGTGTGTGTGTGATTCTGTACGTGTGTGTGTGTGTGATTGTGTGTGTGTATATATATGTGCGTGTGTGTGTGTGTGTGCGCGTGTGTGTGTGCGTGTGTGTGTGTGCATGCATGTGAGTGTGTCTGTGTGTGTGCATATATATGTTTGTGTGTGTGTGTGAGTGTGTGTGTGTGTTTTAATTACATTTGATTACATTTCAGTCATCTTGCCATCTTGGCGTATAATTTTTTTTTCACCCCAATTTTTTTTCCTACTTACAATTACATATATGACGCAGCAGGCAAAAATGCTGCTAAAGTCACAGCCAGCTATTCTTAGCTGTACACAAAAACACATCAATAGTGTCAAAATAATGAAAATTGAGATTTTTACAAATTTCGCATCTTTGAAGTCTTTGCTGTTGTTAAGTATTTTAGGATAAAACTGCCAGAAACTGTAGTATTTTTAATGTTTTCAGGCACATATACTGTTGGCACTGCTGCACACATTCTTCACTTAAGTTGCAATGTTCAGTGCATTTGACTCCAGGGTTTTTCAAAATTACGTCAGTTGATTATGTGGCAATACACTTCACGACTGCAGTTAGTAAACATTATTTTGATCTGGGATCTAAAGCTGAAAGTTTAAAAGATTCATCAGCATTATGGGAAATGTTTTTTGTTCAAACACATATGCGGCCTTTGTCTCTTATTTGAGCATTCACTGTCACCATTGACTCTGCTCTCTTGTGGCATGACCTCACTCCTCCACTTCCCATGTTTTTTTCATATGGAAATTTTTAGTTTACTTCATTCTGAATCTTTTGACATCAATACACGTTCAAGATAATTCTTGCTCTAAATTTATAAGCAGGCAGATGTATTTAATTGTATGAGCCGATTTCTCCATTTGTTCTTTTTGGGCACACCAACTTATAAAATATAGAAAGATAGAATCATAGATAGATCAGTTGTGGTTTTTTTGTTTGTTTGTTTGTTTTTTTGTTTGTTTGTTTGTTGTTGTTTTGTTGGTTGTGTGTGTGTGTGTGTGTGTGTGTGTGTGTGTGTGTGTGTTAATCTTGATTTTTAAACTTTCTGAAAAAGCATAAATGTCAAAAATGATAAATTCTGACTTAAGCCGGGTTTCCGCGTGGCACACGCGCGCACGCGCGCGCACACACACAGACACACACACACACACACACACACACACACACACACATATTGAATAACAACACATATTGAATAGATATTATGTAACAAGTATCCCCTTGAATAATACCCAAAATTTTCAGATGTATCCCATTCTTTAGACAGACCTTTTTAAAAAGGAAAAGCAATGTTGGA
Source organism: Babylonia areolata (assembly GCF_041734735.1). Lineage (NCBI taxonomy): Eukaryota > Metazoa > Mollusca > Gastropoda > Neogastropoda > Buccinidae > Babylonia > Babylonia areolata. Next base: position 12,535,219 of record NC_134882.1, read on the forward strand.
AAGCAATCAAATAATGATTCACCATTTGATCTGAACAGCCTGCGATTTATAGCCTTTTGTGTCCTTCACTTTGAGCTTCAGGTGTTTGTGTAGACCCCCAGCTGTGTGTGTGTGTGTGTGTGTGTGTGTGTGTGTATGTTTGTCACTTTGTGTGCATGTGTGCAGGACTGATAAATGTGTGTATATACAAGTGTGTGTGTGTGTGTGTGTGTGTGTGTGCCTGCGCAGTATAGTTCGACTTGGAAAGTTTGTGTGCTTTTTTACTTTTTTTTACTTTTTAATTTTCTCACACACATAAACTCACACACTCTCTGTGTGTGTTGCGGTGTCAAACATTGGCATCACAGACCTGAGAACTGATTCTGGAAAACTGCAGCACAACAGTGGCATACAATGAATAGAATATTAACTACTGCTGTGCAATTCAGGGGTCAGTCTTACCTCTGACAGCCAGTGATTTAAACCCTCCTCAGGAAAAGTAGGGGGAGGGGAGCTTTGTACAAGGGCCAGGCAGTTTGTCGCCAGGTCTTATCTGTGGGGGAAATGGTTGAACAGCAAGGCTCAGCTGATTGTTGGATGATCCCCTGTAGCACACAATAGGTCTGTGTAATGCAGCGAAGGCGGTACTCTTTTGTGAGTCACAGATGTTCTGAATAGAAGAAAGGAGAAGCTAGCTTTCAAAATGCCATTGATCATGAAAGAAAAAGAAAGAAAGAAGATAATTCACTGCCTGGTTGTGCATGTCTTTTGTCAGACTCACAACTCAAAACAGAACATCTGTAATCATTTGCGAGTGCTCACATGGACTTGTTTAAGAACATGTTCAAAGTAATGTGTCACAAATGTTGTCTTTTGACTGTTGTTTCTTTTGGAGTTAAGCAGTGTGAATTCATACAGCAAAAGCATGTTGGCTGAATGGGTTTTTTGGGGGTGGGGGGTGGGGGGTTGTTTGTTTGTTATTGCCACCTTGCTTGTGCTTCATGCTTTGTTTTATGTTTTGGTGAAGTGATTAATGCCAGGTACATAGATAGCTACTGTATTCTGTTGCAGGGTACTGATGAAAAAAAAAGAAGCATGAATAACTTCAATAAGAATAATGGATAAAGATGCTTGCTTGCATACCCAGATTCATTTCCACGCAGATTTATGTCCCTGAACTTGAATATTTAGATGTATGCGCGTGCGCGTGCACACACACACACACACACAGCTTTTCAGAACATTTTTGCTGTGTGTTTTTGCTTCAGTCATTTATTGTCGCTTATAGTCCAGTTAACACAAAAAAGCCTTTGTCAAGGCTGTTATATTTCAAGATAATAATCATAATAATAATAAATTCTACTAATGTGGCGCAAACTCCCCATATGATGGGCTCTAAGCGCCTCACATGAGATAATTCATATACAATTGTGTATACCACACACAAGCACATGAGGACATATGAGTGGAAAAGCATCTATATACACCAATACAATACAACAAATTGCAGATATGAGTAATCACAGGAAAAAGGCACAAAACAACCACCCTACACACACACACACACACACACACACACACACACACACACGCACACACACACACACACAGAGCAAACACTGACCCACAACACACGCACCACAGGAATACATCAAGATCAATGGAAGGGGGCCACAGGGGGAGAAGGTATAAACTAACGATAGTACTGTACCCACCTTATGGACAGCAGCACTGAATGGGTTTCAGAACAGGACGAGTGATACATTTTGACTCTGCAGGTTCTCCTGCAGACAGATACAAGTGATGCATGCATATTTGTCACAGTGTTCTCCTTCTGCGTTTATGGGCTGCAACTCCCACGTTCACAACAAATGCTGTTGCTGACCCAACACAATGAGTTGTTGCTGAACCAACAAAATCAGTTGTTGCAGATCCAACACATTGAGTTGTTGCTGAACCAACTCAATGAGTTGTTGTTGAACCCACAAAATCAGTTGTTGTTGAACCAGCAAAGTCAGTTGTTGCTGGACCAACAAAATCAGTTGTTGCTGACAGGATGTGATGTGTTCCCAGAACATGCTGGAGCTACTGGAGGAGCAGCCCAATGGGGTGGCCATGGAGAAGGTGCGCAGCTACACCTATCAGCTGTGTAAGGCCATGCAGTGGTGCCATGCCAATGACATCATCCACAGGGGTGAGTCACAGACGCACATATATACATATGTGTGCATGCATACACACATGCACACATGCATGCATGTGTGCATATGCACACACACACATACTCACACTCACACACACACATATACACAGAGCATGTCTGGAAAAAACCCTTTATTCACAAGGCTCTGCAAGGGTTTGAATCACAAACTTTCTGCACAGAAGACTAATAAAATGATAACCATTGCATGGTGATAGCACCCTGCCCATTGATGTTTTGTTCATTTGTTGTTGCTTACTTAAAGTTTTGTATGATTATTTTCATATAAAAATTCAGGACTGTTGATTAGGTACCAACACACAGTGTGACTAAAAAACGCAGTTCTCACATATACTCGATCGAGAGTATTCAGGACTCAAGATACCCACCCATCCAATTTTCCTGGAACAACTTGACATTGTGGTGGACAAATGGAAATGCTGTCTCTATTCGTCCATTGGCCAGCCAATTTTTGTTTTACTGTGTCACTGGAAGAGTAAATGACTGATTGCATTGCCCTCCATTCCTTTTCACTGAGAGAAGATGTGGTCTGTGAATAGAAAATGTCAGCATGGAAACGATAGATTGGATTTTAAATTCTCTGTAGGAACTGAGGGAGGGCTATTTTTTCTTCTTACTGGTAGCTGTTAGTAATGAAAGACTTGCACCCTCTTTTCCTGGAATATATCCTACTTACGTCATGAATTATGTCTGCTGGCTTGTCATTGCTATACCTGTAGTTACTTTCTTGGCAAGTCTCTTTCTTTGGGAAGGGCAAGTATAACATTGAGGGACAACTTGGGGTTTTTTTTATTGTTTTTTTTCTTTCTCCTGCTTATCCTGAGACCAGCTAAAGAGTATTTGCGAATTTCTAACCCTGATATTTCACAGGTACTTGATAGTGACTGATCACTGACTTAGACCTCTCTTCGTCGATAGATGGTACCAACAGTATATCAGGCCACACAGAGTGCAGTTGTCAAACTTGTTTAACTACATCAAATACTGGTAAGTGTTTACTGCTGTATTGTAGAGAGTGAATGATTTATTGCTGCTGAGTTACTCGCGAAGAGAGTCACTGTACTGAACACTGGCTCTTGTTGAATGGGCTGTTTCAGGCAGGCTTTCATAGAGTTCACTTTTTGGAAGTGAGGGAGGGGTTAGTATCATAAATATGGTGTAATAAATCCATTTGATTCATTATCAGATTTCATGTACATATGTTATGAAGAAAACATACCAGTGGAATTAGATTTTTTTTTTTTTTCAATAGTCATTTTGTTTATATACGTTTTTGTGTTTGTGTAGCCTGATATATTGTTCGTCTGCATAGTTTATTTGAGGTTGAGTGCACAGCTATTTGTGCTTCTGTATGCATGTGTTTAAAAACATCTTCTGGTGATTAGATTATACTAACTTGTGCTGTTTCTTCTGTTTTATTATTTTCAGATATCAAGCCAGAAAATTTGCTGATTGGTAAAAGTGGTGTTTTAAAGCTTTGTGATTTTGGTAAGACATTTGATCATTTCCAGAGCAAATGCTGTGTGTGTGTGTGTGTGTGTGTGTGTGTTACATATGAAATATATATATATATATATATATATATATATATATATATATATATATATATTATGCATGCCAGGTGTGTGGTACACATATTTCTGAAGTTGTGATTGAATATATTGAAATTTGTACACATGTATCCAACTGTATAATTTTGTTATTTTGAATAGACTGGTCAGTATGTACTTCCAATTTTGTCAAGTGTACTGGCTGATCACTTTTTTTTTCTTTTTTTTTTTAATGAAAACTTATATGAAAATGAGTTTACTTTGAATGTACTTCAATGATCACTTAATTTGCTTAAAAAAAGAGAGTTGAAAGATTATTTTTAATTCTTTACTTTGGAACATGAACTGTGGTTTTGTTTGAGGAACACAAAGTCTCTCATGATTGTAATGCCTCACTTCAGAAATGAAATACCTTTTCTTTGTTTCATTATTGTTCAGGCTTTGCACGGAGCATCAACAATGGCACAAACGGTCTGTACACTGACTATGTGGCTACACGCTGGTATCGATCACCAGAACTTCTGCTAGGGTATGTTGATAGATTGTGGAGAACATTAATTTATTATTACATTGTAGGTGTTTGTCTGTCTATTTGGACGGGCGCAATAGCCGAGTGGTTAAAGCGTTGGACTGTCAATCTGAGGGTCCTGGGTTCGAATCACAGTGACGGCGCCTGGTGGGTAAAGGGTGGAGATTTTTACGATCTCCCAGGTCAATATATGTGCAGACCTGCTAGTGCCTGAACCCCCTTCGTGTGTATATGCAAGCAGAAGATCAAATATGCACGTTAAAGATCCTGTAACCCATGTCAGCGTTCGGTGGGTTATGGAAACAAGAACATACCCAGCATGCACACCCCCGAAAACGGAGTATGGCTGCCTACATGGCGGGGTAAAAACGGTCATACACGTAAAAGCCCACTCGTGTGCATACGAGTGAACACAGAAGAAGAAGTCTGTCTATTGTGTATTAACTCTTTCACTGCAACAGGCGGCTTTGATTGACAAGACAGTTCACCACCATAGGCAACTTAACTGTACATGTCAGGGGACCATGTGAAAAGGACCAGTTATCACATTGTTACAAAGCTTGACAGCTGCAGCCAGTTTCCTGGGCAATAGAACACTGACTAACCCTTGCCCCCTGACCAAGTTTGAAGTGAACAAGTCTATTGTGTTGTTTTGATATGAACCTTATTGTGTGACTGTGAGTGTTGAGTCTAAATTATTTGGAACTAGGGTGTGTGTTTTTTTGTTTGTTTTTTTGCACAGAAACTTGGTGGTGAAAGAGTTAAGGCACATCATTTATTATGAATACATGAGAGCATAATTTAATGTATTCATGGTGTGTAAGATGTATTGCGCTAAATATGAGAAGGACTGAATTGAGAAAATACCCATGAGGTTAGAACATGGACATAAAAGAATCATGTAATTGAAAAAAAAAAAAAAAAGAATAAAGGATACCATGACCATTTGTTAGTAAAAAAAAATTGTATGAAAAACGTGCAAGAAACAAGTGACAGAAATGCAGTGGACTCCCTTATTCTGATGATCGGTAACAAGTGATGTATTATTATTGCATCAAGCTAGGTTCCATATCTTGCATGTGCTTACCATCCTTCTCTCCATATTTCTTGAAATGAGTTGACAGACCTTGTGTATTATTTTGCCATTCAGATCACCTTATGGAAAAGCGGTGGACATCTGGGCCATAGGATGCATCATGGGAGAGCTGAGCGACGGACAGCCGTTGTTCCCTGGAGAGAGTGAAATTGACCAGCTGTACGTCATTCAAAAGATCCTGGGCCCATTGCCGTCGTACCAGATGAACCTTTTCCATAAGAACCCTCGCTTTTCAGGGCTAAAGGTGGGCCTGGAAGCATGTATTATAAAAATTTTCACTGCTTACACTACTCACACTGGTTGTGTCAATGCCGATCTGCTGGTAAGCATCCAGCATTGCTGCTTGTGCCACTCACAGTCACATGGTGGTGCTTTGGCAGAACCAGTTAGGCATTGAATGTCTGATCTAGTGTTCACCAATGGTCAGGATTCAAGGCCCTAAGTTGGCATGGTGTTGTGCCCTTGGGGAAGGCGCTTTACTCCGAATCTCCTTTCTCCACCTAGGTGTGAATGGGTACCTGACTTTAGCTGGGGAAGGTTAACTCATTCTATGCTGCCGGATGACAACCTTCATTATACTCTCTGTACTGTTTATATTACAAGAAAAATATCAACAACAAAAAAAAGAAAGAAAGAAAAAAAAGAATGCAGTTACATACAGCAGTGAAATTTTGTGATAACATAAAAGAATAAAATGGACTAACATTTCACAAAGTTTCAAAGCACTCACTGACTGATTTATCATATTTTGAAAGAAAAAAAAATCTGTGTTTTTCACAACTGACTTAAAGGGGGTGAGTTTTTCTAAAATAAATTTTTCAAATGTGGTCTTTTGTAACCATAGAAAGGGCAAATGTGTATGTACAGTGGATATCCACTATAGAATCAGTTTGCATTCAACTTTGAGACACAGTACTTGCTGAAATTGATGGAGACGCCATATTGTCAAGCGAGTGAGTGAGAAGGGTGACTATACACCCGCATGTATTGTACTCAAACAAAGGCATTTTCAGCCACAATAAAAGTACAGGTGCACTTTTGGGTGACTGTAGAACAGAGCTGTGCCGTTTAGTTTTGCACAAAACCGTTTACCTATGAACTACAAATTTTTAAACACAGTGGTACGCTATAGCATACCTTAGTATAGAAAGGGTTAAAACGGCGGAAGGAGAGGATTGGGCCTCACCTTCCTGTGCCAAGGTCTGGCGTCTGTAAAAAACTATGGAACCTTTATCACTTCTTTTTCAAATTGGTTTAAATTTTGGATATTTATTGTTAACATCGCTGATATAGTGTGAATATGATGACAGAAAATTAACTGTTAATCCAGCCTTAATAGTATTCTTATCACAAATGATTCTGTTAAGGTGAATATTAAAGATAAGTTAGTGGCAGTATATATAATTTATTGCTTCAGGTTGAGCAAATATAATGACAAAGAAATGGTAGATACGGCATTTTCAGCATACTGGTTTATGAAAAAATGTAATAGATTGCGTTAAGGGGGCAGAGTGAGTGGTATTTTGTTCTGATAAAGTACTTTTTGTCTATTTCTGTTTCAGTGCAGTAGGAGGCAGCAACACTTTTTTTTTCTTCCAAAACATCACTGTTAAAGACAGCATGGCCCAGTAGGGCACAGCACAGCACAGCACAGCACAGCACAGCATACACTAGTAGAGTACCATAAGCACAGATTATACATTGTGGTTCAGTATTCTATAGGACTATACCATATAGCATATTACAGAACAATACAGTATACTACAGTATGGTACACAACTGGACAGCACATTCAGTACTGTACTGTGTGCTCAGGCATGATATAGTGCAGTGGAAGTGCAACACAACGTAACACAGTATCACAGATTATAACACAAATACTGCGCGATGCAGAACAATAGAATGATTGTGACTGCCACATGTTAGTGCCATGTTTTCCCTCCTAATAATGCGATGTGTGTATTCATTCTTTCTGCTGCTGTACCCTGTTCCAGTTTCCAGCTGTGAAGAAACCCAAGACTCTGGAGAAACATTATCAAGGGGTGCTCACCAGTCTCCTGATTGACTTCATGAGTGTAAGTGTACATAGCTGTGTTTTTGCCGCACACTTTACTATATTCTCTATGTTATGAAATGCATGTTTTTCGTATCCAAGGGTCATTGACGAAAAGGGCCTTGGCGACTAACCCTCTGGTGACTATGCACGTACATGTGTACTGTGTTTTGTTGTCGTGGTTGTTGTTTTTCAGATGTGACAGGGTTTTCTGGTTGACGTGGTTGAATTTTTTTTGGGGGGTAAGGCAGACCTGAAAAGGGCCTGTGTTAGTGGGCTGAACTTTTAGCAAAATGTCAAATTTCCAGTGTCTTTGTTTTCAGTGAGTAAGGTGGCAGAATGATTAAGATGCTTATCTGCCAATAGAATGTCCATGAGGGTCTGGATTGGAGTCCTGGTCTCACCCTTTCACCACGTTTCACTAGAAAATCATATTGAAAAAATCAAAATTCCAATGTACCTTTTATTTACCTGTGTGCTGGCTGAATCGGTAGCATAAGCAGCACTGACTTGAAGTTGTGTACCTTGTGAATGGAGAGAGTTACCACTCTTTACTATTTGTTGATCATTTCATCTCCTGGCCTCGTTGTTTGTTAATTTCCAGTTGAAAAACCACTGAGGCAACCATGTGTTTGTTCTGTATTGTCCATGTGTTCTGTGTGGCTTGTTCAGGATTAAAGAGGCTATGCCAGTCTTGAATAAAAGCTAATTTGTGTTTGCACATTTCTTCTGTCTTTGCTGCTGTTTGCACATGTCAAATGATCAGTATAAGGACAGGCCTGGTGCTTCCTTCTTGAGGAAGTGTCTGGGATTGTTCCGATGCACCTTTTATTTACCTGTGTGTTAGCTGAATCGGTAGCATAAGCAGCACTGACTTGGAGTTGTGTACCTTGTGAATGGAGAGAGTTACCACTCTTTACTATTTGTTGAGCACATAGTCATTTAGGTGAGATGATAAACCAAGATCACATATGCAGCAGCACACACTTTGTGCATTGAAAAAGAACCTTTCACATCATAAGTTTTGTCCTCTGGGAATATTCTGTAGCAGAAATTCACTCGGTACACAAATAAACATACATGCACTCAAGGCCTGACTATTACGTTGAGTTGCGCTGCTGGTCAGGCATGTCTGAAGCACATATGGTGTGGAACATGCAGTAGTGCATCCTTAAGAAAGTGAAACTGAATTTAAGACTATGTTTTCAGTCCACCCTGAAGCTGGACCCAGGGGAGCGGCTGAGCATCGAGGAGTGTCTGGAGCACACCATCTTCCAGACGGACCGCGCTATGGACCGCAGCTCACGGGTTCCTGTTCGATCCTCCAGTGCTCACAGCACCAACAAGAAACGACGCACAGAGGAGTCGGAAAAACAGGACACGTATGTTCACTTGTGGTGTCTTTTTCCTTGTTCCTGTCTGCATGTACATGTGTATGTATGTGTATGTGTGTGCATATGCGTTTGTGCGTGCATTTGTGCATGCACACGGTTTATGCTCTTATCATTGCATTATGTGATTCTTGATGTTTGCCTGAGCAGACACAAAGATATCCCCAGTGAGGGATTTATAAAGTGATAATACATTGTGTTATAAACTATTTTGCTAATCATTACTTTGCTTTTCTAGGGGACTGGTGTGGGATTGTGTGCATATGTGTGTGGGTGGGAGGGGTGGTGGGTGAGTGGGGGTGGAGTCAGCACAAATTCAAGTAAACAGCTGTTGAATGCTTTTCATTTTTGTCGTGTTGGTGTCGTTGTTGCTGAGAGAGAGTAAAAGTTGTCTATCCTATCAATATTTTATCTTTACTTGAATTATATGTTGACTGAAACATATGTGAGTGATTTAGTCTTTTCATATTTTTTTAATTTGAACAAAATCTGACATGGACTGAGGGAGTTAGGGGTGTTGATTTGATTGACCTTTTAGACGCAGTTTTGGGTTCTCTGGAGCTGGTTATAAACACTGACAGGTAATCAGCCCTGAGTGGCCCCTTTTGAGGTGGGCTCAGCTGTGAACAAACTTAATTCGGCTTCATTTCATTACGTGGTCAGCCGATGGTTGTCTGTTGACAGAGAGGTGGAGAAGAAGGCGGTGACCCACACCAGCAACATCTCCCTGGCCCAACCCATTTCCGGCAAGATGATGGACATGGGCGACGCTGATGGTAGCAGCAACAAGGAGGAGGCGGGGAGGAAGAGCACCTACATCCTGCAGGCCACTGCTCCCCCTCCCCCATCCTCCTCCAAGTTCCTCAAGCAGAATCGCAACCAAGCCACCGCCGCTGCTGGGACCACCCCCACCCCTACCCACACCCACACCCCTGCCACCACCACCACCACCTCCACCACCACCCCTATTGTGCTAAACCGTGTACAGCAACCGCCCGCCCCGGACAGCAACGCCAGCACCCACACTGCCGCCGTCGTCCCCCAGCAGCACCAGCCTGCCATTGGTGCCCTGGCCAACCAATCAAAAGCGGAGCCCGACGGTCACGGCCAGGAGGTGGAGGACGAGGTGCGCAGCTTCCTGAAGCTGGCGGAGAGCCGGAAGCTGACGGTGTACGACGGGCGCCACCACAGCACCTTCTCCGACTTCCGCAACGGCAACATCCTGGACTTCCAGCGGCGCATGAAGAAGGGCGGGGAGGTGAAGAAAGTGGAGAGTGTGCAAGGCTTTCGCCTGGCTGACCCCACCGAGGACATGGACTGGACCCCAACCACCACCACCACCGACTCCAAACACCTCAAACCCAACAAGGACGGTGACGTTTTGATGACTGGGGTGGGGGGGGTGGACAGCAGTGGGGGAGAAAGGACAGATTCCACTGACAG
>NC_134882.1:12550480-12705480 GCF_041734735.1 Babylonia areolata
CACACACACACACACACACACACACACACACACACACACACACACACACACACCACACGCATGCATGCACTCACGCACACGCGTACATATGTATATTAGCAAATGCCAAAATGAAGAGGTCACAAAGGCATTGATCACACAGAAAAGGTAAGGCCTTCAAGACTCACTTCACCCTTAAGAAAATAATGAATGAGAAACATATGTTAAAAAAATTAATTGTGTTCTGTATTTGTTATTTATAAAGCTTTGCATTTGAAGAAGAAAGAAAAAAAGGCTAAAAAGCAGATTTGAACTAAGCATGTTCAGGTTGAGAATAAGTGGTCTTACACACAGTGCTAAATTAATATTTAAAAACGATAGTGCTGTTTGAATCATGGTAGCTGGTAGCTGGTGATATTTAGTTCAGTGTACCGCAGCAGATTCATGATAGGATTGATTATGACCATTGTGATGATAATAGTAATGATGATAATAATGGTACTAATGATAATATGATGATGATGATGATGATGATACAAAAAATGAGAATAATGATGATAATGTTACATTAAAAAAAAATTTTTGGTAGCAAATTGGGTGAAGGGTTTGTGGTGTGTATCTTCAGGTATTGCATTACTGTTCCTGTGAGAACCGTCTCAGTCAGTATTACTTAGTAATCATTTCTGGCTTGTTTCATTTGTGATGATTTTCACATGATAGCTTGTAGTCTTGTCTGTCAGTCCTGTGTAAAATGTTCCTTCAGTTTGTGGGTAAGTCCCTGTTCTGTGATGGTGGTTTTCGGTGTGGACACATTTATATTGTTTTGCACACAACACATGGCATTCTGTGACAGTGCAAATTGTTTGAAATCTATTTACTTATTTATTTATCTGTTTATTTCTTTATGTTTGTGTTTGCTTTTCAGAGATTTAGGTACAGTAGCTGTTTGTGTCTTATTTGTGAGGTGATAATGTCACAGGAATAGCATGGGACAATGACAGCAATAACTAGAATCAATCGAGTGTACTTGCTTGTGATTCACTTTTTTTCTTTCTTTCTTTTTTTTTTAAGGGTGTGCTACTTATTTTTGTGGGATGTGTATGTTTATGTATTTCATGTTCCTCCTATTCTGAAGATGGCAGTTTCTATGCAGAAAAGTTTGTGTTTCAGCACATTAGCCGTGGACATTCTGTGTTGATTATGTATGTATGCTAGTTTGCTTCTCACAATCCCTTTAGCAGTGCCTGTTGGAGTTGTTTGTGCCTCGCGGAAATTGTTAAGAGTCTGAGTGGAAGTTCAGTCAAGACAGTGACAGTGACTTGGTGTACTATACAAAATAGGCATGCACAGGTGCACACCCTTGTCTGCATGTGTGTACGTTGGTGGAATGCAAGAAGATACAGAGAATGATGCTTTCACTGAGGGGGATGTTTCTGAAGGGACTGGGTTGACACAGGACAGATGACGTGTGTTCTTTTGTTTTTTTCTGGAACCATATTAGTGCGTAAGAAAAATTGAAAAAAGGATATATATATATATATATATATATATATATATATATATATACTTTAAAAAAAAGAATGTTTACACACTGATATGGTTCCAGACGCATGAACACACACACCAAATACTCACACACACACACGCACACACATGCACACACACACACCCATACACACACCCACACACACGCACGCACACACATACACACACACACACACACACACACACACACACACACACACATGCACGCACGCATGCACACATGCATGCATGCGTGCACACACACACATGCACACACACACACACATGCGTGCACGCACACATGTGCGCACACACACACGCATGTGCGCACACGCATGTGTGCACACGCACACACACACACACACACACACACACACACACACACGTCCTTCCTTCCTTGGACATGCATACATAGTTTCTCTCACACACATGTGCCTGAACCATTTTGCTCACATGTACAGAACCTCAAAATAATGGATATTGTCCATTCAATGATTGTATCCAGTTGGTCACAATTTCATCAATATCCTGATGTTCTTTTCTTTTTCTTTTGTTTATCTCTTGCTTGTTCCTGAATTGTTTGGTTGTTGTTGTTTTTTTCTCTTGCTTTCTTTCTTTATTTCAGTCCTTTTTTTCTCTTTGTCTTTCTTTCTTTCTTTCGCTTTCTTTCTTTTGCTTTCTTTCTTTCATTATTTCTTTCTGTTCTTGCCATTATCATGTTGTCTTTTTTTTTTTGCTTTCTGTCTTTTTCCAATCTTTGAATATGCCATTAACTGAGTTCAGTATGTCGTTTTGATGCATAATACCAGTTTGCTCCATATTGTTTAGAATATTTTCATAATCATAATGCCAGTTTGCTATGTTTTTCAATGTATTGCGTTAAATCACATTTTTGTCACAACAGATTTCTCTGTGTGAAATTCAGGCTGCTTTCCCTGTATTTTTTTCCCCCAACACAGTGGATTTTTCTACCGAATTTTGCCTGTGACAACCCTTTTGTTGCCATGGTTTCTTTTACCTTTGCTAAATGCATGCTGCACAGGGGACCTTAATCATCTCACCTGAATGACTATCATCCAGACCACCACTCAAAGTCTACTGGAGGGAAGGAAATTCTAGCCAGTGGAGGATTTGATCCCATGCCCTCAGATGCTCTCACTTCCTTGGCCGATGTGTTAGGCTACGTTTACACTTAGCCCAGCCAGCTGACACCATCTGGCCAGATATTGTGCACATCATTTTGCGCTTTCCTGCCATAGATGCCGGCGGTAAGTATTCACACTCACCACCAGCCGTCTCCAGCTGTTTCCAGCCACCTTTTTATTTGTCTCGTGTAGACAGATGAGGCAGATGGCTGGTATTTGTTTCTTTTGTATAGAGAGCACTGTAGCTGATGGCAATTGGCTGGCTGAAGTCTGTTGCTGTGTAAGGCTGACAGCAGCTGGCTGGCAGCAACAAGATGGGCTCAGTGTGAACGTAGCCTTACCAACGGGCAACAAGAGAGAGAGTATTGTTTCGAAGCATGATATATACCTGTTTCCCCCATATTGTGGAGTGTATTATTGTTATCATAAACCTGCTTGCCTGTGTAATGCGATGATACACAAGTTTCAGAGTGGGAGCTGTGTGTGTGTGTTTCCAGAGCCGGGGTACCCTCAGCGTGACATTCCCTATGACAACCGTTACCTCAGCACCCCTTCCCGCACCTCCGTCCACTACACGGGGCCCCAGCCCTACAGTCTGCTGTCCGACGCCTCCCTGGGGGGAATCTCCTCAACGTGGTGAGCAGGGGGGCAGCTTCCTTTGCTTCAGGCATGCTTGATAGCTGTGTGGTTAATGGAGTCATTGTGGTTTGGTGGCCTGGTGGAAGTGAGGGAATCAGGGAATCTTGAGTGAGCTGGATCAAGTCGCCAGTACTTTCTCCCCCTCCACTAGACTTTGAGTGGTGGTCTGGGCGCCAGTCATTCAGATGAGATGATAAACCAAGGTACCATGTGCAACATGTATTTAGAACATGTAAAAGAACCCTTGGCAACAAAAGGTTTGTTCCTGGAAAAAATCTGTGGAAAAATCCACTTTGATAGGAAAACAAATATACTTGTTTGCAGAAAAAAAAGGTGGTGCTGCCCTGTAGCAACATGATTTCCCTATGGAGTGTTGCCTAAATTTCACACAGAGAAATCTGTTGTTGACAAGAGTAATATACCAATACAGTACCACTAATAAGTCAAGACTTCCATCCAGAGTTTAGGTTCAGTTTCAAAGAGGCGTCAAAACATGTTGGCTGATCTGTATATCATTATATGTTACACCACATCTGCTGTATAAAAAAAAAGAAAAAAGAAAAAACAAACAAACAAAAACAACAGCAACAAAAAGCAGGTGCCCAATGTTACACCACATCTGCTTTATTAAAAGAAGCAACAGCAACAAAAAGCAGGTACCAGACCTGTGCATAGACCCTGTGTGCTTGTCAGGCCTCGAGACCTTCCATCCAGAAATGTGTGAGTTCAAATCCTGGCACTGTCTGGTGGGTGGAAGGTGGAGAAATGTATGGTACCCACAGTGAATATTTTATGCAGAACTGCTTGTGTCTGCAACTCCTTCATGTGGACACTCAAAATCAGGCAGAATATGCCTGTTAAAAGAGTGTTTGTGGGATTGAAGAACAGGTTGCCCACTCTGGCAGTATGAAAACCAAACTCCACATCTTCAACTCCAGTGTGAAGTCAATTCTGCTCTACGGATGCGAGACATGGCGGACAACACAGACAATGCAGCAGAAGATTCAGACATTCTGCAACACCTGTCTGAGGCGCATCTACAAGATCCGATGGCAGGAGAAGATCTGAAACGAAGATCTGTGGGAGCGAGCGGGACAGGAACCAGTGGCCAAGCATATACTGCGGAGGAAGTGGGGCTGGATCGGACACACCCTTAGGAAGCCAGCATCCAGCATCACACGCCAAGCCCTGACCTGGAACCCGCAGGGAAAGAGGAAGAGAGGCCAGCCTCGCAACAGCTGGAGGCGAGATACCGAGGCAGAGCTGAAGCAGCAAGGGACCAACTGGACTGGAATGGTCAGAACAGCCTAGAACAGAGTGTGATGGCGAGGGGTCGTCGATGGCCTATGCTCCACCAGGAGCGATGGGCAAAATGAATGAATGAATGACTCTGCCAGTGAGGAGTTGCTGTTCTTGGGATGTAGACCGTGGTCCACTTGGTCATGACTGATGGTCTTGTGTGTGTGTGTGTGGTAGATTCCTTTTCAGTTTGGTCTTGACTAAGGTCTTGTTATTTTTCAGGTTTGCTTGATTTTCCTTTTTATATAAAAGTTTTAGGTGTATGTATTGTATAAGGGCCAGAGGAAGTGGTCTTGTCCAAAGATACTGTATGTTACATTTGATTGGCCTTATTGTGTTAATGTGTGTGTGTGTGTGTGTGTGTGGTTTTAAACGTATACATTTTATTCACTTAATGTTTTTTATTTGTATTCATTGTTGTGCAATACCTAATTGTCTTAATGCACGTGTGTGTGTGTGTGTGTGGTTTGTTTTAGTCTATTGTCAGCTACTGTGGTTTCTTATTTGACTTGTTTTAATGTCTTTTATGGTGCGCATGTTCATTTTATGTTGGTGTTTACAAATGAGCCTGTGAATGCACACATTAATTTCCATGTGGATTAAAAATGTGTTTTTGAATTGAATTGAATTGAATTGTTGGCTGTGTGTTCCATGGGAACGATGATGACGTCGTTTTATTTTTCAGGAGAGCCTCGGACTCCATCAGCCAGACAGGGTCCATGTACAACCTGGCCAAGAAGAAGAAGAACAAGAAGTTCATTCCAGTGAGTCGTGCCTTGCTTCTGCCTCTCTGTGTCTGCCTGCCACACTGCCTGGCATCGTAACCAACCTTGCCTTGTGTACTGTGCTTCACTGTGTATTTTGGATTGATGAAGTATCCGACTTAGCATGTTCTTGGTGATGGGGTTGCTTTTTTCAAAGAGGTGATGCCTGTACTCTGCTTGTATGCTGGCCACATTGTATGGGGATCTTTGAGGGGTGGTTGTAGCACTGGTGCTTTATGTGTTATGTTTCTGTGGGGTGGTTGTGTCAGTGAAATTGATTTATCCAGCAATATAGAGTGACCTGTCTTTTACTTCAATATCTAGCTTGTGTCATGTGTCTGTGGGGGGATGGGGAGTCAGTCAGTGAAATTATACATCAACAGAGTGACTTGTCTCTTTTAACTTCAGTATTTAGCTTGTTGTTTGGTGAGTTGATTGTTTTAGCACGTTTGTTTAAGTATCATTCATTGCCAGTTCCAAACTGATGATTCAGCCTGTTTAATGTTCATTGTGAACATGTCAGGATGCCTTACTGAGGAACAAAAAGGGAAGAAAATGCCTGTGGTGCTGATGATAGGTAATGATACATGGAAAGTATAAACCATTTACTTTTTTGTGAAATATAGAAAAAATAATACTTTCCTGCTTAAGAATTGCCTTAGTTCATTGTTTCAATTTTTTTTTTCTGTCATTTTAGATTTTTTGCAGTAGGGAAAGAAGTACTTCAGTGATACTTATAGTTTGATATCATCTGTTTCTTGACATCCCTTTCCAGTCTTTGATGGTTCTTTAACATGCATTAAGTGTTTGTGTAAATTTGTTCATGCTACTGAAAAACTGCAAATGACTGTGAACAAAGAACGTACATGCATACATCCATGTAGATACGCACATATTTACCTGCCCCACCCCCTCATGCCCCCCAGCCTCCCCCACACACGCTTATCCATGCCACACACATACACACACGTGTACACCACACACACACAAACACACACACACACAGAGCACAAACACACAGTACACATGCATACACCACACACACACACACACACACACACATTTGAATACATGCATACATGTGCACACACACACACACGCACACACACACACATCTTACACACACACTACACACACACACATACCACTCACACACACACCTACACATGCACACACACACACACACACACTACACAGCCACCCCCCCATCCACACGCACTTACCCAAATCCCCTGTTCCTCAACACACACACACACACACACACACACACACACACACACACACACACACACACACACACACACACACACACACACACAACCACCCCTCTCTCATGAGGGCACTTCACCCCCACTCCCATCCCAGGTACCAGAGCCCAGTGAAGACGGACGCTTGTCCCCCTCCGTCACTCTGCGCAACCCTTCCCGCCTGTCTCGCCTTGACGACGGTAGTCGTGACGACTCGGACTCGGTCAAGGATCCCTTCACCCCTCGGGATCGGGAGCAGTTGGGTTTGTCATTCAAACTGCGAGAGCAGAGCTTTCAGGAGGGAGGGAAGAGCGGCGGTCGGGAGCAGCGGCGTCCGTACAAACAGCCGGTCAGCCTGCGACACAACAACTACACTCCCAGAGATAGGGTAATATATAATGGAGACTTGTTGAAGACTTGTTGGGCCTTTTTTTTTCTTTTTTTTTTTGTCACCCATGCTGACTGTTTATTCACTTGAAAAACAAAACAAAAGAAGGTGAATCAGGTATTGTTATTTCTTTAAGCTCTGTTTGAATCAGTGTTGATTGCATCATTTGAAATTAAAATTTTAATCAGATATCAGGTTTAAAATGATGTTCAACTTTTTCTTTTTTGAAAGAAGCATTCGTCCCTTTGCTTTTGAGTTACCATGGGTTAAGAAGGTTTCAGTTACTTGCATGTATCTTCTTCTTCTTCTACTTGTGTCTTGGGGCACTGCAACTCCCGTATTCACTTGTATCAGCAAGTATCAGCTTTTATCTGTATCAGGTTATGACTGTTTTTACCCTGCTGTTTTTTGGCAGCCATACTCTGTTTTCATGGGTGGTGGGTGGTTGGAATGGGGGTGTTGGGGGTAGTGTGTGCATGCTGGCTAATGTTTGTGTTTTCCCAACTCACTGAACACTAACATGGATTGTTAGGTTGTTTGATGTGTATGTGTGATCTGTGTGTTTGTACACACATGAAGGCACTAGCAGGTAAGCATGTATGTTGACCTGGTAGATCGCAAACAAACATACAAAAAAGATGTCCACCATTAACCTTCCCAGGACCCACAGGCTGAATGAGTTAATGCTCTTACCAGTAAGCCTTTGTGCCCAGTGCATGTACATGTAGAGTTGAGTTCAATGACCTATTTGCTGAAGCCCTAATGGTTGAATTGTTCAGGGTTTGGGTCTTGGTTCGGTGAAGGTTGTGTTGTTCAAGGGGGTGAGTCGTATGCAGTATGTGTTTGTGAGTGGGGGTTTTGTTATGCTCTGTGACTATTTTAAGAACTAGACTACTTGTGTGAGTGGTTTTTTTTTTTCTTGTTTGTTCGTTTGTTTTGTTTCCGTTTATTTTTATCTTTACTGTAAATACGTGCATGCTTTTCCCTTGTTATTTCATAAGTTCATGAATAATTGTACTCTCATTATTATGTCAGTTCATTGATAACTTTCCTTTTATTATTTTGTAAATTCTTTTGATATCTTTCCCTTGAATATTGTGTAAACTCATTATCTTTCTGGTTAATATCTAAACTTGTTGATATTTTCCCCTGTGTTATTATGTAAACTTATTTGTATCTTTCCCTTCATACTAATCCCTTTCCCTGGATATTAATCAATTCTCGTTGGTAATCAGATTCTTGCTCTGCCATTTTATTAGTGCTTTACATTTGTGTGCATGTATATGTGTTTGTGCGTATATTTGTTTTTATGATTATGTGTATCTGCATATATATTTGTTATCTAATGTATCTGATTTTTGGCTGTGTGTGTGTGTGTGTGTGTGTGTGTGTGTGTGTGTGTGTGTGTTAGCAAGTATGAATGATCCCTATATTCATGATTAAACTAATTTCAGACATTCATTTCATAAATTGATTTTTTTTTTTTTTTCAGCATACATAGACAGGCCACAGTCGTACACAAAAGCAGTGGCATTCAGTGTTACAAAGTTGCGCATCAAACTTTCCACACAATAAAGAAACTGGTATTCTTCTTCTTCTTCTTCTTGTTATTGTTGTTGTTGATATATGCAGCTCCTATCCTTGGTCAGAGACAAGCTCTAAGCAATTTACAGACACGGACATTTGCAAAACAGGCTGCCTACCTGGGTAGAGCTGACTGACAGCTGCCTTATTATGCCATAATTTCTTTCGTGTGTGATTAAGTCGGGTTTTTAACTCATTCTATACTGCCTGATGACTTCCTTCGTTACATTTTCTGTGCTGGTCATTTGTGTATTTGTATTTGTCTTTTTCTTTTTATCACAACGGATTTCTCTGTGTGCTCTCCCCAGGGAGAGCGCATCGCTACACTACAGTGCCACCCCTTTTTTGTGTGTGTGTATTTTTTCCTGCGTGCGGTTTTTTTCGTTTTTCCTATCAAAGTGGATTTTTCTACAGAATTTTGCCAGGAACAACCCTTTTGTTGCCGTGGGTTCATTTACGTGTGCTAAGGGCATGCTGCTTATGGGACCTCGGTTTATTGTCTCATCTGAATGACTAGCATCCAGACCACCACTCAAGGTCTGGTGGAGGTGGAGAAAATGTCGGCGGCTGAGCTGTGATTCGAACCAGCGCGCTCAGATTATCTCGCTTCCTAGGTGGACGTGTTACCTCTAGGCCATGACTGCAAGTTACAAGAAAAATTTCTAAAACAGAATGCAATTATATACAACTGCGAAATTTTTTGATGATATAAAAAAGTAGAATGGACTAACATTTGGTAAAGTTTCAAAGCATTCACTTAATTATTGGCTGATTCATCATATTTTGAAAAAAATCCATGTTTTTTTCCACAACTGACATAAAGGGGTGGGGGGGGGGGAGTTTTTCTCATAGAACAGAAATTTTACAAATGTGTTCTTTTGTAACTGACACTTCCTAATTGTAGCAATTGAATGGGCAAATGCGTATGCACAGTGGATATCCACTATAGAATCAGTTTGCATTCAACTTTGAGCCACAGTACTTGCTGAAGTTGACGGAGACGCCATCTTGTCCAGCGAGCAAGCGAGAAGGGTGACTGTACGCTCACATGTATTGTACTGAAACAAAGGCATTTTCAGCCACAATAAAAGTACAGGTGCACTTTATGGTGGCTGTAGAACAGAGCTGTGCCATTTAGCTGTTGAACTATGAATTTTTAAACTCGCGGTACGCTATAGCGTACCACAGTAACAAAGCGTTGTGTGCATGAGGTACACTATAGCATACCTTAGTATAGAAAGAGTTAATCATGTGCACACGTACACAAGTATATTAGAGTGGATTTTTTTTTTTTTATCCTCAGAATTTTGCCAGGGACAACCATTTGTAGCCATGGCATGTGGTCTTAACATTGGCTAAGTGCATGCTGCACACGGTACTTTGAGTATCCAGTGAACAGTGGTACGGGCGGTCCATCAAACTGCAGTAAATCATGGACACTGAGCCCTCTTTCTGCGGTCAGTTCTTCCTCACACTGACCCAACCAGTTAGATTCATAAATAACGTCATTGTTTTTTTAACCTGTGCCAGTAGTGCTGTCATCCCTCAGTACTCACGTTATATTTGCGTTAAATTCATCTGTCACAGTTTTTAGTGGTTCAGATGATGATGATGATGAAGAGATGACATGGTCAAACATTGCTGTGATGATCAGTGATGATGAAGATGATGATGATGGTGGTGATGGTGACATGGTCTCTCAGTGCAGTGCTGTGTGCAGGGCACCAGGCTGCAGCCCCTGATGTCCGTGGGACCCCACAACACAGAGCACCTGCAGCGCAGTAACACCACCACCAACACCACCACCAACGCCAAGGTGGGACACATAGCAAGGCGTGTGTGCTTCATAGTTTGATTTTGGGTTTTGTTGTTGGGTTTTTATTCTGCTTCTGGGCTGCAACTCCAACGTTCACTTCTGTCTATGAACAGGTTTTTTATTTGCAGCAGTTTTTTGTTTGTTTTTTTGTTTTTTGTCCTGATACTAGCGGCAGCTCCAATGTTCTATGAACAGGTGTTTGGTTTTTTTTTACATGCATGGTAGTACTTTTTGCTGCCATGTAGGTAGTCATACTCTGATTCTGGGGGGAGTGCATGCTAGGTATGTACTTCTTTCCATAACCCACTGAACGCTGATAATATTTCTGATGTGAATGCTTGTTTTCACGAAGAGGGTTAAGACGCTAGCAGGTCTTGCACATCTGTTGATTTGGGAGAATGAAAAAGATATCATCTCCACCCTTAACTAACAGATGCTGCGACCATGACCAGGATTCAAAATCTGTACCTTCCTATTGATAATTCAACGCTTTAACCACTCGGCTGTTGTGCCTGTGGCATATGTGTTGGATAGGATGATAGTGGTCCAGTGTGTGATGGGTGTAGGTGTTTTCTGTGCTCATCTCCTGTCCTGTCTTGTACAGCTGTGTGTTTGATAGGATGACAGTGGTCCAGTGTGTGATGGGTGTAGGTGTTTTCTGTGCTCATCTCCTGTCCTGTCTTGTACAGCTGTGTGTTTGATAGGATGATAGTGGTCCAGTGTGTGATGGGTGTAGGTGTTTTCTGTGCTCATCTCCTGTCCTGTCTTGTACAGCTGTGTGTTGGATAGGCTGACACTTCTCAAGCGTGTTGCTGTTTCTTGAGGTTTCCCGTGGGCATTTCCTCTTTTTTTTTTCTCTCTCTCTCTTCTTCATGGCTGTGTTGTTGTGAATCTCGGAAATCCTTCTGTTGTGGCGTGAGAACTACTGGCTCTGCCTCCTCATCTTCTCCAGAAAAATCTCTGTCAGTGTCACTTTGTTCCAAGTCATCTCTCTTTCTCTGTCTCTGTCTCTGTCATTTTCTAGAATTCCATGTTTATGTTCTGTCTTAGCCAGAGCATAAATGCATCATCCACAGCTGCATGCCTGTCTCAGCCCCCCACCCCGTGGAAGAATCCATAGAACACAGAATAGGAATGGAGTGCCTTACATGTAGATACTGACTGATAAAGATTTTTTTTTTTAGATTCGGACAACTTCCAAGCTACCTTGCTCTGCTCTTTTTCCCTGCACTTTCTCCACAGTTGTTTGTCCCATTACCTGTGTAAGCACATACAGTGCGGTGTGGCGTTCAGAAGTGGCCATACAGTAGCAGCCCTTGAGGAAACATGGCAGTGGTGTGTGTGTGACTTCAGGTGCAGCATGGGGGCAGCACTGAGCACCACAAGAGCCGGGTGCCCACAGTGGTGGGGATGGATGACCACCATGACGGCACCTCGCCTCGCCACGCCGACCTCCGCCCCCTCAGGGTCAGCAAGTCAGGACGCAACCCGCCCCAGTTTTGAGACTGCTCACTCCTTGCCGCACAAAACGTGTCTGTGCTATGTCTGTCTTCTTGAATCCTGTTTTTGTTTGTTGTTGTTGTTGTTGTCAGGTTATGTGAGAGCGGAGACTCATTTATCAGTGGTGAAGAAATTTCTATGTTTTATTATTAAGAAATGATTGCCTGTCTCGCTGCCTTTCTGTATTTCTGCCTAACTTTACACTGTGAGTTATTTGGGGGGACGGGAACATTCCGCCAGCCTCTCTGCCAACTGCATGCACTGTGTGACTTGACTGTGACTGAACAGAAAGAAGATGTGGGAAGTGTGCAGAGAGTAACAAGGAAAATCAGTCACACTTTTAAACAGTCACACAGCATGTCATTTTGGTGAATGTGTTTTGGGAGTAAACGCCTTTGTTAGTCATCCTTTTCTGGAAAGAAGGGAAACAAGAGTGCCAAGAAGTTTTGTCTTTTTTGCATTATTACTGTATACACTGTCATTCATTGTTTATTTATTTATTGCATTAGCTGTATGTATTCTTAACCTGGTTTTTTTTGTTTTGTTTTTTTCTCTCTTGTGGGCCTTGTTTGAAAAAAGTGAAAGGAAAAGTGGGAAGCGTTAAAGTTCTGACCGACAGAAGGCAGGGTTGTATCGATGTCTGTGTGTGTGCCTGCTGACTTGGAGGACTAGGCTGTTTGTGAATAGGGACTGGAAGCTTTGGCTCCAGAGTGAACCATTGACTTCAAGTCGCTGTTTTCCTGAGTGAGTTTTGGAAACGTTTGCTTTTAGCAGCCTGTCACTGATGGGAATCCAGTCTGCTTCTCTGCCTGTGGCGGAGTTTTCTTTCTGTCCAGATTTATGCAGCAGACCAAGGAAGGTCGCATAATGATGATGTGTGTGGATAGTCTGGTCCAGTGTATGAATAGATGAATTTCCTACAATATTGTAAGTGTTCAGGAATGATGTCTGTGATGTTTGTTTATTTCTCATTTTTGCTGCCCCTGTGGTGTTTGTTTATTTCTGGTTTTTGATGCCCCTGTGGTGTTTTTTTTATGTCTGGTTTTTGATGCCCCTTCTGTTTGTTACATTTTCTTGCCAGTCAACCAAAATCCCCCCAGACATGTCTGCGCCGTTGTTTTTCTGCACCAGATTTTACCCTTGGTACATTTGCCCTTGGGAAAGGGATTTTCCTCCGATTTTCCTCGCTCCATCCAGGGTGTGAATGGGTACTTGACCCCAGTCGGGGAAGGTTGAAACAGCAGAGTAGAGGATTGGGCCCCGCCTTCCTATGCCTGACCCTTGACACAGTGGATGTGTGACCATTTAAACATTTCATGTTCACAGCGGCCTTTCATGTTGAGTTATGACTGCCTTTTAAAGTGATGACTCCTTGTGTAAATGCACGTTTTAGTGTTAGTGGTGAAGAGTCTTTTCCTTCAGGAGAGGTTTAAACCTTAACTCTTAGAGTCCATCAGTCCTCACATGAATAGCATGATTATAGGTAAGTTTAGTGGCCACAATGAGAGCCATAATTTCTGGCTTATAATTCATAACATTTTTACTGACCCCTGCATCTTACGCGCTGTTTGCACGCTATCTGTGTCTGAAAACTGAATTCTGATTTCTACCTCTAACACTTGACACTCGACAACAAATGCATTATTTGACAACATACTTTATCATGATAAGCACTCACAACGACACTGTTTCAGTCTTGCCCTTCAAAGTTCTCAATAATCAATTCAGCATTGTTAATTTTCACCATTGGACTGGATCAAAACTGAATAGGATTTGATGCCACATTCAAAGTGAACATGATCATGATTCATTCTTGGGTAGAACAGGTGGGCAACATATGTGTTGGGGATAGATTTAAGATGCAAAAGAGAAATCAGAAGAAAGAACTTGAACGTTTGCAATAGGAAAACCTTTTCCAACTTGCAGAGCAAAGTGGCAGACAGGCCTGGAAGCAGAACCAGCAGAGTGGATCCTGATTTATCACGTTAATGTACTGTACTGATGACAACAGTGTCAGTTCAAGTCAAGGCTTCAGAATGGGAAACATTGTACAGCTGATGAAACAGCAGATGACAAAGCAGACAAACATAGGACAGCACAGAGAAACAGAGCTGAGTCAACAAGTGGACAAACACATCTTGGAGCTTTTTTTTTTTTTTTTATTTTTTTTTTTTTATTCAGCAGATGTGGTTTATTGGATATGTGCAGTTTATGCATGTTGAGAGTAACATTTTTGCTTTGTTTAGGGGGTGCGTCTTATGTGCTGTATGAGCCTTGTAGACCAGAAATTACAGTGAACTGCTCTGCTGTTGATACATGGTTCTCTGTACTGTACGAGGGAAGGGAGAAGGGGGGTGGGGGTGGAAGTGGGAAGTGACAGGGTGACAGAGAGAAACTTCAGTGTTTGTTGATTCTCTTGATCATCAGATTACTAGGTTGTGTACATCAATTGTGCTGAGTGATGTGGTAGTGTGACTATGCAGTGTATCCACTGTTGAATCATCATTCACATATACACACTTGGAAAAAACAAAACAAAACAAACAGGAAAAAAACAGCATGTAAACACATTAAGTCTATATAGACATAAGGACAGCCCTTTACAGTCTGTGATAATTCAGATCATGTTCTACATTTTGCATTCCAATTCATAAAAGAATGATGCAGCCTCCAGTTGTGGAGAAACTGTTGATGGGGGGGATCTGGTTGGGCATTGAACTTGTGATCCAGTTTTCACCAGTGATCAGAGTTTGAGGCTCCATTTCAGTATGGTGTTGTTGTGTCTTTGGGAAAGACGCTTTTCTCTGACTTTCCACACTGTGTGAATAGGTACCTGGCTTCATATGGGGAAAGTTAAAACAGCAGAGCCCTGGACATTGTGGATATGAATTCACTACCCCACTGGCCATGAAAGACAGTGTGACCTTTAACCTTCTTTTTTTTTTAATGTATATTTTTTTTATCTTATGCTTGTTGGGGCTGGTCAGTTGTCAGCATAATGAGATATGTAACTTTATGAAAGATATTTCAGTACTGTGGTCTACATGTCTTCGTGAGAGATGTGTGGGTTTTTGTTTTTTAAAGACACTGGAGTATTGTGGTGTGCATGTCTATGAGATATATATCCTTTTAAAAGATGCCTGAGTATTGTAATGTACATGTCTTTGTTAGAGATGTATCCTTTATAAAGATACTTAAGTATTGTGGTATACTTGTCTTCATGAGAGAGAGATATATACTTTTTAAAGACACTTTTGAGTATTGTGGTGTACATGTCTTCATGAGAGAATATATATCCTATTTAAAGATACTTAAGCATTGTCATATACATGTCTTCACTTGCCTCAGTGATCAATTGATTTTTATAGAGAGACAATCACAGATGAGCACAAGTATTGGCGATAAATTCTCATGATGCTTGTCACGGCTTTAGCCTGTGGATGTTGGTTTGGCTCTGGGGGCGTAGTTACCAGATATAGTGTTCACGATGGTTGTAAGCTTTAGATCGGCGCATGTTGTCTTGTGTGGTTCGCTTCCTTTGTTGTTTGTTTCAATGAACAGGCACATCATTGTTGGACACAGGAAAGAATTATTTTTGACAAATACGCTTTTGTATGACCCTGTAACATCAAGTCACTCATACTGTGTGTTGTAAATACTCACCATGTAATGTTTTCACCTGATTGTATACTCCCACCGCTTACCCCCACGTATTTAATTCAGTATTATAAAGGAGGTTGTGACGCTGCTATGACCTTACCTGTTTATGTACCAAGTGTTCCATATCTACAAGGCATGAGCATGCGTTTATAGGCGTGTCTGAATAGTGTGTATATTATATGTATTTATATACATACATTCTTGAAGCTTGTTTTGAAATATTGGAACAATGTATACAGACCTACAATGATATATACATAAAGAATATAGGAATGGTTTTTTGTTGTGTGTTCACAGTGCCACCCACACACAAACACACATAGATAAAAACAGGAAACAATCAAATGCACAGCAGACAACACACACAGACACACACAGATACACAAAAATACACACACACACATACACACGCACACAAATTTTAAGCTTCTGCGTCAGTTATTCTTCACAGAGGACATATTGAGGTCAGTGTGTGTGTGTGTGTGTGTGTGTGTGTGTGTGAAGTTCTTTCCACCTTTTCAAGCTCAGGGCTGTCATTTTCTCCTTCTCTTTAATCATTTCTCATCTGTTGTTCTGTACAATAAACCAAGCCGTACTTTTTATCGTCCTTCTTTCCTCTCAAACATTAACCCTTTTTCTTCAGGGGAATAACATCTGTTTTTCTTCATGAGTCTGTTAGTCTTGCGTGTTTACCTTGACATGAGGGTGGGTTGGGAAAGGATGAGCCATAGATGGTAATGTCTCGTGCTGGACATGAATGGGAGTTTTTAAATGATACGATAACTGTGGTATTGAATAATCCAATCTGTATGCATGTTGTTGACTTTTTTTCTTTTGTTTTTGTTTCCTCAAGAATGCCTTGTGGTGATGTAGTGACACAGAATGTACAGTTTCCACCTGTTCAGGGCTTGCTAGTTGTCAGTCATCCTATTTGGATCTTAGTCGCTAGTGGGTGTCGTATTCATATAGACAGAATTGCTTTTTAAGGTTCATAAGCTTTGGGTTACAAGTGGTTCTCTTTTGTAGAGATCAAGTCAAGTCAACTTTATTATCTCTGAACGATGATGAGCCATTGTTCCCTGTGTTTTGTCACTTAGTTTTTGTGTGTGTGTTTTTTTTGTTTTGTTTTTTTGTTTTTGTTTTTTTGTTGTTTTTTTTACAGGTTTTCCACTTACTTTACAATCATCATGGACAGTGTGGTTTGAAATAGTGTGACATTTTTGTAGTGACTCTGTCAGACTTGGACAAAGTGGAAGTGAGAATTTGTATTACATACATGTACATTCATGCTGCTTTGCCTTACGAAAATATGGCTAGGTGTGTGTGTGTGTGTGTGTGTGTGTGTAGCAGACACACAAAGAATGTCCTGTAGCTTTGTTAATTGTTCTGCCTTGATATCTCTTGTTACGACTATGGGGTTTCTATCCCAGCTCCTGAAGCCTTTTGAGAAATTGCTAATTCTTGCTAAAAATACACTATTTTTAGTTACTGTGACACAACTTTCTTCATTTCACATACACATCCTCGATGTATATACTTGCTCATGCATAGGTTTTGTGCAATCATGTATGAGCAAGATGTGAACTCTGGAGTGTGTCTGGTATGTCTGTAATAGTTACTTGTCCTGGTTATTGTGAGTTTCAGCATCTGTCAGTTTCAAGGTAGTGTGCAGACTGATCCATATATGCTCCTCCACATCTGTTTTGAAAAAAGAAAAAGAAAAAAAAATGGTTGGGGTTAGCAGATGCTTGACCTTTGCATGAACCCAACATGCTGAACAGGCTTTGAGTGTTGTGAATGAAGAGGAAGAAAGAAAATGTGAATAATTATTGTCGCCAGCAAAGGTTTTCCCCCCAAAAAAAAGAGCTGTGAACTGACATTGGCCAGTGTTTGTTTTGTTGTGTTTTTTTACACTTGTCGCTGATAATTGAAGTTGAACAGGAGCCTTTGGTGTGGAGAGCAGTGTGCATGTAGTGTGTGCTGTGACAGTTCAGCTTTTTCTGAATTTTACAGTTCTGCAGGGTTGTCAATGTTCTAAAAAGAAAGAAAATGTGAATAATTATTGTCACCAGCAAGGTTTAAAAAAAAAAAAGCTGTGAACTGACGTTGGCCAGTGTTTGTTTTTGTTGTTGTTTTTTTTACACTTGTCGCTGATAATTGAAGTTGAACAGGAGCCTTTGGTGAGGAGAGCAACCTGTATGTAGTGTGTGCTGTGACAGTCCAGCTTCTTCTGAATTTTACAGCTCTGCAGGGTTGTCGATGTTCTCCACTTGTTTGGCACAGCTTTTTCATTGTTCAATGTTTGCGTGAACCTGGCTGAAAAAATAAAAGGAAAACGAGTCGACTCATAACCGAATTAAAAAGGAATATATATTTGACTGCAGCAAGTTTTGTGGGAACTGTCAAAAAGTGGTGGTGGTGGAAGGTGTGCGCACTGTGTGTGTGTGGTGGTGTGAAGTTAGTGCTTGTGGTTGATAGGAGCAGTGTTTGCTG
Organism: Babylonia areolata; assembly: GCF_041734735.1. Lineage (NCBI taxonomy): Eukaryota > Metazoa > Mollusca > Gastropoda > Neogastropoda > Buccinidae > Babylonia > Babylonia areolata. The sequence continues at coordinate 12,568,519 of NC_134882.1, forward strand.
ACAGGATGATGAGAGATGACACCGTGTCCCCTTCATGATTCTCAAGAAAGTGCTGGTTAATGACTTGTTGGTTGTTTTCGTTCAGGTTTGTGTGTCGGATCTAGTTCTGTAGGTCGAGTCCTTGGAACGATGGAATAGTATTTTTTCTTAGACCTCTCCCCTCTCCTCCCTACCTCGCCTTTTAAGAGTTGAATTTTTATTCATTTATTATTTTTGTTTCTTCCGACTGGTTTGGAGGGAAAGTGTCAGTGGATATCACAGCAACCTCTCTCTCTCTTCCTTCACTTATGGAGATTGAAGAGAGCACAGCTGTGTGCAGTCAATTCATGTCAGCAGATCTTACTTTTTTTCTTTTTTTTAAATGGTAGGTTATTTGCTGTACATTCACACTGGACGTGAATTGTCTAAGTATTTAATGACTTACTACCTCATTTTTTGGCTGTTTCCGAGGTATGTGAATACTAAAGTGTGTGTGTGTGCATGTGTGTGTGTGTGTGTGTGGAAGTGAAAGAAAGTGCTGGAACATGTGTATGTGTAAGTCAGAGAGAAGATTGGGGTTGTATCTTTTAAGAGTGGGAAGTGCTTCGAACGGCTCACTTTCATTCTGTATGACACCTGACAACTTTAAAAATAGTGGAGGAGGAGTGGGGTGTGTCAGGGGGGAGGGGGGTGGCGGCGGGTATGATTAATTTGTAAATCGAATCTAAGATATTAGCCATATTTTGAATCAAGCATGTGAACTGACCACCACCCTAATGTTTCAGTTGATTGGCCTTAAAAGTTATAAATCACTTTTGGATGGCAGCATTCATTTAAAGGTTTGTACTTGCATCAGTTCTTGCCTTAGCCATGTTGTTGTTATTAGATACTGTTATTCTCTTTTTAAACACACACATATATTTGTTTATTTTTGTAATATCTGAAGGAAATTATTTCACACGAATCCTTTTACATTAATGTCAGCTTTAGAGTCATGTATTCATTTACATTTACAATTCTGGCATTGATGCGTGACAGAGATGAAATGCCTTGACCTGAGATACACATTGTTGGAGTCACATTGTTAGAGTTTTGTACATTTCAAGACATGCTAGTTTCCTTGACATTTTTAGTTTTCTGTTAATGACAGAAAAATGTATACTTTTTTCATAAAGAAATTATCCTTTCTTGTGCTTTGCTTGCTAAAGAATAAGCATCGTTATTACGATTCATACCATGAATGCAAAAAGTCAAAAGCAGAGTGGGAATAGTTCGTAAACTTTGCAAACTTGAATGTCTTGTGTGGGCTTGTTGATAACATGTGCAGCAGGAACACCAGCTGGAATTGAAAAACTTTTTTTTTTCTCAGTTTGACAGCAAGTTGGGTTGTGCTTGGTCTGCGCAGCTTCTACTATACGTGGAAGCTGTAGAGATACCAGAGGATGGTTGATGGGTACCCGGGTGGTGACTCACACTGTACACCTTGTGCAGTTCAACTGTAAGATGATCTGCTATACATATAGAGATTTTTTTTTTTTTGTTGTCTTTAGTTCCAATGTAAAATTGCCTGTCGGATTTTGTGTGTGTTTTGTTGCGTGTATTGTTCTTTTTTGTGTGTGTTTTGGGAGAAGAGGGGTTGTGAATGCCTGGGGACAGGGTGGGTTGGGGTTATGGGATGAGTGGGGAGAGATCAGTCTGTTTTTTACCTTAAGTCGTAATCGGTGTTCTAGCTCAACCTCCCTCTGCCTTCCTCTTGTTAAATATTTCTTAATTATTCTTTCAGGAATGAAAGCTCAAAAGTGTCTGATTTTGACACTGGTTCTATTTTGGAAATACATTAAATACAGAAAGAAATCACAATGATACAGAATCTATGATGCACACATACATACATATAAATGACTGTATGACCTGTGTATTACTGTGATGTAATTGTTGGTGTGTTGTGGTTTGTGTTGCTGTGAGCAGTGACAAGTCCTTTGAACTGTGACCTCTGTACTCACCTCCACCTGTCACTGCTAGTGTTGTGCCATGCCTGTCCAGTAAAAAGTCACTTCTTTTCTTCGGGCTTCTTTTTATTGTTCTCTGCGTGAGAGAGAAAGAGATGTTGTGTGTGTGTGGTGTGTGTGTGTGCACGCATGTACATGTTGGTGCATGAAAGTATGTGTTTAGCTGTGTGTGTATATGAGGGTGTGTGTTGGTGTGTGCAAGTATGTGTGTGTGTGTGTTGGTGTGTGCAAGTATATATGCAGCTGTGTGTGTGTGTGACTGTGTGAGACACCATGAAGATGAACCTTACCTGGAGCCAGATAGTGGCCAAGGCACAGGATAAGGAACAATGGATATCTCTTGTTGATGGCCTGTACCCCAGGCGGAGTGAAAGAAGATCTTTAACCAGCCCCCAGGACAGTGGCAGCACTTCCAGAAAAATCACTCAACATCTGTCCACACATACATTATCAGACAGCAGCTGAGTTCTGCAAAGTAAGAGTGAAAAGAAAAAAAAAACATGAGCTGCATGTGTGGGTAGGTGTGGTTCATGCCACAGTCTCACAGGAGGCTGTGTGTGCCCTGTGTGGGTGCTATCTTGTGTGACGGTCTGGGAGGTGGCGATAACCAGATAGAAGGTGGAGGAGATGGGTGGACTTCATTTAGTTTGTTTCAAGCAGGTGTCATGCCCTGAAAATGGAGTATGACTACCTACATGGTCGGGGTAAAAAGGGTCATACAAGTAAAAGCCCACTCAGCCCAGTCTTGTATATGAATGAACGTGGTAGTTGCAGCCCACAAACTAAGAAGGTGGTGTCAAAACGTGTGGACTGATCCAATATCCATTACACAACATCTGCTGCAAACTATCAGAAGGAGCAGACGCCTGCTCTGTGCATAACCCAATCAGGCCTTTTAAGGTGAGGCATAGTCCAAACTGGAGTAGGTCAGCTGTGAGGGAATATTTCAGCCAGACAGGATTCCCTCCATGACAGCACTGGAGAGGGACAATCAAATCAAGTCATGTTTATAGCCCAGCCAACCACTAAGGCCACTGGAGACAGCCAGGTCCACATAATAATAATAGTAATGATGATGAATTACAAAGCACTCGAGAAAGCCATGTCCACAAAATAATAATAATGATAAAGCAATTACAAAGCGCTGGAGATTGTGTGAAGACAAATCAAAACTCTTACACACCAGTCATTCACAGTGGGGTGAATGATAAAATCATAAACACAAGTATAAAAAGAAATTGTAGACTGGGAAGACAGAGGGAAGGAGAAGAATAGGGAGGGGGGGGGCTATTTTGGAAAGGGGTAGGTAATAGGCTGGACTTGAAAGAGCCAGAAATCTGATGAAGTGAAAAAGGGGAGCTCAGTCCAAGTTTAAGGTCCAGATACATGGAAAGAGCAGTGGCCTAATGTGGAGCAGTTGAATCTGGGAACACAGAAAAAGAGTGGATGTGAAGCTGACTGGAGAGAAAAGAGCAAAGAGGGGTGTGGAGGTGAAGGTAGTAACGGTGTTCGTATCAACCCATCTAGCACAACCAGGCCAGGTTCGGAGGGTGGACAAGGAATCCATAACACCATTATCTGAAGACCAAGTCCAAAGCTACAGGTTTCTGCTCCAGAGATGTGAAGAAATGAGATAAGATGTGAACCACTTATCTGACGGGCGCGCATTAGCCGAGTGGTTAAAGCGTTGGACTGTCAATCTGAGGGTCCCGGGATCGAATCACGGTGATGGCGACTGGTGGGTAAAGGGTGGAGATTTTTACGATCTCCCAGGTCAACATATGTGCAGACCTGCTAGTGCCTGAACCCCCTTCATGTGTATATGCAAGCAGAAGATCAAATACGCACGTTAAAGATCCTGTAATCCATGTCAGCGTTTGGTGGGTTATGGAAACAAGAACATACCCAGCATGCACACCCCCGAAAACGGAGTATGGCTGCCTACATGGCGGGGTAAAAACGGCCATACACGTAAAAGCCCACTCGCGTGCATATGAGTGAACGCAGAAAGAAGAAGAACTACTTATCAGTGTTGATCACAGCCCAGCCAAACACTCAGGGCCAGAGTACTGCTGATTCAGATGAGCAGGAAAACAGGCCATGGATCACACTTGCTTAGAAAGAGGGTTTCCAGTGAGGAGGAGCCAGTCACACTGCTCCAGAAGAGGCAGAGATCGGCACAGGCTGCTTCTGTCCATCTCCAACTTTCCCATGTATGGTGATGCATCTGACTATGAAGCCAGAGAATCAGTTTTTGGGATTTAATCCCACATTTACCAGAATTTTCTCTCCTTCCTCTAGGCTCGTTAGTGGTATTGGTCTGGACACTAAGCATTCCAATGAAACCATTATGGTTCCATGCGTGACATGCACTTAGCACTTCGGAAAAATTTTAAAGTAAAATCCACTCTTAATACATACACTGTGTGTGGGTGTGACATGCACACACGACTGAATGACACAAGAAACAAACGTGCACTTAAGGCAGCTCTCAGTCGGCTCCTCCCTGGAAAGCAGAATGTCGAACAATGACTCCATGTTTGTAAAGCGCTCTAAACTTCTCTGTCTCTGAGGATAGATGCCACAAATATATCTACATGTACACGCACAAATGGCTTGGTGTCCCACCTGGTCTCACTGATGTGGCACTATACTGTTGCCAAGCAAAGCTGAAGCTACCTCTGAAGTCCCTTGTCGAAGAATACAAGATAGGGAAGGCAAGACTTCTCAGCATGCTTGAAGACTCAAGTGACAGTATTGCGAGATCCAACCAACCCAAGATGAAGACTGGCAGAAAATGGAAAGTCAGGGAGGCAGTCAGTGCAGTGAAAGAAAGCCTTAAGACGAAGGAAATAACAGGACACACCCAAACCAACAGAAAAGGCCTGGGATCGACAAAGATGGAATGGTGGTCCAAGGCAAGGGGGAAAGCGAAAAGAGACATGACCAAACAGGAGATCAAGAAGGAAGAGGATGATAAAGAGTCCAGAAGACAGTTCAGCAAGGCCAGCAGGGACAGTGGACAACATGGGAAAATGCACTCCAAAGGAGCCAGCTGGTGTGACATGTGGAACATGGCCCCCTTGAGGATCAGCTTCATCCTAAGATCTGTGTACAACCTCCTTCCCTTGGGGGAAAGCAGATGACCCTGCGTGCCCACTCTGCCATGGCAAACAGTGGAACATGTCCTCAGCTCATGCAAAGCGGCGTTGAGCCAAGGGCGGTACACATGGAGGCACAACCAAGTGCTAAAAGAAATTGCACACGTGGTCAGCACTGTCCAAGGAGCACCAACCCCACCAGAAGTTCCAGTAGAGTTCCGCTCTGCAGAAGGCAATCAAGTCTGGCCAGGAACAGCATCCAAAGTTTCCAAAGCATGGAAACGTGGGCTGCTTGATGGTGCCGAAGACTGGGAATGCAGTTGACCTACCAGAGGGGAAGAAACACACAGAAATTCATCAAGAGCGGCATGAGACCTCACACAGTACCCCACTCCAAGGCAACGAAACAAGCGATTCTGATTGAGCTCACTGTGCCATACGAAAGCAGAATGGAGGAAGCCCACATCTACAAGACCGAGAAGTATGCTAGTCTAGCCAGCAGCCTGAGAGAATCTGGCTTCCAAGCCAAAGTCCTCGCCACAGAGATTGGTGCAAAAGGGTTTGTGGGTGCATCTGCCTACAGCCTCATGAAACAGCTGTCAATTTCTGGCAGAGAGAGGACATGGGCTCTCAAGGCAATGACAGAAGCAGCAGAAAAGAGTTCCAGCTGGATCTGGTTGAGGAGAAATGAAAGTAAACTTAAGGATTAAATTTCCCTACTCAAACAAGGCATACGATGGCTCAGTGGTTAAAACATCTGCCAGAAAAGGTGACTCTGTCCTAAAGTGGCAACCACCCTGGAGGCGCAGGTTCAAACCTGCTGAAGACCAGGAAAAAAGAAGAAAAGGCGGCAATACAAGGGCATCCTGGAGTCAAGACCTGGGTGCACACCAGCCCCCTTAGAGTTTAAGGAGATAAGGGCTGAAACACTTGACTGAGGGGGGCTTCTTCTCTGAAGACCTTGTACTGTCCAGCTCTCCCTAGAGTTTGTTATCACTCATTGGTCTCCGAGGATAGGTGCTATAAAAATATCCACATCAAACCAACCAATCCAAGGTGTTCAGTCTTCAAGAAGACCGCCACTGTGAAAAAACAAGAAACCAACCAAAGTATTTACAATTTTTTTTATTATTGTTTTTCTTCTATAATCAAACTACACATATACATATGAAATGCAAGAAAATGAAGGCTTCAATTTCCACAGCGAAATGAAGAAAAAAGAACTTAACTGACTATGACAGAAAATAAAAGTTAATTGAATGCATAATCAATGTCAAGTATCTCTACCCCTATTGTTTTGTTGCTTTTTTTGGTGTTTTTTTTCTGCTTCAAGTTATAGATAATAACCTCAATAAAATGCTTCCATGTGTAATTTACAATTAATGAGTATCTAAACATTTCTTTAAGAAAAAAAAAAAAAAAGTTTGGAAATCGTGGCAAGTAATACTACCAAGCACGTACATTGCAGATGACATGCCACAAAAAATATAAATATGTAAATAAATAAAATCTTAATAAACACATAAAATTAAAACTGATAGATACGACTAAGCATAAAGGAAGGTAGACATGCTTCCCCATGAGAAGAAAAGAGGAAAAATGAACAAGTGACATATAAGTTTTACTTCACCCAACATCTTCCATTGTTTAAAATGAGCCACGCTGGATTAATACCATGGGTGGCAGGAAAATAAGTTGATTGACAACTAATCTGGTGGTCTTATAACTGATCCACCCTTTTATCTACAATAAAATGCCATGCATACACAAAAAGTTCCTTCTCCAACTTGTTTTTAATTGTCTCCTTTCTTTTTTCATGTATTTTTTTCTTTATCTGTCTTTCCACTTGCTAACAATGCAAAATGAAAGTAAATATTTAAAAATACAGATTCATCACAAGGACATGTACCATCTAACATTTATTTTCTACGACTCACTATTTAATCAAAAGAAATGTCAAAACTTCAATCACAGAATATATGACCTTCCGGTAGCAGTTGTGTGTCAAAAAGTACAAAACTGTAGAAATTTAAAAAAACAAACAAAAAAACACTTCTTCATTTCTTTATAATAAAGAATACATGATTTCTATAAAGAACTTTCCGCTGAATTGCCCACTCATACAGCCACAGGCTGATTGGGTTTTTGGGGGTATTTTTTTTGTTTGTTTTGTTTTGTTTTTTTGCTGACTAAGTTACGGAGCACTTGCACATTACCTGAAAGTGATTTCTACATTGAGACACTGGGTTGAACAACTAAGGGGCACAGTCAGTCATTTACAAGGCGGCTTACAGTGGACCTGAATACCCCCAGAAAGAACGGAAGTTTCTCACAATGTCATGAACAAACAGATAATTGGCCAATCAAATCAATTTCATACATACATGTGTTGATATTTAATCAAGAGGGGGTCTGAGGTTTCTATGTACAAATTAAAAAAAAATTTTTTTACCACGACCAGTAAAGTTAAAATGTTAAGCTTCACACAAACACCATTCAGCAAAGTTATCATGTACATACGTCTGAAGCAATTCACACATTTATTTACACAATCCCATTAAATATACGTTGGAGAAAACAAAAACCAAAGTTCACAAGTTACACGTAATAACTGTCTTCATCCCTTGTCACCTGCACATGCACGCACACACACACACAAACACATATGTATTGACATTATCACACACACACAAATAAAATGCTTACAGAGAAAAACCGGATACAGGTAAAACAATACAGGTATATATGCAAGTTGCACACATTGTCAAATCCACTTACAGGCCTCACAAAAAAGTGTTGCCCCCCCCCCCCCCCCCCCCCCCACAAGCATAAAATCTGAACAGGATAGCAGCAAACACAGAAACGACAAGTTCTATTCTGGATAGCATCAAGGTATTTACAGGTGGTTACATCCGACAGTCGGTCTGGCAAACCAGTGGATTCCACGGCGCCTACACGTGATGTCTATACACCCATCCCAGTGAAGCATCAAAAACATGGTTCCGGGGTGAAATCCAAACCTGAATGTGAACAGTATGACTGACCATGGACAGAACCTTTAAGTTATATGCAATGGGAAATATCTCAACCACACCATGAGCAAACCTTCAGCACTCTTGTGAAGAGGGGGTGGAATGGGGTTAGCATGGGAGAAGAAAATGACAGCATGCAGATATATGAAATGGAAGACTAGAAATAGGATAGGGGGGAAACAAAAGGGAATACACTGATATCGTCCAACTCCCAAACATCACCTGATAATACTGAACACAAATTAACAATGACCATAAATGTGTTTTGAATAACCCTACACCTAAGAAACTTAAAAAGGAAAGAAAATATTTTTCCAGGCTCCCTTTTCCCAATTCCGTACATGCAGACTGATTCACCTCTTACCAAAGATGATATAAAAGTATGGAGTATGATCTGTGCTCAGTACCAATCACTCAGACTTTCAAAATCATCACTCAGTATTCCCTGATTATCAGGAGTATGGTACCCTACACAGCAACCCACAACAGTAATCTTCTAACAAACTGTGGTGTCTTTAGCTGGCAGTACGGAGTACCACCGTCTCCTGTCTTTTCATAATTAGTCCAGCTATGCACTGTGCACATGACTGAAGTGCAACGTTTTCAAACACTTGAGTGAGTGAATATGTAGTAAACTCCTGCACAAATGGTGAAGGGTGAAACGACGACTGCACAGCTTTTCACTGTTGGACAATGGCCGTACAAAACTGTGCTTTCAGACAATCAGTGTCCATGTTACCATGATGTTTACTAGCAGTCGAAAGAATGATCAGTGAGCATCAAAGTAATACAAATGGCTTCCCAAGCATTATCAAACTTGCCTCCTGCCCTTTCAGCTGTTAAGTTACATGATGATGATATGAACAGCACTTTGTGTCCATTTAAACAGGGGTACTGTCTGAGCACACCCGTGTCCTCACGATAAGTGATATTCACATGTTTATAAATAGTATGACAATCGCTCTTTACATGTATGTATTGTGACACAGTAATTTCCACACAATTTATGAAAAAGATTTTATACCCTATCATCAGACCATGTGGGAAGATTGCTGCAGACTGTCATTATCGAAAAGCCAATGCAGTATGATGCGAAATGACTTCACCAAAATGAAGATGTGAAACAATGGCTGAGAGCCGGTTGACAATAATCATGTGTAATACTAAATGTATGTACGACAGGACTTACATGCCTAGCTATCTGAATGGTTCTGACTTTGACAGATAATAACAACTCCCGATTTATTTAGCCACTGCCACTTTCTTTTCCCCTTAACTCGTTTTGTGTCTGGTGTGTCAAATGACTTTTTCATGTTGTCTTGCTGCTTGGGTTCAGCTGAAGACGATGCATTCTTCAGGCACAATCCCCCTAAATGGCCAGATAAGCTTGCTTCCAAATCGTTGCATGGTGAAAATATATACAGTATTTCAAAACAAAATACTGACAGAAAAAAAAGATCTTTAAGAAAAGGGTGGCACTGCACTGTGGCAATGTGCTCTCCCCAGGGACAGCAGCCTGAATTTAATGCAGAGAAATCTGTGTAGTGCAATAAAATACAATAAATGCTGTTAGGATATCCCAACTTCTATCCTCTTTTCCACCAAGAAACACCATTCTGCGCACGCTGATGTTTTCCAGCTCCAAGGAAACTTAAACAAAGGAGCAAGCCGTTCTCAGTAACAACAGTAAGTACATACAACTCACCACATGACAAACAATATCACTGATGCTGAGCAAAATAGCTATCAAAGTACTCCATACTAGGCACCTGAACCCTGTTTCAACACCGCAAAGCAAACCACAACACGCCAAATCCACAAAAAAAACCTTCGCTGGGACAATGTCACTTTGTCTGCACCAATCCTTCCATTAAAAAAAAAATCACAAGAAAAAGGATCTATCCCGTGAATTCAAAAACAGCAACAGATTCTACATTATAAATGAATATAAATAAGAACAGCAACAGTTCAGTTCAGTTGTTCAAGGAGGCATCACTGCATTTGGACAAATCCATATATGCTCTACCACATCTGCTGAGCAGATGCCTGACCAACAGCGTAACCCAACATGCTTGTGCCCTGAGGGGAATAAAAAGCAATAAATCAACAATAATAGAAGTGACATAGGCTAGAGTTATGTTTTTTAAACTTTCAATGAAGTCTCAGTTGAGTGTGCAGAGCTAAAGTCCTGGGTTTCTACACTATCTGTCAAGCTTGTGTCAAATGAGTTGTGATTAAATCAACATAAATAATAAAGTATAATAAGTCATATTCCTGTTATCCCCCAACCGTGCTGATCACTGATGAGAAACAAAATGAAATGAAAAGGGTCAAGATGTGCCTTGAGAAAACCATAGAAAGAAACTCCATTCACAGTACACTTTTTGGCTCTGGAATAACAGGTTAACAGAATACAAGCATGGCACTTTTGGGGGGTTACTTGTGAGACCTTCACGTTAATTTTCTTTCTGGAGTTAAGTTCTTGAGCACAAAAAAAGAAGAACGAAAAAAGTTGGAATCAAACAAAATCTCAGGCTTTTTTGCCACCAAAATGCTGAAGTGGACAATATGTTGGGATTTTATTGCCTCATATCTAGGCATTTTATTTACCAATGGTTAAATAAAATTGAAAAAAATCAAAAAGTATGACGACAAAATTGAGTTGTCATGGAACAAGCCCTCAGTGACCTCAGGTGGTTCAACCATTACTGCCTCTGCTGACACAGCCCTGGATTGAGATCCTGGCAACTGACAAAACATCCGTGCAGAAATCATCACTGGTCTGCAGACACACGCACCTAAGGTTTAAGAAACCTTAAAAAAAAAACCAAAGCTCTGCATCCAAAGTAGGAGCACAGCATGGGCTGTGGTTTTCTGAAACTCATCAAGACAGGATGTCCTTACCCCACCTTGTTCACATGAACTTCACGTTGCATCCATATCTTGGTCTGTGTGTGCACTTCCCCTGAATTCCAAACTGCTGCTGCTTCTCGATTGACTCTGTAAAGAACCGATGGGGTGCCACATGGAAGAGCTGTTTAGATTCCTCCATGACTGTTGATTGTGTGTCAAAACCTGGGTCTCTGCAAACTGTTTTCCTGTCTCCATTCTGCAATGTTGTCAGTCCACTGGGTCCCCACCCCCACCTTCCCCTCTGTCTCACTTCCAAAACAGTTCCTGCTTTCTTTTCTTTACTGATGCCAGCTTATCTTCAAATGGTCAAATGTGCCGCTGGACAGTTTGGCACACTTGTTCATGGGTGATGTGATTGGATTATCTGATAATCTTTTGGTAATACCTGACTAAATTTCCATGGCTTGGATTATCTGATAATTTTGGTAATACCTGATTAAATTTCCATGGCTGGGATTCTACTTTCCATACTGTTGTGAGGGTCCATGTTTCAAAGTTCCTGATCTGCAAACCTTCAATTTGCTCAATGATCATGATCTTGACAGATACATGACAGTATCACCAATGCCTTCATGTCCTAAGCACTGTCAGATCCCATGATCAGGAAACACACAGCATCGGTTACGTTGATAGCAAAGCAATAACTAAACTGCAACGTTTAAGCAAACCTTGTGCAGAATGCATTTAAAATATATGAAATTACTTTCATGACTGGCGCATAATCAGTTCTGACCATGCACCAATGTTACGTTTGTTTTCATTGGCTAAAGTTGTCAATCTGAAGCTCTGAGGTGCATGAATAAAACCCAACTCTGAGTTACATGGTAAACAAATACAAAGAAAAAGACACAGGGGGCTTAGAGGAAATACATGGAATGCAGATACCCATTGGATTTATGAAAAAAAGTTTTGGTAGCTATGTCCATCCCTCTTCCCCTTGGCAATTTTGGAAATTATATCACTGAGTGCACCTTCTATATTTGTTTTTAATCTTATACATGAACTTCATCCTTTAGCCTGGGTTATATTTCAAATGCAAAATTTTTACCACAGTGGCTCATCTACCCCTAAAATTCTTTTTTTTTGTTTTTTTTTGTGCTTTTCTTCTTTAAAGTTTGCATCTATCGCAGCATTTTACATCACATACAAATGTCTGCTGTTTACCACCTCGAAACACGACAAAATCAAAAATGCATAAAACATACAAACAAACCTTAAAAAGAAATGAAAACACAAGCGGATCAATGATTTTTTGTGTGTGTTTTTTCTCACCTTTCTTTCAAAAATACATTTAGCATAATATACATCAAGGACAGAAGATCACATGCATGTAAAAGTAAACAGTACACAGAAATGGAAAGAACGGGCTGACAGGGCAATATAATTCAAAATTCATTAACTAAATGATCTAAGCAAGAGAAGGAATATCCAACCAAGCAAGTCCTCGCTAGATTTCAACAAACATGATTCACATCTTAACTTCCCTCTTCAGTTTCAGTGGATCCGGTAGTGAAATACATAGACATTTTCCTCCTTTTCCCTTTCTAAGCTTTTGGAAAATTATATAAAAAAATAAAAAATAAAAAACTGAATGAACAATGATGAATAAGCCTTTTCTGAAATGATTTTAAAAACAACACCTCATGACAAGCCCAGTACATCCCATCGCCATAGAGTTTTCATGACAATCTGAACACAGTATGTACACAGTTTGCCAACCCACCTCACAAAAAGAGGCTCTCCCATGTTTTCCATTACAAAAAGCCTGAATAGCAGACACATTATCTGGGGATAGGATGATCAATTCAAGTCATCTCCATTATAAAGCTCACACACAAAAAAAACTTTTTTTTTTCTTTTTTTTTGTTGTTGTTTTTTTAAAGACATTATTTAATCACATTTAGAGATAAAACAAAAAAACAAAAACCCAGCAACAACAAAAAAGACATTTTAGCAAGACTGCCACCAACCTGTGATAGAATTCAAGCTACACTGCCACCAAACAGCTGGAGGAACGAAACGAACTAGCCGCCAGACTATCAGAACGAGTAAGGTTGTGCATTCCTTCATCTCAGACTAATACTCAAGTTACACACATCACAGAGCACTGAACAACTAAAACGAGTATTCAAGACGAAACAAAACACAGTAACAGATGAAAAAAATGAACAAAAAATCTATAAAATATGTTGGTCCACAGGAATACACCTTCTATTCATTTCTTTGCACATCTTTTTCGTACTTATATGAGCGTACAACCGAGGGTTAAAAAAAAAAATTAAAAAAAAAAAGAAGAAAGAAAAAACAAAAAACACAAAAAAACACAAAGTCTAACACAAGAGAATGCTGCACATTTTGCCTTTATGGCTGTCAGGATCTTGTGTACAATTCGAAATCACATTAGGTCAACAGAGAAAACCTGACCCCTGTGCCCATTCAGGTGCAGGAGGTCACAGAACACAAATTGCATAGGTAGTGGATAGGTTCTCTTCCTAACAAGGACAGGAACGTGTGGTTTCATTACCCAGGATTTTAAGACAGTTCTACTGTCCCTAGGCTTGAGCTCCTGACAGTGATTTCAGAATGGCACAGACCCATTCACTTCCAGATAGTTTTTAATTTTTTTTTTTTTTAATAAACAATTATCACAGATATTCCTAGTTTTCTAGTGTGTGTGTTTTTTTTTGGGTTTTTTTTCAACCACTGTGCAATACGTGGCTGGAGCATTCTATCTTTAAGTAAACTGTAACACCTGAAATCTCTGGGTTTTTTCCTCTTCTACTACTTTTTTTCTTCACTTTTTCAATCTTTAAAATTTTTCACATAAGACAGATGCATTTCACAACTCTGATGCAATTAACATGTTACAAACATCAGAGATTGTGTCAAGCTTAGGCTTTTAAAACAAGAATTAAATAGCTTTAATCAAAAACTGTAACTCTATTCACAGTACAGCAACTAAAAAAATCATGAATGTTTATTATTTCTAAAAAAAACATACATTTCAACTTCTGATTAAAAACAAACATACAGTCTTAACCTCTGAACAATTGGTGAAGGATTGCTGTCTCCTCTCCAACACAAAATTTCCCAGAACTATACATGACCTTGGTAAAATGACCATTCCCTAAGAATTAGAAGTACTAAGAGATGATTTATTTTATGTAAAAAAAAAATCAAAAAATCAAAAAAAAATCAGCAGCACTTTAGACTAATGCCTAAACAGAAAAGCAGGCATTTCTGTCAGGATCTAAAATCACAGGCAAACCAAAACCGTGACGCACTGAACACACACAACCAACACAACCACAGACAGACAGCAATATCTAAAGCCAAACAGAACACAGGAAACTTCCACCGATAGTAGGAGAGCCGGACCCAGGTCTGCAAACTGACCCAGTTGCCCCACACCTGCACGAAGTCAAGGCCAAACATGCCGAGGATCCTACTGCAAGGCTCTCAATGACTTCAACATCATCTGGAAAAACACACTGGAGAGCGAGAGAGAAGACAAAAAAAACAAAACAAAAAAAAAACAAGAGAAAGAAACAAAGAAATCCCCACACCACACAAAATGCTTTTCCTGTTGATGTCCAGAAGTTCGGTCACAACGCACACACCTCTCCAACCTTCCACCACCGGTGTGTACTCCGCTGTCCCTCCTCTCCTCTCCCCTCCCGCCCCCGTCATCACAACAAGTCTTCTTTCTCTATAAGTGTGAAACGAAGCCAAAAACGCGTTCATTTCGCCGGGGCGCCCCCTACGGCCCCCTCCGCTGGCAAGGAACTGCTGGCCGACAGTGGCTTGTGTGCGCTGGGCGCGGCGGCCCCCTCTGATGCACTGGTGGTTCGGGACCGCTGTCCCCCATCTGAGGAGCTGGTTGTCCGGGAGCGAGGCGCCACGGGGCCAGAGAACGCCTGGCTCAGGCTGGAGTGCATCTCCGAGTCTGGGGGCTGCTCACAGGTAATCAACCCACCCACATGTCAGTTCATACAGTGTCTGTGGTAAAGCACTTCGGAGCTCTGTTTAGAGATTACACAGGAACTATAGAAATTTATATAGTTTTTGTTAGTATTATTATTGGCATGAGAGAGTCAGAGGCGGAGATTTACGGTTCTATTTAGAGATAATACAGGCGCTATACACAATTCACATATTTATTCTCATCATCATCATTATTATTGTTATTATTATTATTGGTGTGAGAGTGACAGAAAGAGGCAGAGATTTAGAGCTCTATTTAGAGATAACACGGCCACCCTACAAATTCACATAATTATTATCATAGTCATCATATTATTACTGGTGTGAGAGGGACAGAGAGAGGCGGAGGTTTAGAGTTCTATTTAGAGATAATATAGGATACATAAATTCACATAATTATCATCATTATCACTGGTGTAAGAGGGACAGAGAGTGATGCTGGTGTGTGGGACAAGACACAAAGAACAGTGGGCTGTTCTTCTTTTTTTCAGTCTTAAATCAAATGGATGAAGAACACACTGAAATCTGTACACTCTTGCAATGAAGCTGACTGCAGTAAGCTGGCAGATTACATTAGGTAGAACAGGTTACTCTAAAGTTTTAAAGTTTTCCAAAGTCGTAATTTCTTAAGCTTGAGGCGTTGAAGTGGAGCATCTAAATCAGATCATGAAGATTAACCAGCCTGATACAACTGAACTTTAACATTATAGTGTTAGAAAATACACAAAAATGCGTCAGATCTGTCAGGAACCACCCACCATCTCAGTCCTTCAATCCATCCCCACACTGTCTTTCACAGAAAACAGCGAAAACAACAACAACAAAAAACACACATCCTTAAATGCACATCCCTGCCACTGAAACGATCAATTCCTTGCATCATGTGCTTGCTCTTGGAGCACAGACTCAAACAGCAAGTCACAGTAGGTATATCAGCAGTTCTGTAATTCAAGAATCATACCAATTTTGAATAAACTGAAGTTTAATTCGCAAATACAGGCCAATATAATGTGAATCTTTTTTTTCTTTATATAATATATATATATATATGTGGACCAACACTCAAATCAGTGGAGAAAAAAAAGGGAATATATTTCAGTGTGATACATATAGAAAGGTGTTGTAGGTTGGGGTGGAGAGCTAGAAAGGGTTACCAATACCCTGCATGTGTGCACTCACCTCCACCCTGAAGTCTTCCAGACGTTTATAGTGACTTAGTGCATCTTTTAACTTGGGGTTGATTTCCACCCGCTTCCTTGAGTACTTCAGGAACGCCCAGAATTTCTCAAGCCCATACAGCTGATCTGAAAAAATAAAATAAAATAAAATAAAATAATAAATAAAAATAATTTTAAAAAATTAAAATTAAAATCTCCTGACAGTTTTCTCATGATTAATCCAGAACTTATTCTTCTGTATTGGTTATAGCTTTGAGGTTTGAACATGATTTTCTCTTTCAAATTCCCAAAGCATTCTGGTGGTGTTGTTTTTTTGTCGTTCGTTTGCTTTCTACAGACCTTACTACCATCTTTACAGTTGCATTACATCTTTTAAAGTTAACATCACGGCTGAACAGTTAAATCTTTCTAAAAAGGGTTAAAAAAAATAAATTTAAAAAAATTATATATATATATAAAGCTCATTCATGACTTCAAGCACATAAAGTGATCTGTTCAATCTACATAGCTCATGGTTTTCTCTCCTTATTAATAGAATTATATATTTAAAAAAAATAATAATAAAATAAAAAGGATAAAGAAAAAACCCGCCATGTATGCACTTTCAAAAGCTTTGACAACATTTTTTGTATGATAGATTTTTCGAAACCTTCCTAAACCCTATTCAAAATTCACAAAACTCCCTAAATCCCACTCCAAATTCACAAAGCTCCCAAAATCCAATAAGAATTCATAAACCTCCCTAAATCCCCACTACAAAATTTACAAACCTTCCTATATCCCACTTAAAATTCACAGACCTCCCTAAACCCAACTTCTAAATCCCACTCAAAATTCACAAAACTCCCTAAATCCCACACAAAAAACACCAACAAACTTTCCTATATCCCATTCAAAATTTACAAACCTTCCTAAACACTACTCAAAATTCACAAACATTCCTAAGCCCTTCTAAAAATTCACAAGAACTTTAAAATGAAAATTTGTATCTTCCTGGCCTTCCGCAAACTTTTCCTGACTGTACAAAAAAAAACAAAAAAAAAAACAACTCATAGTTATTTGTAGTTCAGCACTGGCCTGCCATCAAACAGGCTGCCACACCTGCACTGCATTTGGAGGATGAAATCACTTATACAATCAAAGAGTCTGGCATTTGAAAAAGCAGATAATTCAAATTGAAAATGAACCAAGTCAAAAAAATATATTCATGCACACGAGTCAACGAAATGGTCTAGAAGAACTGCACTGCACCTGGAGCTTGAAATCAGTCTAGCACTTGGGGGGGGGGGAAAATCGAAGTAGAAAAATATCTAAATGTTTATGCGCACGAATCAACACACATAAAAAAAGGGAAAAAAGCAAACAAATATCTGAAACAGAATGACTCATCCATGACAACTGTACAAAAAACAGTTCATGAACTAATGCAGACAAAACTTCTGCATTACTATCACCACAGACACACTGACTCAGTTAACATGTTCACAAACGTAGCTAAAAACACTGTAATTCAGACTGTACCAAGAAACTACTCACTGTTTTCATAGTCTCTGAGAGTCTCCTCTTGGAAGTCTTTGAACACCTCTGGTCGAAATCGCCTTTCCAAGCCATAGCTGAAGAATCGGAATAAGCATTCCAGTCCATATCTGAAGGGGAAAAAACACCCAAACACCCATTATCAAAGATGGTCATATAAATATCACAAGTGGAAAAACAAAAAAAATGAACAATCAATTAAACAGGCTCAGTTTATTCAGAGACGTCAGCCAAAAATAAAACCAACCAACCAAAACAAAAGCCACAAAACCACTCACCTGTATCCAGCGGCTGCATCTTCCACAGCAAACGTCTTGAATTCATGGTACATCTTTTTGTTGAAGTGCTGCCTCAAGAAAAACGACCAGAACCGAAACAGTGTGTTCATTTCTTGGGACTGGCCTGCTCCTTGTCGTGTGCGTTCTGAAACAATCACACACATCAACATTAGCCATGGTTCAGTAAAATTGCCTGTAGCACTGTTAAGACCTCTATGCCATACCCACTTTAACGAAGCAAACTTTTTCTCTGATGATGATGACAAATGAGGAAGGAGTGAAGAACTCTCATAGCCACCGGCAAAAGGGTGGGACCAACATTTTTTGAAGAGGAGATTCATGTACTGTGTCCACAGCTGAACTGCAGCATTGGAATTTATTTTCTGAATGCCAGTTTTCTACAGCTTACACTGGAGAGCTCTGGTGGCAGCATTGGTATCTGCCTATCACACTGTTTTCTTCTAATGTTGATCCCGTCAGATTAAATCAGTCAAACCTTCAGGTTTACATCAGGAAGATTTTCACATCACTGGGATCCAGGCATTTTCATTTTTGTTCTTTTAAACCGACTGACACCAGTAAGAAAGAAAAAAAAAGGAAAAAGAAACTAAAATAAATCTTGGAGAAATAGCAGTGAAATCATCTCATCAAATGATCATCCTCTGTTGTGGCTGATCAACTGGGTATGCAATCAAGAAAACAAATGAATAAATAAACTAAAGTTTTGCATTTCAACAAACAAGCATTTTCAACAAACACTTTTTTTTCTGAACTCTAAGTACTACTGAACACAGGTTTGTCTTGTCCACTGACATTTGCGTGATCAGCAAGAATCCACTGCTTTACTACCTTTATGTAGGATTAGGCACACTGGCCATAAACAAAATAAAAAACAAGAGATAAATATCCATCTTCAGAAATATCTTAACTATTAGCAAGACTTCCATGCAGTCTTTCATTCATTTATTACATAAAGTTGAACAAACAATTCTGAATTCCAAACACAGAATTACAGTCTGCATTTAAAGTAAGGAAATGGATTCCAAGTTAAACCACGGTTATAGCATTAGTGTCTATTAACGGTGATCCCATCAGATTAAATCAGTCAAACCATCAGAAATACATCAGGTAGATTTTTACATCACAGGGATCATGGCTCTTTCACTTCACTCTATAAAACACATCAGAACTAGTGAGAGGGAAAAGACAGAAGAAAATAAGTTATTAAAAAAAAGTCAGCTGTTGTCTGATCCTATTTCTAAATGATCATCCTCAGTTTTGAGTGATCAGCAAGGAAAATACAAAAAGAAATACATGAAACAAACAACATCAATCAACTGAATACATGAGACATGTTTAAATTCTATCTAAGTTCCAGCAAAATGCATGCACACTGATCACTCCAATGTGACATGGACTGGTACTGACTAAAAACCCTTTTTCCAGTCCGGATCCCAGATCAGTGCAGGTAAAAACCATCTGGTGTACATCAGCTGTATTTTCACATGAAAGGCAGTCATGGCTCCATTCACTCTCACTAGATAAACCACACTAACATTAATAATTATTTGTAAATCATCATTCAAAAAAATTAAAATACAATAAGTAAAAATAAAATAAAATAAGATAAATAAATATTAAAAAATCAGATACATGCTGAATGATTATTCAGTATTCAGCTGAGAATATCAAAAGGAATACCAGAAAAAATAAAACAAAATAAACAAGACAGGACTGCATCTTACTACTCGCACACGGAACTGTGCTGCCATGTGCACTGTCTTGCTTAAATGGAAATTTCCGAATTTCATGTTGTATTGCACTGAACTGCACTGTTTCAGTTTCTCAAGGAGGTGTTACTGTGTTCGGATAAATCCATACACACTACACTGGATCCGCTGGGCAGATGCCTGACAGAAGCACTGCTCAACATACTGCAATGATGTAACTGTACAGCACAGCACTCCACTGCACTGTGCTGATTTACCACTCAAGTCAATAAAACCATACAGCAAGGGGTGGGCGCGAGTTAAACTCTCCTTACAATGCTGTTAGCCATTCTGTTCCTCCAAAGGGAGGTCAGCATGCACATATATCCAAATATACAAAGACTCTGATTAGTCTGACTTTATGCATGGTGTGGAATGCTGATGCAATATGCCGGATGACAAATTTATAGATTTTTTTTTTTTTTAGAGTACCTGCAGCCACACACACAGAGACCTGACTGTTTTCTCTGTCATGCTGATCCCATCAGATTAAATCAGTCAAACCATCAGAACACATCAGGTGTGGTTTCACATCATCAGGATCACTGCACCTTCACTACACTGAAGTCAGAACACCCTACAACCCAGCAACAATCTCCTGGGACAAACATGAAACAAAAGGAATACACTGCACCCATGGTCTTGGTGGCAATTCAGTTTCAACAAAATATCAACCAATGTGGACTGATCCATATACCGGGTGTCCCAAAAAAAGTGAACCGCTTTTTGACAAGTATTTTCTCAGTGACAGAGAAACCGAATTCACTGAAAATTTTCACACAGTAACCTTAGGGTGTCATCAACAAGTCTGCAAAATATCTAAAAGTTCGGTCACAAAATTATGAGAGTATTGTCAAATTTAAAACAGCATGTCAACAAATCCAATATCAGAGCTGTGCAATGTGACCACCATGTTCAGGCCAGCTGCCAGGTATTGGCATCTGTCAATCAGTGTCAGTCTAAAAATAATAATTTGCGTCCAAACTTTTAGATATTTTGCAGACTTGTTGGTGATACCCAAAGTTTACTGTGTGAAAATTTTCAATGAAATCGTTATCTCTATCACTGAGAAAATACTTGTCAAAAAGCGGTTCACTCTTTTCAGGACATCCAATATATGCTTCACAACATCTGCTGATGCTAACAACAAAACAAATCACAAAAGAGGAGGGTGTGAGTGTGCCTGATCCACATGAAATCCCAACCCTGCCTTGAGAGCCTACCAAATCCTACATGTGAGAACACACAGAAACACAACTTTTCATGATCATGTGCAGGAAAGAGATTTTGGCAAATTAAAGCAAGTTGGAACACACCATTATGTACGTATTACTTGAACAGAACAAAGGCACATCTTACACGCAACACCAGAAAAAAATAAGCCCCTTTTGTTATTTAACTCTCTCTCACACAGACACAAAAACAAAAAAGAAGAAAAAAAAAGTATGCATCAATATAATTGCATTGTACTGTGCTGTATTACAGAGCCACTTAACTCCACTCTTCAATGCTATCATCATAATTATAAATTAATCATTAATGTATTACACCTGCACTTTCATGTATAGCACCAGACCAAACAGTGTGAAATACTGCACTGTGCTTTACTCCTCTTTTTCCCATTCTATCTATTATTTGCTTAGAGTGCCACAATGCTGACACTGGCAATTTTAGTGGTGATCCCGTCAGATTAAATCAGTCAAACCATCAGGTATACATCAGGTAGGTTTCCACATCATAGGGATCATGGCATTTTCACTTTCTGTAAAGTAAAACAACTGACAAAGGGGGTTTGACAGCGTAACAATTACAATCTTTGTGCGAAATATTTGTTTCTCAGTCTTGATGACAGTTCAGTATAAGAGAAATTATGTCAGAGATTCTGACAACAAAATTGCACAATATTGAACACATCACTGTAAGTGTTACTGTCAACAGACCAAGAGCACAACACACAGAGAAACACAATGACACAGAAATAAAACAGAATAACAATTACTACTATGATACAAAACCACTGTAATTTGCTAATATCAAAAGTAATAACAAGAACTGTAGCTGTATAAACTAAAAAGAAATGCACAAAATAACTTTTTTTTTTAAATGAAAGAAAAAAACACACCACCAAACCAACTTGCATTAACCACACACACAAAAAAAAGTCACTGAGGCAATATTGGAACAGATAAAATGACAACAAAAAATCAGTCATTATTCTGAACCTATATCTTTTTCAATCTGCGTGTGAGGAAAAAAATCTCTGAACCTGTATTTTTTTCAACTGTAAGTGGCAGAAAAAAACTCAAAATCCCCAGAAATACGATATAACTAAATCAAACACTGAAACAAAAAACAAAAAAAGACAAAAATGAATGTTATGTCCACACACTCACCCTTGACACACTTGGAGCGGTATTTGTTATACACATGCCAGACAAAGTGGTTTTCCTTCAGCAGCTGATGAGACGGGTGTTCGAAATTGGGGAATGGTTGTGGGGTAGTTCCATAGCTGGCTGAAAGCATGCTCTCTGATGGACTGCAACAATCAAAGAAAGCAATATTTCCCCCCAAACACACAAATGGACAGTCTTTTTAAACAAGCTGGTTAAGGTGTATAGTTTTTTCATCTTTTCAAGTCAACTTTATTATAATTAACAAAATCCAGAACCCAATTTCAGGCTTTTAAACCAGCACATATCAGACATTTGACTGATAAAGCAAGTTATACCAACAGTAAAACAAAAGAGGTTTCTCTGTTACTACTTATGCATAAACTACAGCAATAATCAGAATTCCTCAATGTGCAGAATAAAGAACATGTTTCTTGAATCAACCAAACACAACATATCTAGCAAAATATCTGCACAGTCTGCTGCCTTTCCTGAAGGCATCAACAATAAGAGAATTAACAAAACAAAACATCTGTACAGTCTGTTGTTATCCACAGCTTCTGGATGTGAAGGATCTGCTCCAGAGATGGAAGTTACCAGACCCCCAGTCCTGCCTTACCTCTGGGACATGCAGGAAGAGTTGTGGCGGGAGCGTGAGGGGTGAGACTGAGAATCCATCACCCAACCAACGTGCGATTCTTGGGGTGGATTGCTGCTGTGTCGTGTTTTCTTCTTCCTGGGGGTCTGGAAATGCATAATAGGAAAACATGCAGCTGGAAATGATGCGTCTGTCTCAGTGCAACAAATAATAATGCGTCTGTCTCAATTGCGACTGGATAATGAAGCGTCGGTCTCAAGGCAATCAGATAATGATGTGTCCGTCTCAATGCAACAGATAATGATGTGTCTGTCTCAATGCAACAGATAATGATGTGTCTGTCTCAATCAATCTACATGCAATAAAGGCATATGGTGTAACATATGCCCCGAACTGTCTGACGGGCTGCATGTTCTAAGTTCACTATAATCTAATTGATTATAGTCTAACTACTGCTTTCACAACATTCACAGACTAAACAAATCATTTGAAAAAGATGTGCATAAATAAAATGGACAATTTACTATAAATTTTTTTTTAAAAACCAAAAAAAAAACAACAACCAATCCTAAAACAGCACCAGAAATATAAATCTATATCCCAGTATCCCCAGATTCTTTTTTTTCAATGTCAGTTTTGATCAGACACATTTCAACAGACTTAACTCCACACGCACCAAGAAATCAAGATTCAAATTAGAAACTAAAATGTGATACAACTTTACTCCCCAAGAAAACCATCACACAAAATGAATAAATCTCCTAAGCACACACACACAACAATTAACATAAATTCACCTACAGACACTAACCCAAGTCCCACAGTACAAGTTACCTGTGGATCAGGAAGGCGTGTGGCATCTTTCATCACTGGGTAAAAGCGTGACTCTGACTTCTTGTGAGGTGTACGTGGCTGACGGGCCTTCTGGCGGCCGGGGGTGTCGGGCACTCTGGCTGGCAATGACCTTGCCATGTCAACCCCCTGCGACTTTGGTGACGACATTATCTTCACCGCTTCTGCAACACACACACACACACATCAAATTTAGTAAATCACCTTTGGCACTGATGAAAATACAGCCAATGTGCTTTCACCTTTCAAGCAAGATTAACTTTTTCTTGCCTAGAATACTAATTTTGTAACACATTTTTCAAACACACAAAGGATGGTCATGTCAAAATATACTACACGATTACGCACAACTATCCTGATACCTAGAGTTAATCCTGTTACATGTAAACCAGACTTCGTGTGAAAGACAGCAGAAAATGGCGACAGAAGGCCAAGACTGAATTTGGTCTTTTCAGTGAATTCTGATATTTTTGGTTACATCATTCTGCTGCGACTGACCTCTGAAAAAAATATTTCATTATCTAATATCTTTTAAGAAACATACACTTTACAGAAACACACACACACCACACATGATCACACCCATCTCTCAAACAAATATCAAAGACAGTACTAAACTACTCATTCCACCCTGACCACATTTACTCTGATACAACTTTCAAATTTTGCACTGAAACATCCACAGCCAGTAATGTAATATATGCATATCACCTGAAAACACCATATACAACCCACCCCACTGACATCATGTACGTCAGTCAACAAGTACCTGAGACAAGAGGCTGCGGGGGCGGGGGTGGAGGAGGTAGTTCCTGGTTGGCAATGGTGTGAGCTGGGGTAATCTGATCAAACTGTTCCTTGCTGATCAACATCACCGTCTTGTTGGTGTCCAGAAGCTGGGCCGGCTGTGTTAGTCCTGGCTGTAAACCACAACCCACACAATCACTACTGACTGAAAACCACAACCCACACAATCATTGGCTGAAAACCACAACCCACGCAATCAGCACTGACTGAAAACCAAAACTCTGACACGCCATCAGCACTGACTGAAAACCACAACCTACACAATCATTGGCTGAAAACCACAACCCACGCAATCAGCACTGACTGAAAACCAAAACTCTGACACGCAATCACCACTGACTGAAAACCACAACTCTGACACGCAATCACTACTGACTGAAAACCACAACCCACACACACACATCATTACTGGCTGAAAACCATAACCCACACAATCACTGCTGGCTAAAAACCACAACACAGACACACACAAGCACTTCTGGCTAAAAACCACAGCACACACATAATCACAGACAAAGCAAGACAAAAGATTGTAAAATGCACTGCTATCATACCCAAAGGATTCACTCTACCACAGATATACGAACACTGCAGGGCAAAAAGACCATACAGTCTACTGAAATCACAGTACATGGGAATCGGTATTCTTTCTGCTATGAAATCACTGGCACAATGAGGCAGACTGCACCATCAATCAAATTACTAAATCATTCACATATTCAACAGTAACAACAAATGCATGCAATATTTGTGAAAAACTCATCTAAACCATTAAACATACCAAATAAAATTCCATACTCTTTCCTGACCTTTTCTAGACCAGACTGAAAATTTTCTATACCAAACACACAACCAAACTGAATCAAAAAACTGTCCACTATACTAATGAAAGAGATTGGTGGATATCCAAAAAACTGATGTGTAATTTGTTTTGCTATTAATGCTTTAAGCTCCCTGATGAATGACACTGGTGAAGGATTTAAAGACTTTTCCAGATCCTGAAAGGCAAAACATGTTTTCCCAAGACTTTCTGGCCCTGGAAATGGTTCTCTCATTTTCCCTAAGACCTTTCCAGACTCCTAAGACTCAAAAACCCTGAATGGACGTAATAAACATCACCCAACTACACATACTGTTGATGACGTCAGTCCACAAGTAACCCCTGTCCCCCATACTCACCATCAAGGGGTCATCTGTCCACAGGTCCTGTTCATAGCAGATCAGGCCCTCGTTGATGACCTTTGACATGTCCGAAATGAATTTTGCCCTTGTCTGGTAGTCCCCAGTCCTGTCCCCACCAGGGTGCTTCCGCAGGTAGGGAGGTGTCTGGGTGATGAGCAGCAGCTTGTCAACATCCTTGTCCTCAAACTCTGTGTCATCGTCAGACTCATCCGACCTGCAACAGCAAGCAGACATTGTATAATAACGATGTTAACACTGTGTTCATGAGTTAACACTATCTAGAAGCTAATGTTATGAATAATTTATATATATTCATTCCCCTAACTCATAGTCTGATAATGATGTTAACAGTCTACCAGAAAAACTAATGATTTAACACTTGACAATAAATCTATCTTATGTATAATTTACTTCTCAACATTCCCCCAACTCATAGTCTGAGAATGATATTCACAGTGTACTAATGAGTCAACACTTGATCAGAAATGAATGTTTATGTTCTGTGTTATTTACTTTCGAATTAAACATCCCCTAGTTGAGAGTGAAAATATCTGTACAACACTTGTTACCAAATAATTTGTTTTGCAACTGGAATTCTTGAGAAATGCCACAATGCTTAAATTTATTTTGGACACAAACATGTTCTCACACATGCACCTTAAAACAAACTGCAGGCACACAGAATTCACAAACAACTGATTTTTTTTAGAACATTTTAATTTGTATTCACATTTGTGTGTAGGTAAATATAACTATAAATATATAAGGAAGACACACAACTCACCATTCTGTGAAATTGTTGCGGCGCCCAACATCCAAACGCTCCAGTTCTTCGTCAAACATGAAATCCAGTTCTTCCACTTCTTTTTTATCTTCCTTACTGTCCTTATCCATCTGCACAAACATTGCCATGGAGTAATAAGGTTTTTATCTGATCAGCATCTCTCCCTCCTTCCCTTCTCAGTCATTAATGGTATTGACCCTAATTAATGTGCGATTCTGAAGAGGGTGAGTGTATGTACTAACATTCTCTCTCTCTCTCTCTCTGTCTGTCTGTCTGTCTGTCTGTGTCTGTATGCGTGTGTGTGTGTGTGTGCGCGTGCATGTGCGAGTGCACACATAAGTGTATGTCCATGTGCGAGTGTGCATCTGTATATATTTATACATATGAGTGCGATGGTAAAATGGGTGCGGGTGTGTGCGCGTCTCTGCGTATGTATGTCGTGTGTGCACGTGTGCATTTTTTCTACCAAACTGTTAAAACACAGTCATACATAGGTTTTAGCATAAAAAGCATGCCGAGTGTGTATGTATGCACACACATACACACACACACAAGAGGCTGAGGCGATAAATTCTATTAAAATACGTGGGCCATAGGTACATAGTTACGCTCCAGATATAGGAGTAAATCGTGTTTTGCTAGTGTCTCAAAAAGAGCAACCAGGCTACACAAATTTATGCATGCCAGAAACTACCCGAACAAATTTCTCCATGCCAAAACTATCAGAACAAAATTTCTCCATGTCGAAAACTACCCAAGTCAAAATGTTCTGTGCCGGATTTTCAGCATATGCTGGATGACTTGCATCCCTGCACTAAACCCCTTACCTCACATCTGAATGCTATGTAAAAATGATTATTCTTCTCACTGTCACTAAACCCTTTACCTTCCGCCTGAACAATATGTAAAAATGATGGATTATTCTTAATAAATCTGAACACAATGTAAAAATGATTGATTATTCTTCTCACTATCACTAAACCCTTTTCATCTGAACACTATATAAAAATGATGGACTATTCTTAATAAACCCTTAACCTATTGTGTGAACACTGTAAATATGACTGATTATTTTTCTCACTGTTGCAATATCACTAAACCCTTTACAACGATTGATTTTTATTCTCACTAAACCCCTTACATTTCATCTGAACGCTATGTAAAAATGATGGATTATTCTTAATAAACCCTTAACCTATCGTCTGAACATCATGTAAATATAACTGATAATTCTTCTCACCGTCCCTATGTCACTAAACCCTTTACAATGAATGATTATTCTTCTCACTGTCACTAAACCCCTTAGTTTTCACCTGAACGCTATGTAAAAATGATCGTCGTTCTCACCGTCTCTAAACCCGTTACCTTTCATCTGAATGCTACGTAAAAATGATCGTTCTTCTCACTGTCTCTAAACCCCTTACTTTTCACCTGAACGCTATGTAAAGATGATTGATTATCCTTCTCACCATCGCTCAACCCCTTACCTTTCGTCTGCTCTCTCTGGCAGGGTTTTCGGCATGCTCATGATCCCGGGGAGTGCCTGGACCCTTTCTCCTTCGCACCTCCTGCCAGTCTCCGCTCAGCTCTGGGGCTGACGACGACAGGGCTGAGGAGATGGGGTTCAGCATCAGCCCCGCCAGGCCCTCCTCCTCCTCTTCCTCATGCTCCTCCATGTGACTCCGGTCAGACTCCGACACCTGCTCACTGGAGGGCTCGTCGGCCTTGGCTCCGCTGTCACTGCTCACTGTTGGAACAGATAGAGGGGCACAGTGAACATGCTGCCGTCAGTGAATGATGCTGAAACTTCTGTGACTCACCCAGGCCCAAAGAGGAAACCCTGACTCTGTGTAACTTCCAATGAAACATTTAACCCTGTTTCGCAAAGAAAAAGCAGTGCAGTCAGCTTGTTCAGATGTAGTAATGAAATCACTAGGTTTAGTTCTTAGCTTGTCAAGACTCCCTATTTGTTCCCTGACTCCTGTAAAGACTTCTAGCTCAATTCAGTCCATTACCAGCTTATTTCTGCCTCCACTAACATGCTGAAAATAATTTGTAACTTCCCTCAGCCCTGATAGAATCATTTCCCCTTCCTTGACAAGGCAAATCAATCAGTCAAGCAAATGTACAAAAAACAAAAAAAAACCCTGCTTTTTGTTTTAGGCTCATTGTATGAAAAAATAAATATCAAAAACACAAAAATAGTAATCAAATGAAATGTGGAACACGAAATATACCAAACACGAAAAATCCCACACATTGATAAAACAAAATACAGGCGCTGGAGGGAGGAACATGTAGAAAGAAAGTTACAAAAATCACCAAAACTTTGAAAGTTTTTTCTTGCATTATGATTATCATACTTATGTATGACCTATTTCAGGCTTACCTCTTGTCCAAACAGAATCTCATTCGTTTCTGATCCAAATGTTCAAAAGATAAGTTTCTGCAAGACTGGTATAGACATATAGATAATGATACAATGTATATTAATTATAGAATGTTTAAGCCAAATTTTCGTTAAGATGCTTTCTTTACTGTATTACCAAATAACTGTGTTATAGTGTTAAGTTTTGGACAACCAATAATGCTTTGCCTGTTCATAGTCAGCACTTCAACAATTTACCAAGAAACAAAAGAATCTGTGTGGTAAATTTTCCACAAACGACATTGCTGATGAGATTCACTGTTTGTGTGTCCTTTCTCTGAAAGTATCTACACATATATTATTGAAACCGCCCAAACTCCATCAAATTCCATTTACTGTTAAAAACACACACACACACACAAAAAAAAACGAAGAATATTGCTAAAACTAAAAGCACTTGTTTCCTCTATGTGTAGTGCCTATCCGTAAAGTTACGTTTGTTGTTAATGGATAAGGATGATTTATATATAAATGCATATTGTCTGTGATTACTGGCCTTTTGTTTTTTCTCTTTGTTCTTTTGACATCACTCTTATTGTTTATA
This sequence comes from Babylonia areolata, assembly GCF_041734735.1. Lineage (NCBI taxonomy): Eukaryota > Metazoa > Mollusca > Gastropoda > Neogastropoda > Buccinidae > Babylonia > Babylonia areolata. The sequence goes on from NC_134882.1 coordinate 12,597,883, forward strand.
TGGTATATCTAAAATGTGTATGTGTGTAACGTTTCGATGCCCCCAGTGGGCACAAGTAATAAACTTTTTGCCTTTGCCTTTTTTTTTCTTTTACTGGATAAAGTGTGCATCACAACTGTGTCTTGAAGGCCTTGCCCTTCGTTTAATATTTTACATAATAAAATACATACATTCATAAAAATAGGAAAAAAGAAAACCACATAAATATAATAAATATAAAAAGAAAAATATAATAAAATAAACAAAAAACCATAAAGCCAGATAGAAAAGACAGTGCTTGTAGCATCACATTTCTGTGCCTTTCCCGGTTCAATGCCATAAAAACTAGTATGTATGAAATTAATTTCTATTTTTCAACCAAAAGAACCATCAACAAAATATTTCTAGTGAATAATTTGCTTATTCACACACACACACACACACACACTATACATATATATATATATATATATATATATATATACACATACATACACACACACACATTATGTACACAGATGAACATGTGAAACAAAAGTATATGGGGTGAAGTTAAAATGTGCACACCAACGCAAATTCATAAGCAAGCAAATCAAGGCAAACACACACATACACACAATATATATATGTATACATATAGTGTAACACACACACACACACACACACACGTACACAGATGGACATGCGAAACAAAAATATATGGGGTGAAATTAAAATGTGCACACCAATGCAAGTTTAAAGCAAGCAAATCAACAAACACACACACACACACACACACACCACAATTGCACACATATACAAGTACACAGATGGACATGAGAAAAAAAAAAGTATGTGGTGTAAAGTTCAAATGTGCACAACAACACAAGTTCATTAACAAGCAAATCAAGGCACACGAACACAGAGACTGATATATAAATATATATAGAAAGAATCCAACAAAGCTTATATACATGAGTTTCTTTGTAAGAGTATGCGAATTAATTTGGCTGCTTTAAATAATCTGTCAGACATGACAGATGTTGTTTTTTAATTCTTAATCTAATGGTGTGAACTGATTTAGAATCAACACAAAATAGAATCTGGAATACCAGTTTAGGAATGGAGACCAAAAAGTTTAGTTTCATCAGTATTTTATCAGGTCAGTATGATTGGTATCAAACTGTGCTCTTTGTTGTTCCTCTACTGAAATAGGTCATACTGCAGACCTTTTAGTAATATGTAGATTTTTAAACTTTTTTATGCTGAAACCAGGATTTGTTATAATATGTTGTTTGTTCCGAAAATGGTATGAGAAGCTATGGAGCTATTTTACAAATATTTTTGTGCACGGATATATGTCTTGTGCATTTGTAAATTTCAACCTAACAAGTGATGTAGAAAGGTGTAATGTAGTGGGTATATCCCAGCTCCAGTGTTGTTTGTACATAATTCTTTAAAATTTAGTTTCCCTTTCTTTTGTTAAAATGTGATGATTATCATGGTTCAATCTTGTTGTATGGCATAATCTAAGGAATATAACTACTTTTGTGTATTTCAGGGTGTTTTCATAAATTTTATAAAGGGACAGTAAAGGGATTAAGAATTTCGTTCCATAAATTTTATGAGGGCACAGTAAAGGGCTTAAGAATTCAACAGCATTTTAAAATTCCATATCCTTTTTATGACAAAAGTATGGTGAACTGCTACAAGTGAGTGTGGAGAAGGGCATGGGTGAGGGAGCCTGGGAGTGGTACTGGTTCGGGTGTAGGGAGGGAAGGAACAGGGGTGGTAGGTGTGTGGTATAGGTTGGGGTGGAGAGAGGGCATGGGTGAGAGGGGTGCGTGGTACTGGTGGGTGGGGGGGTAAGGTAAAAGCCCACTCATGTACATGTGAGTGAACGTGGGAGGTGCGTCCCACGAACGAAGAAGAAGCAAAAAAAAAAATGTTACAGTTGGATTTTTAAAACTTTTCCTGGACATGCAGCAAATTTCCGTATTTCGGGGACACCATGTCCATTTTATAAATGTTCACAGACCCTCAGTAAAGGTAGCCCTTCTTTTTCCTTTTTGTGACAACTGCAGGTGTGGGTGGAGGGATGCCAAGTGTGAGGGGGTGCGTAGCACTGGTTGAGGTGCAAGGAGGTGACAGGGGTGGAATACGTGAGGTACTGTTAGGGGCGGAGGGAGGGGAAGGGGGTGGTAGTTTTTAATTAGTGAAAAGTGTGAAGGGAGGGGACAGGGGTGGAAGGTTAACAGTAATGTTTGGGGTGTAGGGGTGGGATGGGATGGGGGTGGCTTGTAGTACTGGTTCGGATGTAGAGATGGGTGCTTGTAAAGGGTGGAGGTGGAGGTGGTGATGAGGGACTAGCATGAGTGCCGCAGGGTCGGTTGGAAGGAAGCCAAAGAGGACTGCCAGAGGGGGGAACTGAAAGGGACCAGTGGGAACTGGAATGGGAGGAGGGGGAACTGAAAAGTAAACCATACTGTTATGAGTGGACACTGGAAGGTTGCCCAATGGATCGTGAGGGGCAGGAGGGAGAGAAGGGACAGTACGACGATTATTAGCGGGCATGGGATGGACGCCATCTTGATGACGGTGGAGGTGGTGGAGGAGGAGGAGGAGGGGGGGAAGTGAAAGGAGTAGGAGGACGAGGGGCAGGGGTAGGAGGGTGAGGAGTGGAATGAGGGGAAGGAGTAGGAGTGGAAGAAGGAGGGGCAGGAGTAGGTGGGGCAGTAGGTGGGGTAGGAGCAGGAGGGGGAGTGGAAGGAGGGGTAGGAGTAGGAGTGGAAGGAGGGGCAGGAGTAGGTGGGGAAGTAGGAGGGGCAGGAGTAGGTGGGGCAGAAGTAAGTGGGGTAGGAGTAGGAGAAAGGGCACAGGGTGGATACCATCTTGATGATGGTGATGGAAGGGCAGGAATAAGAAAAGAGAGAGGACAGGAAGGAGCAGTAAGCAAGTGTACAGGGGGAGAGGACTCCCAACCTGGTATCACATAGCGCTGCCCAGGCACGAAGACTGGCACATCCGCACGCAACACGGAGTTGTGGACCTGCTGCGACATGGCAATGAGGTCGTCGGCCTCAGCCTTTACTGGCCACCTTCCTGGGTTGTGTCGGCTCCGCACCTTCTCCTCATCCTCTGAGATCTCCAGGTCCTTGCTTTTCTTGATGGCCTGAGAACATGGAAAAATATGCATATGCCTAAACAAGAGAACAAACTGAGCACGCTTTTGCAAACACGCTAAGCAGTTACTAACTTTTTTTTTTTTTTGGTCATGTGCTGCTACTATCTTCACAGAAACAATAGCCCAAATTCCAAAAATAGGTTTGCATATATTCCTGTTTCATGCCAAAAATGAATTTCAAATTAGGAGTGGTGGTTTTTGGGTAAGGGTTGGGTGTGGTGTCACTCGATTTTCTTTTCTTTTTTTCTTCTTCTTTTTTTTTTTTTTTTTACAAGCAAAAAATCATACATATGTGATATATAATATACATATTTACATTCTGTGAAAGAAAAAGAAAAAAACAAAATGTGTAACCTGCATCCATCAATCCAAACATTTTTTGCTCACTGTCAGAATTAAGTTATTGTTCAACAGAAAGGATTCCACATAAGACAACTCACACCGAGTAGCATTTACTTCTTTTTTTCTTCTTTTTTTTATAGTAACAAGCATTTTTTTTTTTTTTTTTTTTTAACAATCATATCAAAATTTAAAACTTTTCCTGTCTTCATCTGACTTTCTGGCTTGCAAAAATTACAAAAACTGAAAGCTTGTGTGACACTCCACAAAAACCGTTCAGCATGCAGGATGGCTAAGAACCCGAATTGTTTTTGCTTATGAGAAGATAAAGACATGAAAAAAAACCAAAAAAATTCCTTTCAAATAACAATCCAATTACTGCAAATAAAGGACGGTGTCTCGCACTTTTCTGGAGACGAATCAAACAATGATGCCCCCTGGTACGTCTTTTCCTTCGGTGCTAGATGTATGGGATGTCTTCCTGCCCAAACAGTGAGAAGCTAATATTGTCCCGTTTGACAGATACATTTAATTTGTTGCAGAAAATGGAGAGCAGCTTCTCTTCGCACTCTGTTTCTGGCGTACTCCCTTTCTTGGTTTCCCCGACACCAAAAATACTAATGTTTCTTCTCACACAGGCAGCCAGATCTTCACTGCATCACTCCACTAATTCGGCTGTGAAATCTATCTCAGCCAACTGGCTCTTCTCTTCTCTTTCCTTCGCTTCTTGTACTTCTTTCTCCAGTCGATCGTTTTCATTTTGCAATAAAAGAAGAGTGGCCCTGATTTCCTCAACCCAGCGGGTCACTTTTGGTGTTTACTTGCAGTTTGCACACAGTTCTAACTCCATCTTTGTTTGAAACACCTTGACGCGATGTAAAAAAAAAAAAAAAAAAAGGTCTTGTCATCTGTGAGGTTGTTGTCCATAGAGGCCATGTCAGGATCACTTTCTTTTGACGAGTATGCGAATCTCACTAGATTTTCTCGGATAGATTCTTGGCTGCTCACTGTTTTTAGTTTCTTGATGCTCTTTTTAGCAGTCTGACTTTCACCAACACTTCTACTGACGGGAGTATCAGACACACTTAAACCAGAAAAAAATGAACTGTTCAGACATGTAAAGTCAAGATAATAATTTTTGTGCAACAAAAAAGGTCTATTTCCACCTCTACATAAATGACATCCATAAAGAAAAGAAACAAAATACAGCTAGAAATAGCACGCCTATTGTCAGATTATGCCTGCAGAAGAAATTCAAACATGCAATAAGTTTATAAAAACAAATCACAGCTCATGCAGACATGTAAGTAAATCACCGTCCCAACAATGACAAAGCTGGGTCTAGTCAATGTAAAAGGTCAATCATGGTCTCAGAAACTGAGCTGGCAAGCTTTTTGACAGCTAAGAGCATTTGCAAGTGAGAGGGTGAAGTTCTCTGATGATATTCACTCCTTCCAAGGTGCATGTGAGCTGACTGAAGTGTCTGCTGTGCATCCGGCTTGCCACCTCTTCAAACATGTCATCCAGCTGATTCAGCTAAAAAAAAAGCGTAAAAAACAAAAAGCTCATGTTTCAAGTCCAGTGCAGGTTCAACCCTGCATTTTGTGAAAATTGTGGAGCATTGGCTGTTGTCGATTTCATACAGTCTGCAATCAAATGTGAGTACACTTGTTCCAAAGCCACGCCCCCTTCATGACCTCTGGCTGGCACTCCTCTTCATCTCCTCCCCTTCTTCCAACGCTCGCTGCACATATTCTGTCAGTCATAGCCACTTCTTCAAAAATGCTGTCTGACTGAATAGACTGACTGAATTACCATCAAATGGGCTGTCAGTTTCGACACTGTCATTGTCAATCACCTTCATTTTCAAACCAATCATCAGACAAGAGAGACCCTTCATTGCAAAAGCTGTCCATAATCACAAGCAGAGCTTTTAGAATTGTGTAAATCTGCTGACAGTGACTATTTGCTTTACTGGACACAGTTTTCAATGCCTTTTCTGCATATGGTGCAGCCACCTTTTCCACACGAGTATCACATGGTTAGTTAGCAAATTATTATGGAGTAGAAAGGGGTCTTCTACCTGATGTATGTTCATTTAAATAGTATTTGTATAATCAGACACATGAAACTAACCATTCAGTCTGTTTATATGAACAGAACCAAACTCCAATTAATGAAAAATCGGTACATATGCAGGATGTCAGTGGACATCTCATAGGCACTATGTCAACACTTTTTGTAGGACATCAGCTGACGTCATATACACACTCCGCTGGTTAAATATGCAGGTATATCAACAAACTTTTTAGTGTATGCTGGTGTGATTAGAGCACTGACAGTCTATATGTATAAAGCTGGTCTGGAAGCGAGTAATGAAGAGGCCAATGATACATAAAAAAAACATGGGATGTCACTTTTGACAAGTGATACATAAAATCCTTACAGAACAAAGCAACCAGCCAGCATGTGTAAGAAAATGGATGGAGACTTTCTCAAATTCTATTTTGAATTGGAAGAAAATCATTCGATGTCAATGATGAATCTCAGGGAAAAAAAAAGTCTTTTCAGGACCAGAACCACCACCCCCCAACCCCCTCCCTCCCCCACAAAAAAAAACAATCTTGCCAATCTGGAGGCAAACCAAATAAAATTTGTAGGATACAGAACGGAATGTTTTCCCTTAAATATACAATTAATCTGACATTCTTACAATGGCCCACTGGTGCCGACTTGGGCAGGGTTCTGATTACTGTCTGGTGCAAACTTCTAACGCACTCATGGGGAGAAATTGAAAGGGAAGACTTTCACCCTGACCGTCAGGTGCTTAACCATTTGGTACACACTTGACGCCAGCATCCATACCACTAACTTCAAGAACAATGCCTTTCCTGCACCCCTCCCATTCCCTCCAAACACTTTATGCTATATCTAGCTGGCCTCAACAACAGCATCATCTTCATCCTCATTCATCTTCAAATACACATGATATACTAAAAGAGTATGACTGGCTGCCTGATCAGTACACTGTGACACTGACAATAGTAGCCAATCACAACTCACTGAACATGTCCAACCCTGTCTCATGAAAAGCTTTTATCCCTTGGGAACTGCTGATTAAACCAAACATTACAAAAACAAAACAAACTCATCTGAATACATTAAATACAACCCAATACACTTATTTGTTGGGTTTTTTCCTTATTCACTTTTTAAATTTGTTTCAGTTGTTTTGAAGCAAATTTCACAATTCCACAAGTCACAAGGGGGGGGGGGGGGGGGAGCCAAGGAAAAAAAAAGAAAAAAAAAACAAACCACCCCACCTCTTTGATGGCTTGGACATCAAGAGTCAGGGTCTTCATCCTGTTAAAAGTAGCTATCAGGCTGATTGGAGCCCATCCTTCCTCATTCATATGCCGCCTCAAGAAGACATCCCTTGCCAAGTTAACGTCACTGAAGTAGTACTCCCTGAAGAATGGAAAACACAAACCTGCATTTAAATCAGATATCAAATGACCAGCATTAAACAGGCCAAGCCTTTAGGATTCTCCATAACACATAAACAGATTGAAACAGAAATATCCTACTGTCTACAGAACAAAAGAGAACATATTTTGATTACCAAGTGTACCTGGGCCAAAAGGCAATGATTAGCTAACAACTGTGAGAGATAAACTGCATTAAACACTTCAGTTATTGATACTTAATGACTTATTGTTTCATGTCTGAATGAAGGATTATGATTTCAGATGGAGATATGGTCAGAATATGGGATGGGAGATTACTCAAAGGAATATACAAAACAATTTAAACAAAGAGTTACAACCTCTTTTATTTACTGCCACTAAAGAAAGGCCTATCTTCAAAACAAAAAACAACAAAAAAGACAAAACAAAAAAGAAGAAAAGAAAAAAAAAATTTCCACCAACAAGTTGTGTATGTGTGTGTGTGAGTGTGTGTATGTGTGTGTGCCACTGCGTGAATGCAATTGTGTGGTTTGTTGTAAACTTAAAGCATATCAACACTCAGGCACTTTTATTAAATGTCATATGAGCTTTTTACTATATGAAAATTAACAGAGAAGATTATACAGTTTCACAATCAACAGATCTCAAGGCTTAGTTCTGACTGTTTTATCAATGCCTATTAACACTGAAAAAAATTTCATAACCTAAAAGTTAAGGAAAAAAATGTATGTTACACTTACAACTGCTTCACCAGAAATGAGCGCAAGCTCTCCTCCGAAGACAGCGTGCTGTAGTACACTGTACCCAGGGTTTGAGGGAAAACAGGTGCTGGCTTGAAGAAGGCCCCTCCATCAAAACCAGGAGCACCTGCGCTAAACGCTCTCTCCGGCACTGTTTTCACAACAACATAAGACTCTCATAAGAATTCAACTCACATCCAAAAGCCTCAATCTAAAGAACAAACACTGATGCATTATTTCTTAATTCTTAGAACTTGCTGCTAAGTACCATGCATATCTAATGTCATTAAATGCCCACCCTACCCAAGCTGTAATGCCAGAGGACCTTTCAAACACTGCAGTATTCCTGGATTGTTGTGTTCATGGCAAGTTTCATCAATACTCTACTTGTCAAACTGCAATTATATAAAAATATGTATATATATTCTGTATTTCTTTTTTTTTCACAACAGATTTTTCTGTGTGAAATATGGGCTGCTCTCCCCAGGGAGAGCGCGTCACTACACTACAATGCTACTCATTTTTTTGGTATTTTTTCCTGTGTGCAGTTTTATTCGTTTTTCCTATCAAAGTGGATTTTTCTACAGAATTTTGCCAGGAACAACTCTTTTGCTGCTGTGGGTTCTTTTACGAGCGCTAAGTGCATGCTGCACAGTTTATAATCTCATCCGAATGACTTGCGTCCAGACCACCACTCAAGGTCTAGTGCAGGAGGAGAAAATATCGTTGGCTGAGTCGTGATTTGAACCAGCATGCTCAGATTCTCTTCCTTCCTAAGCGGATGCGTTACCTCTAGGTCATCACTCCACACACACACACACTCACATATACAGAGAAAGGCAACTAAGTACTAAGCATGATTTCAGTTTTTACAAGAGAAAACTTGATGATCCAGGAATCTGGTCTTTACTTGTATTAGAAGATTCCAGCACAATTACTCTTGCTGATTAACATATGCCAAATCCAAGGGTCAATCCAGGAAGAATGCATCAAGTGACAAAAAGACAATTCTGATAGAAAATTTCAAAGAATGCAGAGTACAGTTTTACATCAACATCGTCATCAGATTCCTTTCCCAACAGTGGACACTTGATCTTCCACTTGATCTTTTCATAACATCAGTCACTTTCACGTTACCTCTTACCACAACATTGGACACTTTACTTGTTCCTAACATAAGTCACTTTCACATTACCATGGGTGCAACTGGCAGAATATCAAACTGAAAATATGGGGTCCAGGCAGGGACATGGGCAGAGCCCTGTTAGCGGAGGGGGTGGGGGTTATGCCCTCCTGAAGCTGAGCAAGAAAGATGGTTTACAACACATTTGGAAAGCTCGCCAGCAAAAAAAAAAAAAAAAAAAAAAAAAAAAAATTATATATATGTATATATATATACATAAAGAAGAAGCAAAAATCATCTAAACAAAAAGAATTTAATATGGTGCACGGTGAATTGGTATATCTATAATTTGACTCACATAAACCGGAAAACACCACAAAAAGTTTTTTAAGATCTTAAATGGTGTGCATGCCAGTGTATTGTTTTTAAATTTCTTGTGTGTGTGTGTGTGTGTCTCTGTGTGTGTGCGTGTGTGTGTGCGTGTGTGTGTGAGAGTGAGAGTGTGAGTGTGTGTGGGTGGGTGTGTGCATGCGTGCGTGCATATGTGTCTGTTTTCAAATCAAACTGTGTGTGTGTGTGTGTGTGTGTGTGCAAGAAATAGAGAGAGAGAGTGTGCGCACGAGTGTTTGTGTGCACACGCACGTGTCTGTATGCCATTAATTCAGCTCTGTGTGTTTATGTGAGCGTTCAAATGTGTGCACGTGTGAGTGAAGGACAGAGATAGAAAATAAAATACAGTATGTCTATGTGTGCGTGCATGTATGTGAATTTTTTTTTTTTTAACAAGTGTGTGTGAATGTGTGTCTGTACGCACGCATTCAGTTCAGCTCTGTACATGCATGTGTACCTTTGATAATCTGGTAATAGATCTCCAATCTAAATAAAGTAATCTGACTCTCGCCATGAACTGTCTGTGCCCAGTTATTGTTTCAATTACTACAACGAACTAAAGTGACAAACGTTTCCAGCTTTTGCTGTTGCTGAAGGAAAGTCAAGCAGATGGACCCACAGCCCTAGGGGCTTGACAGGGATGGAGACTGCGCACACAGGTGCTTACGTGTATCTGTGTGTGGGTGCGCATGTCTGTGTGTGGGTCAGTGTGTGTGCGAGCGCCCACTTGCATGTGTAAGTGCATGCACACGCATGTGAGCATGCGAGCGTGTGTGTGTGTGTGTGTGTGTGTGTGTGTGTGTGTGTGTGAGTGTGTGTGTGTGAGATTTGGCTTTCACAGTGTTATCAACACGTGCCTTGCAGGAATCGCATTTATCAGCATTTAAAAACTTCAATTGACCACTAGGAAACCTTCAGACTCAGATTTCGGTGCCCTGACAAGTCAAGGATTCTTCACTACGGGGTCAACAAATGATGTTATCAAAGGAGCAATCCGTTTTCATTCTTAACATATCATCAGCAAACAATTTTTTCTTCTTTTTCTTTCTTTCCAGGAAACGGATGGTCCGTTTTTTATGTAAATCTAAAAACGGATTTCCGTGCCTGGATGGAAGAGTTGCACCTGTGCATTACCTCTTGCCACAACAGTGGACACTTTACCTGTTCCTAATATCAGTCACTTTCACATTACCTCTTGCATCAAACGGTTTTCCACCTCGAGGACCACGTCCTCCTGCTCCCCTCCCACCTCGTCCCCTTCCTCGGCGTACTCCTTGCTGGGCAAAGGAACCCCGGGGAGCAGGATCACTGTGAGCATTGGGGCCAAACTGGTCTCGCAGGCTGGCCGAATCCGCACCTGTCACACAGCACCAAGGTCAAAACGTCACACACACAACACAGCATGGGTCAACCCTGTGTGACTGTGCACAGTCTGTTTTCAGTTGGATTCTCAAGGAGGCGTCACCACAGACAAAACCATATATGCTACACAACATCTAGACTGATGCCTGACCAGCAACATAATCTAATGCCCTAAGTTGGGCCTTGAGTGCATGCATTATCTGTGTACTATCAGAGTGGATTTCTCCAACGGATTTTCCAAGGACAACAAATGCTGCCATGGGTTCTTTATCAGTGCACCAAGAGTGTGCTGCACACAGGGCCTCAGTTATCATCTCATATGAATGCTTAGTTTGATTTTCCAGTCAAACATGGGAGAAAAGGCAAGACCATGATTCAAACCCAGACCCTAACAATGAATTGGCAAACGAGTGTCTTCACCATTCTGCCTCTTTCCTCCTGTCACAAAATAACAAGATCAACATGTCAGACACACATCAAAGGCCGTTCGTAGTCAATTTGTTGAGTTCCATTCCTGCTGAACGAAGACTTCCATAAAACACCAAGAAAACTGTCCCTAAGTGTAGGCATAATGCTGCTGACAGACAAACCAACCCACCAACCACCTGGAGTGAAAACAAACTGACCAACCCACCAACCACCTGGAGTGAAAACAAACTGACCAACCCACCAACCACCTGGAGTGAAAACAAACTGACCAACCCACCAACCACCTGGAGTGAAAACAAACTGACCAACCCACCAACCACCTGGAGTGAAAACAAACTGCTTGGCAGAGGTGATAAAAAGAAAAGGAAACGAAGCCATAAGTTTTCAACTAAAAACAAACAACACACACACACACACACACAAACCAAACAAACAAAGAACCTGTGTTTTTTTTATAATCATTAAAAGGAAAAAACTTCAGACAAATGTTGCTTGTCTTTCCTGTCACATGGGAAAAAATTAAAAGTGAAAGGAAAAAACACACCCACTAAACATCCCCTTAAATTTTTTTTTTTTTCAAATCCAAGTCTGTTCATATGGTACATCTTTCACTTGACATGTTTAAAATTCAAGTCTGTTCATATGGTATATCTTTCACTTGATATGTTTACAAAAAAAAGTCTTATAACAAATTAGTATTAATTTCAAGATTGACTCTGAGCATGCCTAACACACACACACACACAGATATACCTAAATAAATACTGCCTGAATGTACTACGGAATGAAACAAACTCTATTAGTTGAGGTGCATTTGATAGTATGAGTGGACTAAGTTACCATTCCAGTATACTGTTAACAAAAACAAGACAAAGCAGGAGATTTTGTTTTGCTTTTCCCTTTTAAGTTCATGTCCTACAAAAAGCAAAAAGCACACTTGGTTATCTTTGTGCCCTTAACCTACGTACAAAGGTTACATACAAATAACACAAAAAATACACAACTATCAATTTTTATCCCCCAACCATCATCTATTTCATCCCAACAATAATCCTTTATTTCTGTTTAATCTTATCAGTGGGTTCTGTCAAGGAGCAGCTGTGTCACGATGTACAAGATAAAGAATATCTGATGCCCTTCCTCTCCATCCCCACTGCACCCACCCCCACACCCACCCACCCCAACCCACCATTAAATTTTTAAGTTTACTGTTTTAGTTTCAGTTTCAAGGAGGCGCCTAAGCGTGCAGACTGATCTATATATACTACACAACATACTCTTAAAAAGAAGTCAGGCATCTGTGTTACATCATCTGGGATATGTATTAATGAAGAATTAGCTGTCTTCTAATGGTGGGGGACAGGTAATGGCGTGGGACATGGTGGTAGTGACAACATACTCTTAAAAATAATATTGATAAAAAGGGGTAGCACATGCCTGACCAACTCATAGACCCAACATCCTGTTCTGCCCTTCAGAGTCGACCAAATGTTGCTTTGGAGAAAACAACAACAAAAAAACCCAACAACAGAAAACACACACACACACACACAAAGAACAGAACCATTACTAAATGAGTAAATCAAGACTAATAAAACATTGGTTCACTTTTGTTCACATAAAGTAAATGGAATGTACTGTTTTTTAAATTTTAACATGCAATGTTCACCACTGTCTGTACATGATCCCCTCATACCAATCATTCTGACACACAGAACAAACCCCAACCCCCAAAAAACCGAGGCCTTGCTCTCAACTATCATTGGCTTTGCAACTGCTGTCAGCTGGAACTGCTTACAAAAACCTAACATTCTGAAATTTACAACAGCAAAAAACTCAACCAACCAACAAACCAAACAAAAAATCCACAACTTGGAAGACGTGAATAACTTGAGCTGACTGAGCTCAACTGGTTCAGAATTATGGGTGCATCATTTTCAATGACAAACCTCTCTGTGAATGGCAATAAAAGAAAAAGTTCATAACTGATGCAACACATCAGTTAAATTAAACATGCAATTCCCTCTTACTCTGTGCTTTGTGTCATCCCATTATCATTATTATTATGAGCAATTACTGTGTGCTTGTACATGTATCACTATCAGTGTGAACATACACTTGCATCTTTTGCCTTAAGTGACAAAGAATTTTAAAACCTGACAAAACCTTTAAATCCAAGCTGACAGCTTTATTCATAATAAAGAAATTAACCCTTCCCATTCATCTCCTGCATTTTTTTAAAAATGGAAAATCTCCCTTTGTGTATCCCATCAGACTCATTAAATCAGTCTGTATTTATGCCTTCACAGAAATCAGGCATTAGTGCTGCATCATCTGGGGTACACAGTTACACTGAAAGACAATTAGTTGTGGTGGTAGTGAAAAAGGTGGAGGTGATGTTCTTCAAGACTGCATATGCAGCAATCAAAATATGCTGACATGAATCACTGGACTGTCCAGACTACTTCACCTCCTTTATCACCTCTGGGAAACGATCACCTCTGGGAAATGATCAGTCGCAACAAAGATTAGGAAAACTTCATTTTGAACTTAAGATTTGTACACATAAACTTCATGTGAAAAACGAAAATACATGGCCCAAATGGGAGACAGAAAAAAAGAAGAAAAAAAGATGGCTGCCCTGAAAGAAGTAAAAAGTTTGTTTAAAAGTGATAGTACAAATTATGGATCAGCATCTGCGTTTGGTGGGTTCTCTTCTGTATCCGATTATAAAAAAAATTCCCCCACCAACTGTTTCCCAATGCAGAACTAACTGTGTCATATATAAGACAAACTCATCCATGATAACTTGTAAAATCTTAACATCCTGACAAAATCTCTTAATTTTGTTCATCGTTAACAGATCAAAACATACTTCTTTTCTTTGGAACTGTAGTTTTCCCTCAGTGTACCTCTTGCTTTTTATTTGGGAGAGAGTGGGACATGAAAAAAAAGGGTTCTCTTCTGTATCAGATTTTTTTTAAATTTTTTTTTTTTAAATAGATTTCAAAGGCAGTTGTCCCCATATGACAACTGTGTTGTATATTATTATGGTGTCAAAGTCATCTATGAAACCTTGTAAAGAACCGACTTAAAATCTTCCACATTTTTTGTTTACTGTCAATACATTAACCTGCTCAGATATATTCCTCATATATATTTTCTTTGGAATTCCCTTTTTATATCCCATCAGACTCATTAAATCAGTCTGTATTTATGCCTTCACAGAAGTCAGGCATCTGTGTTACATCATCTGGGATATGTATTAATGAAGAATTAGCTGTCTTCTAATGGTGGGGAACAGGTAATGGCGTGGGACATGGTGGTGGTGACAACATACTCTTAAAAATAATATTGATAAAAAGGGGTAGCACATGCCTGACCAACTCATAGACCCAACATCCTGTTCTGCCCTTCAGAGTCGACTAAATGCTGCTTTGGAGAAAACAACAACAACAACAACAAAAAAACAACAACAGAAAACACACACACACACACACACACACAGAACAGAACTATTACTAAATGAGTAAATCAAGACTAATAAAACATTGGTTCACTTTTGTTCACATAAAGTAAATGGAATGTACTGTTTTTTAAATTTTAACATGCAATGTTCACCACTGTCTGTACATGATCCCCTCATACCAATCATTCTGACACACAGAACAAACCCCAACCCCCAAAAAACCTAGGCCTTGCTCTCAACTATCATTGGCTTTGCAACTGCTGTCAGCTGGAACTGCGTACAAAAACCTAACATTCTGAAATTTACAACAGCAAAAAACTCAACCAACCAACAAAGCAAACAAAAAATCCACAACTTAGAAGACGTGAATAACTTGTGTTGACTGAGCTCAACTGGTTCAGAATTATGGGTGCATCATTTTCAATGACAAACCTCTCTGTGAATGGCAATAAAAGAAAAAGTTCATAACTGATGCAACACATCAGTTAAATTAAACATGCAATTCCCTCTTACTCTGTGCTTTGTGTCATCCCATTATCATTATGAGCAATTACGCCTTATCTTGAAAATAAGCCCTAGGCGTTTACAAACAGAACACATATGTAAATATCAAAAAGGAAAAATTAAACGCAAAATACCAAACATTGTTAGAAATTATTCATCCCCCCCCCCCCCCCCCCCCCCCAAAAAAAAAATACGTAAGCACATGCCCACAATTGTAAATAGTACAGATCAGCATCTGCGCTTGGTGGGTTCTCTTCTGTATCCGATTATAAAAAAAATTCCCCCACCAATTGTTTCCCAATGCAGAACTAACTGTGTCATATATAAGACACTCGTCCATGATAACTTGTAAAATCTTAACATCCTGACAAAATCTCTCAATTTTGTTTATCGTTAACAGATCAAAACATACTTCTTTTCTCTGGAACTGTAGTTTTCCCTCAGTGTACCTCTTGCTTTTTATTTGGGAGAGAGTGGGACATGAAAAAAAAAAGTGTTCTGTATCGGATTTTTTTTTTTTTTTTTTTTTGAGATTTCAAAGGCAGTTGTCCCCATATGACAACTGTGTTGTATATCATTATGGTGTCAAAGTCATCTATGAAACCTTCCAAAGAACCGACTTAAAATCTTCCACATTTTTTGTATACCGTCAATACATTAACCTGCTCAGATATATTCCTCATACATAATATTTTCTTTGGAATTCCCTTTTTATATCCCATCAGACTCATTAAATCAGTCTGTATTTATGCCTTCACAGAAGTCAGGCATCTGTGTTACATCATCTGGGATATGTATTAATGAAGAATTAGCTGTCTTCTAATGGTGGGGGACATGCTGTAATGGCATGGGACATGGTGGTGGTGAGTCTGTATAAGTAAAAATGCAACACACTACTGTCTATTAATTACTTCACTACCTTTATCAGTTCTTGGTAGTGCATTGTTTGATTTATTTAACATTTCCACCAAAGGACAATCTTATTTTGTACACCAGCTTAAAATAAGCCCGCAGAAAAAACACAAAAACACATAGAAAAAAAACCCAAACAAATATTGCTTCCCTGACATAAGTAGCTAACTTGCTCAAAGTGGTAATGTAAATTTTGGATCAGCATTTTCTGTATCAGATTTCTTTTGCTGAAAGAAATGCATATATATATGAATATTTCTTTTAACCAATCACCCCCCCAATGATAACTGTGTCAAATATCAAGAGTCTGACAAACTCACAAAGTCACCCATGACACCTTGTAAAATTTCAAAAACCTGACAAAATCTTTCAGTTCTGTTCACCGTCAACACATAAACCTATTCAGAGGAATTCTTCATACACAGTATCTTCTTTGGAACTGTAATTAGCACAAACTTCTCAAAGATATTTCCTCACACATGCCATTTTCTTTGGAACTGTGATTCTCCCTCTGTGTTATCTCATCAGACTCATTAAATCAGTCTGTATTTATGCCTTCACAGAAATCAGGCATCAATGTTACATCATTTGAGATACACTGTTACAGAGAATCAGCTGTTGTTGGTTTATTTATGTTGTACCGCCCCCCTCCCCAACCACAACCACCAAACACCCCCCTGCCCTTCAGATATGTGTGGGAGAGGAAGGAGTCAGTTATGTGTGGGAGAGGAAGAAGCAGAAAAGAAGCTTGATGACTTGGGTCAGCAGAACCATCAATATGTTTATAAATTAACTGACTGTCCAAAGAATACTTCATGGCCTCTACCAACTTTTAAACAAATCATTCAATGAAATTACCTGGTAACGCTAACAAAAAGCACAAAGTATTTTGCTTTTTGAGATGTTCTATTCACACAATTCTGAGAAGGCGTCAAGCATGTTCAAGTGTATTCACAATCGTAAGCTTAAGCATATGCATTCCTGAGTATTTCCAACAGATCTAAGAAAACAAAACAATTCACACACATATATTTTTTTTCATATTGAAAAGTTCAATCAAAGAATCAGCATAGCATCATTTACACAGTATCAGACCCAAACTACTGACAAATACAAAGCAAAAAACAAAACAAAAAAAAGCCAAACAAAAACAACAGCAACAAAGAAATAATGAGTACCTTTTTTTAATTTCTTATTGCCAGTGATGCATGATTTCCTTATACAAACTAAAATGCATCTGGACCACTTTGTTCATTCGATCCCATCAGACTCATTAAATCAGTCAATAGTTTTGCCCTCACAGAGATCAGGCAACTTGTTTTCACATCACTTGGGATCACATACTTTCTTCATACAGGGACTCAAGCACTGGGAAGCCTTCATCAACCACAGCGAGAACAAGAAGCATGCACTTCAGGGGCATTCAAAGGCAATCCATTTCTTTTTCCACTTCCCGAACCAGGCATGAAATGTCACATTGCACAGTGTCATTCTCCACTCCCTTCTCTCTCCTCCAAACCTGCCACCCCCTTTCCACCACCACTCCACAAGATCCATGCATACCTACTGAAAAAAAAAAAAGAGGTAACCATATTCATTGTCTTTTAATAACACAGAAGAAACAGGGGCAAGGGTTGGTGGAGCGTGGGATGGATGCTGAAAATGAGTTACGACAATAACGACTCCCATAAGCCATTCCACAACAGAAACAAAAATCTGCTCGACATAATTCCACCACACTAATCCCCTCCACAACACACTATCCCTATCGCAGAGACATGCACATCACTCTCCTCAAACATGCATCCTGCTCACAGTAACATATGCAGAACCCTAAAACGCCAAAGAGACACTGGAAAGCCCAACACATTCATTTTCCAGAAAGCACACTACCTTTTCGGTTACCTTGAGCTCTGGTTTCAGCCTGTTCTCTCATGTAACGTTCCCCTGCACGACGAGGATCCCTTCGATGTGGGGGAGGTGAGTGCCGTCTGCCTGCACTGTGACTGCGACGTCCACGGGGAGCCTTGGGGGGATGTTCAATGTGCAATGGCTTCCAAACCTGTTTTGCTCCTGCAAATGTCATAAATAATACATTCAAAATATTGTAAAATGATACCTGTAAAAACCTAAAGTCATGATGCTCAAAGTGTGTGTTTCATGCGAATCATTTCATTTACTGAAAAGAAAAAGTGTGGTTCATGTGTGCACGTGTATGCATGCATTCCCTGTTCTCAGAAATATCATTTTCACAATTAGTGCTTGTGGACACAGATTCTTTGTAGTCCTCTCTGGAAAAATGATTACATTTGCAATCTCTTTATCCCATCCATCCCTTTTCTGTATTATAAAACATCTCAACAAAGCCTTAATCCCCATTAATGGAAGATGGCATTATAGGAGCACCTTGCTGTTCAGCTTCTGAATGCCTGTCACAAAGAACTACAAGTACCATCAATGTTAAAGAAACTTCCAGACATCACACTGGAACTTAGTTTTCTGTGCTTTGAAATATAGTTGAATACTCATCTCTTGGACAAGTTCAAACCAGAACCAACCTTTTTTAGCCTTAGGCGTCTGCCTATTTTCCTCATTATTTGTGTTTTCTTTGTTCTCCTTTGCGGAGTCGTCGCCACCCGAGTCGCTCTGAGAGGTTCCAGCCATAGCAGACTGGGCATTGGCTGTGTTCTGGGTGCCTCCAACTTCAGGGCTGGCTGGAACATCATGCTGAGGGGCGTTCTTCCCACCTGCAGCCTGCACCGACTTGATCCCAGCCTTCTTGTTCGAGTTCTGGGTCTGCTGGGAAAATGGCACCAGCCCAAAAACAACGATCTTGTCAAAACAACACCTAAAAAACACAACCTCTGCATAAAGCCTATGATATTCATCATTGTTCTGAGGGTGCTGAAAAAATGGCACAATCTTGTGGGGGAAAAAATTCTTAATGTAAAAAAACAAGAACTCAGGCTTCAAGCCAACACTATTTATCATTATACTTAAAAATAATGTCAAAAGATAAAAAAACCTAAAAAAACAAAAACAAAACAAAAACAAAAAAACAACAACAAACAAACCAAAAAAACACAAGAACTCTGTATAAAGTCAACACCATTTATCATCATAAATGTATTTCAAAACAACAATCTTGTCAAAACAACACATAAAAAATAAGAACTCTTAAATAAAATTAAAAAATTAAAAAAAGAAGAAAGAAAAAGCAAAAGTTCAATGCCATCACTACTTATACAGGAGAAGATTTTACATTTTCAGCTTATCTACTAACACAACATACACACTCGAAAGGCTGTATTTTGGTTATATCTCAAAAGAGGCAAGCAAAAAGAAACTGATGAAACATGAATACAGAAAAGTGAAGGACTGATTTTCGAAGTCTAGAATTCTGTCATACTGCGTGTATGTGTGGATGCTATGTGTTTATCACTATGTTTATTTTTCGTGTGAGATATAAACTACTGAACTGCTATGTATGCATGCATGGGTGCATGACAGTGTGTGTGTGTGTGTGTATGCTGGTGAACACAAGCATCCAACAAATGTCCATATATGTACGTCATCGTACATACAGGACTACCTACATATCACAATATACCTGTAGTCAGATTCCTCATTTTAGCCCCCTCTCACTTCCCAAACCCACACATACACAAGTGCACTCACAAAGGAGATATCAATTTTAACATTTTACAGAATCCTTCAAAAAGGATGGAAACTTCTTCTCTCTTTCTTTTCACTCACTGAGTCATTCTTTTGACAGGCAAATCAAAGAAAATTCACAAAAAATTTCAGGTGATCTCTTACATATGTCATGTAGTTAAAAGACAAAAACCACAACAACAACAAAAATACCACAGAAGTAATCTTTGTTGTTAAGTTGTGCATTTTATTAAATAAATGAATAAATCAATGCAACGAAAACTAACAACATGAACATATTTGATCTTGTACTGCTCCTTGCAAAGTTACAAATTTATGAATGCAGATTCAATAAATCCATGCCAAGTTTACCAGGATGAACTTAAAAAAAAAATATATATATATAATGGAAAGATAAATGCACTGTCTAAAACTGAGATTTAATGATTTTGAAAGAAAGTGGATCAATTATTCTTTGCAAAGTGAATGACCTTAAAAATAGACTGAAATGTTTTTGTGCATTTGACTCGTACCTCGGCTTATGAATCAAAGTGTTACAAAATACCCTATACTTTTCTTATCTTCTCTAATAAATAATGTACTGCTTTTTGTTTGTTATTGATTTATTTCTTTTTTCAGTGTGCTTCTTTTTTTTCTACATATCTTCATAAACACATCGAATAATTTCTGTACTGTTTTTAACAGCAAAATTCAAAACAGTGATTTCACTTTTCAGCCATTCCTTCAAACACACACACCCAAAAAATATACATATATCTTAAGCATAAATGTCACTTCATGTCATCTTCATTCTCTGTATTCTGTTGCTTTTAGCATATATATATATATATATATATAAAAATAAAAAAAAAAAAGTAACTATAGCTTCCTGCTGGCCAACAAAAAAACAGCAATCAGTGGTGACACGGCACTTCAAACAATCAAAGCCAGATGCACAGGTTACGTCACAACCGCCTATCCCTCTCTCAATTCAGTCACTGTATCATCTGTGATGGTAACGCTGACTGTCAGTCAGTGACTGTCAAAGTGTATCCTGCTTTCCTGGTCATCAAAATTGTCACTTGCCATTCAGAAAAGGAGGGTACAGTCATGGCCTTTCTTGCCAAGCATAACCATCTACTTGCCTTGGGCAGGCAGAGCTTACACCCAATCCTTGCCCTTCTTTATTTTCTTTTTCATTTTGATCTCAAGTGTTAATTCAATACAAACAAATTAAAGTTTTACTTTGGTTTTTACTTTATTTATCTTTTGTTCGTTGGGTGTGTGCGGAGAAGATGGTCATGATGTGATATGAAGAAGTTTCCATGACACTTTTTTTCCTCCTTTTTAGTAGACTCTTTGAACATGGTATCCATCAGTGAAGAACAAAGCCTGATTTCATCCAAAATCATTAAAAGTGTGACAATGACAAAACTAGTTATCTTAAAAAAAATAATAATAATAAAATAATAATTATAAAAAAACTGCAATATTGACAACCACGAGTATACTTTTTGTAGCAATTCAAAATGTGTCATTGTATACAGGCTTATACTATCAAAGATGACCCTTCTCATCCCCTCCTCTGGCTTCTGGGATCTTTTGTTTCCATGACAATGAACAAACGCACAGAAATGGGAAACCACAGAGGAGAAATTCTGGGACATCAAAGCTTCATCGTCCTTTCAGAAATGTATTTCCAAATATTTTGCCTATCTTTACTTTGCACACATGCAAAGCACATGTGCACATGTCTGCATGCGAGCTTGCTTGCACTGCCTATCTTTACTTTGCACACATGCAAAGCACATGTGCTTACGTCTGCATGCAAGCTTACATGCACACACGTGCATGCACAAACATGCATAAGAAATCGCAAGAACAATGGACACTGCGACCGTTTTCAGTGTGCAAAAACAAATATAATACAATGTGCTGGCTGGGGCAGTATCATGCAACCAATACTGCTTAAAACTGTACAATAGAAACCATGTACACAGAAGCTGGCACACTGTTTTATGACAAGTTCTATTCCTGTTCAGAAGACGGAAAAGGCCACAGGCCTGCATATCACTCTTACTAGATAGGAGACCAACCAACAAATTTCCAGGCAGCAAATTCAAACATCCTGTTAATATTGGCTATCCAAATTTATGGAGCCTGATCACCATGTAATCCCAACCACACACAGCTATGCCTGGTACAATCACAATTCTCCCTGCTCTTTGAGCCCTCTGCCAAGTTTGTGTGTTACTTAATTACAGAGCCCTCTTTAACAAAGCATGTGACTAAGTACTCTGGAAATAATGTTAAATTTTGTTGTCAATAATCAGGTTCAGACTTTATGATGTGCAAGTTTCTCTGGCACTGTTTGAAGTTACTGAAACCCCACTCACTGGATACTCAAAAGACACAAGGGTAAAAGAGACAGAAAAAGACAGGCATGAGACAGAGAAAGAAAGCAAGCCCATTTCTGTTCTAATCACTATCTTTCCCTTTACCACAAGACCATTGTGTCAATGAGTTGTGTAACCCTGGGCCTGAGTGGCAAGTGCTTAGAAGAGGTCACCAATGTGACATGGATAATCAACACTTTCAGATGATAGCAGACAAAGCCAGCTCATATCAGCCTCCCCCCTTGACCAAAATATTAAGCATGGGTGGGCCCCTGGGATCACCACAACCATTTCATATTGGATAAACAGTAAAGAATGTGGTTGGACAAAACATGCTGGGCATGTGAGCTCACACTGAGACAACCCTTTTACATAAAAAATATATTACACAAAATATGTGAACGCTTTTAAACCATTCAATATCTCACATAGAAGAATGGAACATTACCAAGTGATTCAAGTGGTGTACCTGAGAACAGTGTGAATGCACAAGGTCTTTTCTTAAATAAAAAAATTAAAACCCCGCTGGATTCACTGGTACACAATATAAACTGTTCTTTCATTTCACAAAGATCTGCTGCATATTCTTTCATTTTCTTTTTCTAAACAGATACTGTCACTCCCCATTCCACTAGCATTCAAACAGATGCATATGTCCCTTTCCCTTGATGCAAGGGGTAGAAGAGAGAAGCAGTTAAAAAGATATTTCAGTCATGAAAAAATAGCCCTCTGATTTATGTTTAATGCATGAAAGTTATTATTCCAGAACCAAATTATTTTGCCAGAGTACAATGCATACAATTTGTTCATTGAGATCAAATACTGCTTTTTGTCAGAATAACTCACTTAGTAATATGTTTTTGTACGGTGGTCAAATTTTGTGTCATTGAAGTTATTAAAATAATGAGATGCCAGAGTATAAAAGTCTAAATGCAAAAGACCAAATAAGAAAAAAAAAAAAACTCAAGTAAAAAAAAAAAAAAAAAAAAATCCAGGAGCTTATGGATATTATTCAAACAGATATGAATAGAATAAATAATTCAAAATACACACATACAATGTCTATAGAAAACAGTGCTAATCTGTACCTGACAAACTATTATCTGTTTCCAAACTGACCAATCTGTGTTTCTTTCTTTTCTATCAAATGACCATCTTAAACTATAAGTGTCCATTTTTCAACAATAGCCTCATTTCGTAACTTATCCAAAATAACAAATTCAGCTAAGTTTGACAATTTCTGAAGAGTGAATACATTGTTTTCTGGTTGTTTTGGGAGGTGGGGTGTGTGTGTGGGGGGGGGGAATTAAATAGCACACACACAAATTCATGGAGCACCTTTCATGATGACCATATTTAGAATTTTTGTCTTCTGCTTATGTCATCAATATCTTGGACTAGAAATGTACACCAGAGAAGCGTAGGTGGATATTTGTCTCAATCTCTCTTTTGATATATATATATATATTTTTTTTTAATCTAGATTCACCAAGATGAAGTAAACAAGATCTACTTCCAGTTTAAATTTATTCTTTATTTTTTAGTATCTGCTATATTTCCTCCAACTAACTAAAACCCTTAAGCTCCTCATTTAAAATAACAATAATAATGATACTAACAATAATAACTGAGAAAAGGGAAGAGAAACAGAGACAAACAGTGGCAAGACTCAGCTGATTATTACATTATCACTAACATCAGTATTATTAACTGCTCTGGCAGCTATGGGTAGAAGCCAGCTATGGGCACACTAAAAACTGACACACTTCTGATGAGGCTCAAACCCACATCCACACAGTCCTCATCCATAACACTAACCCCTTCACCACAATGACTGGTTTTTACTAATTTTAGTGGCATTTCTATGACCTAAGATCTGAAGGATTATTTTAACATTTTGACACTAATATTAGAGCTGTTAACTTTTTCTTTAATTATAATTTAACAGGCACTGGGGGGACAGAGCAAGGCAGAAAGCTAAAGCACAATCACATTAATTTCACTAAAGAAACAACAACTAACAAATCATGTCTTATTTGGGTGTTGTTTTGGTGGGTTTTTTTGTTTTTGTTTTTTAAACATTTTCTAATCTTGCCACCCAAATTATATTTTACATCCACTCTTCCTTTAGTTTTTGTTTCACTGTCTGCTAAGTAACTGAATCCTGAATGATGTTATTAAAGAAATTCTGTTTTATTTAATCAAATTCATATAAATAATAATTTCCCTGGTAGGTATTCCTTTGAGAGGAAATGATACAAATCAACCCTGAAATTTTTAACAAACAATTTACAAAATAAACTGAATTTCATGCACTGATTGGGTGACATTTGGTACAACAGTACAGTCTTACAGGCAATTTTAACCACAAATATACTTGTTCTCATGAAAACTGTTAAATGAGCCCACATACATTATTTCATTACTATTCACATTCATGTAAGTAACTTGATTCAGGAACATTTCTTGATATTTGATTTTTGGGATATCTGTAATGTTGCTCTTCTTCTTCTTTTTCTTTGTTCGTGGGCTGCAACTCCCATGTTCACTCGTATGTACACGAGTGGGCTTTTGTGTGTTATGACCGTTCTAAACCCACCGATGTTCTTCAAATACCACTCTTGACATGACCAATCGCTGAATATCAACTAAACTATATGTTTTATTCGTTCAATCCCCTTCCCAACCATTACAAAATATGATGTAATACATGTTGATCCGTTTACATGGGAGGCAGCACAGAGGTAAGAATAGTTTGTTTGTTTTTTATTAAAAAAAAGAAAAAGAAAATGAAACAAAGAAAAACGAACACCCAAACCAAGTGTGTTAATCATGACACAAAAGGAAGAATGTTTCATCAACCAGTACTGGTGAACAAACATGGCAAGTTAACACACCAGAAACCCCAATAAACGAACACTAAACAAACTCCAAAACACACCCTTCCATCCCAGTTTACCTGGCTTTCATTTGCTCCCTGAAATCAAGTATGAACACACTTCAGCTTCAAGCATTGAAACACAAAACCGCCACGCCCTATGAATATTTTCCAGTTCTGTTCAAACAATAAAAACATATATGCACACTCTCTCCCACAGATACTGACCTTCACGCAATGTAGCAGGGAAATATCACATCCAAAATGTTTAGCTTCTTTGTTACAAATGTTGATCTTCATGAGATGTGTCAAGGAAATATATTCTGAAACATTTACTGATTTAGCTTTTCCTCCCCTTCAACTGACAATATCATCTTCAGCGTTTACATATTACTGTGTATGCAAAATGACAGCTGTGAAGCCATGGAATTAAGAACTGATCTATTCCAAAATAGATTGCAGCCAAATGGAGTCTATATAATCTATTCTATAATATTCAGGAAAATGTGAAATGCACTGCCCCCCACTTGAAGTTGAACTTCAATGTGATGAAAACATCCTACAACCTTCCAATCTATCCCCTCTATCCACACTTTTTTAAGTGACATATTTTTGTTTACTTACTTCAAAAGTTATTTCTTAATTAAATTAACTAATGTCACACACACACACACACACTCTCTCTGTCTTCCCTGTTCACATAGCTTTCAATATCAATGTATACAACAGTACTATATTCATTTAAAGATTTTGTTTTGTTGTTGCAGGTTAAAAGTTAAAAGTCGTGATTTTATCTGTCCTCTCACTTCGAAGCATTACAATCAGAACAATCAGGACTTCGACAAGAAGGAAACTGAGCTGTTTGGTTTCCTCCACTGCAAGACAGCCAGGAAAATATGATCCAGTGGTGACAACAGAATATATGCCACTAAACAATAATAAATATGAAATTATTCAATCATGTTATTTATGTGTTTTTGTACTTACATCTTCTCTCCGTCTCTTCCATTCATTATCCTTTTTTTTTCTTCCTCTCTCCCTCATACAATCGATCGCTTCTTTACATGCACACACACTGATTTGATTCTTTGAGACAGAGAGATAGAGAAGGAATAAAGACAAAACACAAACTACTGAAACAAATATACAGCCCAATGGCATGTTCTTACTTGAATGTTCAATGACACAAACATCTTATGCCGGCGTTCTATTCTTTATCTCCAGATCTGTACAAGTCAACCTCTGCTGCCTTGTAAAGCAACATGATCCCAAATAGCAAAATAACCAAATCATCACTACCTGTAGTTCATGGGGTTTTTTTGTTTTGTTTTTTTCTACAAAGACAAGTGCACACTGGGCACACCTTGTGCACAGTTTTTAACCTAAAATGGGAGATGGACATTTGCTGGATTACAAGGTAATTTACAATAATGAGCACATTTACAACACATCAACAGGTGACACAATCCCTCTACATCAACTTATTCTTACAAACTCAGAAAAACAACAACTACCCAGTAACTTTCTTACCTTAAGAGCACCCCAGATAATTAAGAACAGAAAGAGGTTTGCATCCAAATATAATAATTCCAAGACTATGGTATACATATGTTGAGAGGACATAGGGTCAAAGAATGGAGAAAGTAACAAACCCAATAACAAACATGAACACACTACAAAAAAAATAATAAATAAAATAAAATAAAATAAATAAAATTAAAAAAACAACAGGGGGTGTGGGGGGCAGTAGAAAAATACTTTTTCTCAGAATGTTTTGAAACAGTATCAATCCTTTCAATTATATGGAAAACTGAAATACATGTATACATGCTGCAGATGCCACATGATGACAGTAGTTCAAATTCTATCACATAGATATTCAACTTGCACAGCTACAGTAACAGTAGTTGGAATGCTACCACATGTATTCAACTTGCCGTTACAGTAGTTGGAATGCTATCACATGTATCCAACTTGCACGACAACAGTTGAAATAATATCACATGTATTCAACTTGCACAGCGACAGAAGTTAAAAATGCTATCACATGTGAACAATTTGCAGCACACTTAACTGAATGAAACCACAGGGGGTAGTGAGGGCATATGTGAATGAGTGTGTAAGTGGGAGGGGAGAGGGGAGGGAGGAGGGAGGTTGAAGGTTTCTATTTTCTTGCCTCTACCCCGACTGCCTCTCTCAGACTTCAGCAAATTTTTTTGGTTGGCACAGAACACTGTTGCAGAGATCTTTGTGTTGTGTGCCTCAAGCAAATTTTCTGTTCAATGGGGATAAGCACTTACCACCTACTGTTAAATGTATGAGCTATTTTATCAGTGCAAATCCCAATGCAGTAATGTTCATACCATTTTAATCACCAACAGAATACTGATCAGAAAAGAAAAATCACAAAACTATCGAACAGAGCGTTAAGTTTCCCTTTCCATAGCTTTTCCCAGAACTGCCCCACCCTTGCCTTAAGAAGAGAGAAAGAAAAAAAGTTTTTAATCATTCTACTTCTGCTTTTCCCTTTATATGGATAACAATTACAAAACACTCATTTGGGGTCATGAACTGAAGTGATCTCACTGTGTGTGGAGCTGATCAACAGTCGCAGCTTCAGACTAATCCTTAAACCATAAACAAGGTAAGCAAGAAACTAAAACTGTTAAACAGTCAGAAAGTAAGCCTAACACACACACACAAAATGATATGGAATAGGAGAATACAAGACACAGACATGCTTATCACTAACCAGTGATACACACACAAACAAGTATGCACATGCATACATATCAAAGTAAAAACAAATACATTAAAAAAAAAAAAAATTTTAAATCATAAACAGCCTTTCATCATTTTCTTCAAGTTAAACACACAATCACATTCATATTCTAAGACTATGAACAAGTACAACTTCTACTTACATCAGTTACCTCTGATAAGGCAGGCCAATTCTCATCCAGTGCCTTCTGAAATAAATAAAACTGAATATTGCCACATTGAAAAACCTCAAGCGGTAAGCTCCTGTGTGTGTGAACATGCATGCATGTGTGTGTGTGTGAGTGCACATGCATATCATAATCATAATGACCACCTCAAACTGCAACCCAACCCCAGATAATGACTGTGTATCAACTCATTAGAAGTTACTGCACAAAAACCACCACCATCCCCCAAAATGTATAATTTCCACATCTCAACATATCCAACTCAATGGATAATAATTTAATAACAAATATTTCAGGTCATAACACTAGAAAATGATGCAGGCTATCAAGGAATGACCGATCTCAGCACAAATGAACCTGATTAATGATCCAAGTCCAGACATCTCACAACGAAATGGACAGGTCAGTATCATGTGTCCACCATTAATGAGTGCGCTAGTGTGTCATTTCAAATTCTTTTCTCCTTTTTCATTCATCGGCTAAAACTCCCACATTCACTCATAGTCACATGTACACTTGGGTTTTTATGTGTATGACCAGTTTTACCCCACAAACTCATGGATAATAAAGCCATATGCCATTCTGGCAAGAATTTCAGCCAAATAAAACCCAAATTTTATGAGTACTGGAACTTTTTGGAGGTTGTGGTGGTGTTGCTGTTTTGTTTGTTTCTTTTTCTTAATTTGTTTACAGAATTACGGAAGAGTTCAAACCACAGATTAAAAATCTGCTCTGCATACCATCTGTGAGAGACACTACACAAATTATCAATTCAGACAGACTTGTTCACACATAAAGAATTGAAAACTTGTTTACATCTGCTACTGTGCTAGTTACAAATAATATCCACTTTGAACCTGCAACCAATATTACTGCTTAGACCAAGTTAGAGTTAGACTCAAAACTATTCAAAAACACTTTTTAACCCTTTCACCGCCAGTCAATTTAGAGTGCAAAATTCCCTTGTGCTACAAACACAGAAAGTATGGTGTCTAATAATAGCTGGGGATTCCCCTTGCGATGTGTAGAAAATATGGCATGTCCTACCACAGAACATTGAGCAGTAGGTTCATGGATAACAGACCCATAATCTGATCACCCTTCAGTGACATGGGTCCTCTACCTAGCTGCTGCATAAATGCGACCTTGGCAGTGAAAGGGTTAAACAGCTAAAAAATATTGATAATCAAAATCATAATCATGCCATCATGATAGTCAATAATGAATTCAATACCAACAAAAAATGGTGACATTAACAACTGCAATGGCAGCAACAGCAACAACAAAAACCAATGACAATAATTGTGCACAGACAGGCACACATACACAGACACACACCAACACAAATAAACATTACCTCCCCTTTGTCTTTGGGCTCTGTTGGCACAACTACTTTTTTCTCGGAAGATTTTGATTCTGCAAAACAAAAATGATAGATAAATATATATAAATATATATAAATACACACACACACACACACACACACATTTGCGATTAAAACAGGATGAAATCCTGAACATTCAGTGTGTTTCCTCACATTATTCATTCAACCCACCACTGCTTCCAGAATATTAACCCTAAAAACCTAAAACAGACGTACTTGAACAGAGTGACTGGAATGGTAGATTCACTGGAGGTAAAAATTTAAAAACAAACAAAAAAAGATCACTGAATTTCATTTACCATAACAACACAAACAGTGGCAATGTAAGAATAAGACGACCTGTGCTGGAA
This sequence comes from Babylonia areolata, assembly GCF_041734735.1. Lineage (NCBI taxonomy): Eukaryota > Metazoa > Mollusca > Gastropoda > Neogastropoda > Buccinidae > Babylonia > Babylonia areolata. The sequence goes on from NC_134882.1 coordinate 12,627,370, forward strand.
AGTCTTTAATATCAAATAACATACACATTGTGCCCTGTGTCTGATGTAACTGAGACAACTACCTAGAGTAGATCAACAAAGCTTGAAAAATATGTACCTGGATCAATTCAAAATTGAAAAGGAAAGGTATGTGCACACTCTTTCCCACAGACAGTGACCATCATGCAATGTAGCAGGGAAATATCACATCCAAAATCCCTTGAAAATGTTTAGCTTCTTTGTTACAAATGCTGATCTTCACGAGATGTGTCAAGGAAAAATATTGACACATTTACTGATTTAGCTTTTCTTCCCCTTCAACTGACATTATCATCTTCAGTCTTTACGTTTTACTGTGTATGCAAAATGACAGTTGTGAAGCCATGGAATTAAGAAATGATCTATTCCAAAATGTCCCCCATTTATCACTATATCAGCCTAAGTATGTGTGCATGTTTGTTAACTTGTAAATCCAATCCAGGTGCTTTTTATTTATTCATTTATTCATTTTTTAACAATTTTGCCAGGAACAGCTCTCTTGTTCTTGCTGGTTCTTTAAGTGTGCACTAAGCACACACCCTACATAAAACCTTGTTTATTGCCTCAGCTGATAAACAGGCATGTACGCACGTGTATGTATGCATGCAGGTATGTGTGGATCTGAAAGAAAAAAAGAGAGAGAAAATAAAAAATAAAGCTAAAATTACATCTGTTATTAACAATCTGAAATGAAAACAACCTCACGTCTGCATGAATGACAAAGTTTTTTTTTTTCTTTTTTTTTTTTTTTTTTGTGTGTGTGTGTGTGTGTGTGTGTGTGTGTGTGTCCATTTGTACATGCTGCATGCGCATGTATAGAGAGGTGGGTGGGAAAGGACCTGACTGAACAGATCAACAGAAAAAAAGATTATGTACAAGTTGACAGAAAAAAGGATTATATGCAAGTACTTCAATAAGTATGGTTGTGTGCCTGTGTGCATGCCTGTACATTCATCACACTGACACTGCAACAAATATAGTTACAGATAAATGATCATGAACAGAACTAATACAATCTGTACCTAGCCTGTAGACAGCTTGCATGTGACACTGACAGCCTCATATCTCTATCAGCACACGGAAATAAAAATATATAGAAACTGTGTTGGCTGAAAGGAAGACTGCAAGTCATGTGACCATGTACAAATGCATGTGCAAGAGAGAGAACCAAGACCAACAGAGCAGCCTGGCAATCTGCACTGCACTTACGACACAGTGGACACATGCCATCAGCACTGGTTATTAAATGCTTAAGACAAATGGAGACTTCTAATTACACAGGGAAGAGGTGGGACTATATGTAGACACCGGCAGGCTTTTTCGGAAAAAAAACAACAACCAGTGATATACTTTTTGTTTTTTCATATAGAGCTCATTGAAAGAAACAAAACAAAACAAAAATAATAGTTCTGCCTCTTTTGGTTCCGGAGATATCGCAATTTGAAGATTGTACAGTCTGTGATGCTACTGAAACTGCTCTGATGGGCACATTTTCAGGACTGATATCTCCACAAGCAAACAAGAAAAAATACCAATTCTTTGTCAATGGTCTCTTGGTTACATATAATATGGTCACCTTAAGTCTTGTACAGCTGTATCAATACTCCATCATAAAGAAAATTAGAGAAGTGCAAAAATGACAAAAATTATGATTTGTAAAAGAGCAATTTGGCCTGATAAGCCATATTTACATACCAGTATGTGCAAGAGAGAGAGAGAATGTCAGAGGGGGAAGGCAGAGAAAACCACACATTCACACACATATAATGAAAAAAAATCAATTTGCATACAAACAGCCTGACCTGGGGTTGTAGAAGCATGACTCAGACAGAATGAGAGACAATACAAAAGAAAGTGGGTGAAATGAAGTACAACAATGTACTTTTTGTTGTTGTTGTTGTTTAGTTCTATGGAATAAAGGGTGGTGGAATGTGAAGGTATGAAAGACAGAGAAGGGGATGGGGGGAGGGAGGAGAGGTCCCAAAGGTCAACTACACGAAAGCTCAACACCTTCACTGACTTGGGGCCATCCACCACAAAACATCACCACTGTTGCTTGTCAGTCATGCTCCAGGAAGGATGCCTTCGCTAACATATTGTTCGCTTAACCTGCCACTCAGCCTCACACTACCGATTTTTAACCACACTACCAGCTTCCAACCATGAACAAGCCTCGACTTTCTTAACACACAGCACGCTGACGATGCGTAAGGGGCGGCATTCATTGTTTACAAGCAAAAACAATACGTCAAAGTGTACACCGACACGTGCGCCTGTGACACATCGTGCTCGGAGAGACACCAACACAGCTGTTTTCGAGCCATGAGGGCAGCGCTAGGCGCGTTAAGGAGATCGTCTTTCTGTAAACAACCTACAAAAATAACACAATACCTTTGACTTTCACGGGGCTCTTCTCACCCCAACTTTCCATGCTGCACGATGGAAAAACGTCGACGACACAGCTTCACTATCAGTGCATACAATATGGAACAGTTTTAATGCCACGACCTCGGCCCACCACGGTACATCCAACAGGTGTGTGTGTGGACGTGCGAGTGTGTGTCAATCTTCGCGAACACGTAGCGACACTCGTCCACGCAGCTTCAAGGCGAGTTCCGTGAACACGGCAGAAACGTGTCAAAGCCAAGTGGCCCCCCTTTTTTGTTGTTGTTGTCTCTGTTCCTTTTCTGTGTCCGCAGACAAGAGCACAGCCCAGATAGGCCAAATCGGACTGTCCCGCACTGATGTACAAATGCTGGCAGGTCACACACAATGTCGTGTTCTTGTGACGTCACCACACAGCGGCACGCGACACGAACATTGAAATCTGAGGCAAGCGCTGCAGCGGTATACTTTCTCCAAAACACCTGTCAAAATTCGCACATCCGCAACCCGCGATTTAATAAAAAAAACAAAATAGAAATATATATATATATATACACTTAACCCCTTGAGCTCGAGTCCCAAGAAAATGGTCGATGAAAACCATCTCTGAAAAAAAATTAAGTGTTGACTCGGATCGACAGCCATAAAATGATCGGGACGGGAACACGTGCTATCTCCCAGCACAGCGGCGGAGTGAACGGTATGAACGGACAGATCAGGCCACGCTCCACGTCCTCTGGTTTTCCGTCCGGACAATGTGGGCCAGTGGTTGATGGTGTGAGCACTCCTACTGGTGTGGCTGGGGTATCGTGACAGTTCTGACTGTCGGCAACTTTACTGGTTATACTTTGGGGCTGTGGATGCCAACCAGTGTAAGGCTCTCACACTGACGTCAGTCGTTAGTTGTTCGTGTGGCGTTACCGTTAACAACCCAAGTGCCAAAGAAATCAATTCAACCAAATTTGATACTCCCAAATCGCCAAAACCCTGATCTGAACGTTCAATGGGGTCCTGATTAAAAGAACTCGACTAAAACCCAAAACTTCAGTTTGTCAGACATGCTAATGTTCAATGCTGCGTGTTCTTTCCCGACAACTGAATGCTGCAAACTGTATACAAATATGCATACATACAAGTTTCCCCCAAACCAACAGCTGTGAGAATAACTGAAATTTGTGTGCATGGCTCTATGCATATGTACATCCCTTTACAATAATCAGTTGTAAAAAATAAATGTTTATGAATGCATGGATGTACGTGTGCGCATAACAGACATTATATAGGATGATTCTATGCAGCTGTCACATCTTTTTTCCCCAAACTCCCTGCCCAGAAGCCCCAAAGTCACAGGCAGGCAGACATGCAGGCTGGCAGACACACAGATAGAGATGTCATCCAATGACCAGGTATCAATGAATAATGCAACTGCATGATCTTATCTCATTACTTCATGGTCTGTTATCTATCTCCATGTGAAATATGTGTCAACATTGATTGCTGTTTCAGTAGATCAGTCCTACCATCTCCAGAGATCAAGGGTGACTGTGTCACTTCTGTTGCCATGCAAAAAGAAGGCAAAATTAAGCAACAGCTAACTGCTGTTAATAAACTAATATCAGCTACTATAATTTAAAACCTGATTGTGACTTGTATGTACATAAACACTATTTCAGTATTTTTACTTACTATTTACATCAAAGAATGAATACACAATTATCATTGTTAGTCAACCAGTCTTGCTTTTGTTACCTTCATGGTGTGTGTGTGTGTGTGTGTGTGTGTGTGTGTGTGTGTGTGTGTAGAGGTTGTTTTGTTTGCATGTGTGTATGTGTGCATGCATGCACGTGCAAAAGCATGTGTATTCACACTGCTGGCATGTGGGAGAACATGTTTTCTCCTCACAAAGGCCTTCCTCACACATATATTCCTATCAGGAAATGCTTCTCATGACCATCAAAGATAAAGGGCAATGCAATGTTGAGTGATGATATATCATGAAAGTACTTGCTGACAGTAACAGAGATCAGATGATAAAAAAAATGATGATCTTGACCTATACCTGAATCACACCTCAATGCCATTTTTCTTCGCTGAACAGTACAGTAAAGGCTGACATTAAAAATAGGACATATATATATATATATATATATATATATATATATATATATATATAAAATTGAATCAAAATGTGAAAGACACACAAGTATACAATAACACCCTAAATGGTAAACACACTCGTCTATGGGGACAATTTCTTTTTTTATTGTTCATAATAGCACCAAAACAGTTACTGATTGAGGAAAATAGTTCTTAGGTAGAGAAGGATTTCCGTTTAGTCCAGTGATATTTTGAGGGTCAGTGACGAGGGGGTGGGGGGGGTTCCCAAAAAACAGAAAAGATGTACCTCAAGACAAGTAAAATAATCTTATCTGGTTACTGTTCTATTCATTTACTGATGGTTTTGTTGACAAACTGATGGTTTTGGCAGGGTGGATTGTGGAGACTAGTCTATGTAAACCAATGAAATCTTTGCTACCTTTCACTTCAATGAAGTTACAAGCAAGTGTCAACCCCAAGCCCTTTCTTTCACATACACCCCACTCTCCTGTCCCCCACAGTAATGAGTACACAACACCCTATATCAGGAAAAGCAGCTTCTTTGGGGGGCAAGAGAGAAAGACAGCATGTACTCACACAACACATTTGCACACATATACAGAGAGCTTTGGAGAACTACGTCAATGCAATTTTCACCTAAATTTTTTCTCTTGGTCTTATCCCTTTCCCTTACTTTTATCTCCTAACTGGAGCAGACGATTTTACAACATAGAACAGTAGTGCTTCTAAGGTTTTATCAATGCATAAACTCATTCCATAGAACTTAAAGGTAGCTCAATACACCCAACAACACCCATGAAGCCTTCATATTAAAACAACTACTAGTACTACTCTGCAGCAAGGCTGGATAGACTACCAAAAAGTTCTACAGGAAAGGTTCTTGATGTGGTGACTAAAACTGAGAAGTCAGTATGGTCACTGGGAGTGGGAGAGTGCTGCCTGTTACAGTGTTAGCAGAGGCAGAAGGGGAACTCTTCCACTTCCAAGATCACGAACAGCAAAAGCAGCAGCAGAGCGCCAGAGCTCAGGGATTCCCATCTGGCAATTTTTCCTCAATTTCTACTCCACAATTTCTCTTGTGTTACTTAATTTTGTAAAACTAAATCAAAGTGACATGTTTTTCAGTATTTCACATCGCTAGTAATGCTTCAGTAATACATACACGCCTTCAATGATAACTGAGTCTTCATATCATTTACAAACACGCCTTCAATGATAATTGAGTCTTCATATCATTTTAAGACCCAGTTAGAATAAATCTGGGTCAGCTGATAGTGTACAAACTGCTTGTGTACTGTACATCACTACATGCCACCACTTATCTTTCAGCAAAAGAAATTAATGTGTGTAATTTCTTCAAACTAAAGATAAGTTTACCCCCAATGGCACGCTCCCCTCTCCACATCTGGCACTCAAACAAGATGTTACAGTCTACATCACACAGGCAAAAAGTATCTGTACACAATCAGGATCCATCAATTAATTATTATGTACTATCACAGACTGGTAAAAGAACATTGTGACCATCTAGAATGATCAATACTTTTTATTTCCAACATTCACAGTGCTATTATCGTTATTGTCAGTAGCACAACACTGTGTGACTAATACAATTCCCAAGTTAACAACCAGTGCTGTTTGTGCAAGCATTCTACTTTCTAGCTGATTATGTATCTTCACTACCAGACTTTTATTGAACATCTAAAGGTGCCTGCAACACCTGAAGGTACCTGCTGGAAAATATGTCCATAAGTAAGCTATTCCCTCAGAAATGCTCTGTAAATAAATCCCGCTTGACTCAGCAGGCCTGCTTTGTTTCTGTGATTTACTGAAATAACTAGCACATGATTCAATGCCTAATACTGGTAACAAAAACAAACAATCCAAAAAAAACCCAAAAAAAAACAGTAACAAAAAATGTTTAACCTAAGTCATCCAAAATTCTGCAACGGGCAGAGACAAGTACTTTCACATTTTGAACTTTTTTTTTTTATTTTTTATTTACACAAATTCTGAATGACACACATCAAATGTAAGATCTATCAACATACTTTTATTAAATTAAGTATTCTAAAATCAAATTCAGCTGGTTTCTATATCAACATACTATTTTCATACATCTGTCACTGATAATTGACGTTAATCTGGACTTTGCAAAAGGGTTGTTATGATCCTTATGACAAGCCATCAATCAACATTCTACTGCAAATATTGATAGATTTTTTTTTAATGAAACATGCCACATCTGACTGAGTTCTGACACTTTTTTTTTAATACCTATGTATTCCACTGTTCTGAAGAAAAGAAAATCTAGATTCAGTAATGTACCAGGTTCCTTAAGTTTTAATTTATTGTAAAACAAATATTTACATAAATTATGATGTATATATACATCAATTATCATAACCAACCATGCATGAAAACTGGACAAGAAGAAAAATTGTCATCAATGACAAATGTACAAAAACACCACACTTTCAATACCAGTTTGAAAAAGCCAAGGATAAACTCAGCCCATCTCTGGGCCCAGCTTTCTTGAGAAGGAAATTTTTTCCAGAAAAAGCAGCACAATGACACTGATATCCTGTTGTGACAGATGATGGAATGGCACTGTTGTGAGCCTGAGAACAATGACAATTTTGACATCTGCCTTCATTCTTAAAAACAGCATGCCATTTCCTGCTGCTCCAAGTTCAGCAAGATTTCCAGAGCTGTCAAGAATCTTTCAATATTAATACTGGTCTTAATTCTCTGAAATCCTTTTTTCTTCTTCTTCGTCTTCTAGACGGCCTTATTCTTTGATGCACAAATCATGCTGTTGATAGTTCGTGTGCATATGAGTGCGCGCACATGTGCATTACTTGCACATATGCATGTGTGAAAACAAGAAAACCCTACTGTATTTGTGTTTGTATATTTACTAATAGTTTCTGATTCATGCTCATAACTTTAATGTATTACCCCCATCCCCATCCATCATTCCTTGTGACCCAAGTACACTTGGTAATACATGTAAAGACACATTTTCTTTCTATTCAAGACAGCGATGTAATTAACAGTAAAGCAGCAGACAACATATGCAAACCAATCTCGCAACGCAACCACTTGACAAGAGTTAACACATAACATTCTTTTCATGTCAAGAGGCAGTCTTGAAACATGTTATTACATCAAATAGGTGTTTGTGATCCAAGGTCTTTCAACTGACATTCTGCAAGACACCAGGTATGTTTTGGGGTTTTTAAAAAAAAAAAAAAAAAAAAAAAGGTGAGAAAACAGTTGATTTCTTTTACTTCTGTCAAATATTACTTTTTAGATATGTAATTGGCTACATACCACTGTGAAAGAAAGTTAAGAAAATGACAAGATGAAGATACTATTCTGTAACTAATTGCTAGTATTATGCATCAGGCAGCACTTAACTTGTAACAATGTATCGCATGTGCCATTATATAGTACCAGTACATGTATCTGAAATGTATACATCAGTTAAGAGGGTGAGTAGATATTTTTTCATGTGCAATTGCAAGTGGATGGTGGTTCTTAGGCGCCAATCTGACTGGAATGTGTACAAGTGCAGTTTAAAGTATTACGTGCATTTAACTAGATGTATATAATATACATAACATGTGAGTGCGCGTGAGAATATGAAAGGGAGTAGCAGGGACTACATGCATTTGGAGGCAAAGCTAGGTGTTTATGTGCTAATCATATGTGTATAAATGTGTCTAAAGATGTCAACTTGTGCATATGAAGGAATTATCTCTGTGTGTGTGTGTGTTAATGGGGGTTCTTATATTAATTTATCTAATGTTAGTTTGCATGTACTTGTGGCCATATGCACAAGTCAATATTAATTACTAAATTGTATTGTGTTTCACTGTATTATCTTCTGTCACAACAGATTTCTCTGTGTGAAATTTGGTCTGCTCTCCATGTGACAACAATGCAGGACCAACCCCCCTCCCTTTTTCTTTCTATCTCCAAATATATTTGTTTTACCAGTGAAGAGGATTTTGTCTACAGAGTTTTGCCATGAATAAACTTCTTGTTGCCACGGGTTCATCATGAGTGCTCAGTCATTAACTGATTAAGTCCAAGCTGTACGGGAGTAATGACAAGTGAACAATCATAAAATTCCAAAACTGGGACAAATCCAACCAGAAGGCAAAGTCGCACTGGGAGCCATGGCGTAAACATGCAGTAATGCAAGTCACAAGGAAACTAAAAGACAAATGACTTTCTTTGAAGTCCAGAAGTATATCATAAAAACAACAAAGTAGTGGTTGACAAGAAAACTCAGATTTCCAGATTATCTGTACATATCTTTAATATTTGATTTTTTGTTATGTACATAATTAATCAATAATCATTGTCTGAAGTCCATCCCTCCCTCCATCTGTCTCCCTTTTATCTTTATCATTCATAGCAATGTGTGTTGCATTCACTGAGTGTTTCAGCCTTTGGTGGTGTACTTGGACGAGTGAATGAACACCCCACCACAACTACTGCTGGTCTTTGAACATTGGTGCAATAAAACCTCTTTGTTTCTTTAATCCTTGCACATCCATACAAGCATGGAGGAGCAGGAGGGAGGACAGAGGGCTGTGCAGGGGGGGCAAGGAGATGTGAAGACAAGAGGGCTGTACCGGGAGGGCAAAGAGATGTGAAGGGGCAGCAGTGACAAGAGGGAAGGCAGGGGGTGCAGAAAAAAAGAGTAACTTCTAAGATCAATGTGGACTAGACTGTGTATTTCTAAACATGAAACTTTGTCAAAGTCTACAAGGTGCAGAGCAAAAAAAGGATGGAGATGGGCCAGATGGAAGAGGAACAGAGGGAAGAGCACCTTAATCTGAAGGGGGACTGTATATAAGGTTGAGCTAGAGAGAATGAGTGGCAGTCAGGATGGGCATTGGGGGAGACAAAGTTTTTTGTATTCACTATTTCAATATTTGTAAGTGAAGTGGGTGTTGATATTTAGGCTTAATATGGGTGTGCAAAAGTTTAACCCTTTGACTACCATAAAAAATGAGCAGAGAGTGGGGTTTCAAGTCATAAATCATTATCCAGAACAATAAACCAAAAAGCGAGAAAATGATAAGAGATACAGTCTTCCCACCTTATTTCCCTTCTTTTTCTGTCACCAGTGATGTCACTATGACCCTTAATTCTATGGGCATGGCAGTCATGGGGTAAATTTTGTGTGTGCATGTGTGTGACTGCGACTGCAAGTGTTTGTGCATGCTTTTATAACACTGTGGAAAGATAGTCAGTCCTGTGCATCTGAAAGTGGGGAAGGGTGGTGTTAAAGAGTTTCATGAGTGTGAAATAAGTTTGAGAATGCATGTTTATATGGACATGTGTGAAGGGGTAAGGGTGGGAGTGAACAAACCATGTAGACTGCTGGTGTGAATGTGCTTATTTGACATAGGCACATCACATGATCTGTGCTCTTGCAACTGACTGGCTAACCAATATTGTAGGCAACAAAACCAATCAAGAAAGGCAGAACATGCAAAACAGCAGGCTTCTTTTTTTCAATTTTTTTTCAATTTAATTTTTAATTGTGCATACAACAGCACTTCATTTTACAGAGTTTGGTTGTAGCAATGGAGGCTATCAACTGAAGAAATGAGGACAGCATGTTTGCTGCTTCTGCCCATGTCAATCGCCTTTGGCATTGCTCGCGCGCGATTTGAGTAAAAGCTAGATGCCCAAGTACAAGACGGCCTATCATTTGTGGCAACCTGATTGTCCAATTTACGTATTTTTCATGAACTCTTTGCATGCCTGTGCTTGTAATACCATAACAATACAGCCAATGTATGACAGACATATACAGGGGTGCAAGCAGAGAGACCTACTCAAGCCTGAAATTTTTTTTCTGCCCAGACCGAAGCCTGAAAATACTATATGGGCTCAAAAAAACAAGACCATCAAGCCTGAACACAATTACCGTACTATCACACTTTCTAAAGACTTTTGGGGGAGAATAATGGTGAATTCTAGGGAAATTAAGAAGCAGACCAAAAAGGAGGGATTTTTACCTCGAAAACATAATTTCAAAGAAAAAGATCTGGCACCCATACTGAACATTCTCACAAGACGGACCCTCTGAAAACGGAGTATGGTGATGACTGCAGTATCCAGCATAGCAAAAGATCTAATAATGGAGAAAAAGTATAATATATCAGAGTAAAACAAAAGTCAAATACAGTTTTATTCAAAGCAAAAGACAAATCAAATTATTTCTGATATGAAAACAAACTATAATACGATTATGTATCTTATTGTAAGGAAAAATATGCAAGTGTCACTCTCAACTGTCCATAACTACACTTCTTGCAAAGGTGGAGCTATTGAGTAAAGAAAGTACCTGAAGGAATGTGATACGTGTGAGGACATGCCATGTGTGTGTGTATGCATCCGCATGAGTATATAAGTGTGTGAAAATGAAATGTTTTTAATGCAAGCCTCTCAGTGTGTGTGTGTACACCCGTATAAATGTGTGGATGGTTTCGATCTGTGTATCATTATGTGTGGTGTCTCAATGAGTGTGTGTGTGAGTATGTGTACACCTTTGTAAGTGTGTGGATTGTGTGGATGGGGTGTGTGTGTGTGTGTGTGTGTGTGTGTGTGTGTGTGTGTGTGTGTGTGTGTGTGTGTGTGTGTGTGTGTGCATGCATCTATGTAAGCAATGGTACAATGTGTGTGCACATCTATGCATTTGTGTGTCTGTGCATGTGTGGTGTCTGCCAAGGCATGCGCACACATGTGTGTGTGTGTGTGTGTGTGTGTGATAAAAAACAACGGCAATAGTGAAATTAATCAACGTCCAAATGAGAGAGGCCGCATATGTATTTGAACGAAACATAACACTACAAGCAGGTAAAGCAGATGAATCTATGAAGCGTCAGCAATAGATCCCTGATCTTAACAACGTATACTAACTGCAGCTATGAAGTGTATCAATACACACAAAAAAGTATTGATGTCAATTGTTACGAAAGTTTACCTTCATTGACAAATTCTTCAGTGAGGAATATGTGCAGCGATTCATGGCATGTGGTGTGTGTGTGTGTGTGTTAGGCTTCGCGGTCAGCAAAATCAGTTTTTCTTTAAATTACTCGGCTGTAGTACCATAGCCTGGGGGCTTGAATCATAGAAACTATGGACTAATCATAGTATTAGGCAGGCCTGTGAACCAATATCCAAATGAGAGAAAAGCGGCGCTTTGAACATCGGTAATCATTTCAAGTAAGTGATACAACTGATTCTTTGGTAATTCCCAAATTTAAATAACGTACACTAAAACTGCAGACAGGAAGGGTATTGCCACATCCTTGCTGACATAATTTGAAAAACAGACTCAAAGTCAATTTTGCTACAAAGTTTTAGTCACAGTTGCTAAAAAGTAATTGTTGCGGAAGGAAAGTGACTGTTTACAGCTCGGCAGAGGGTTGAGGCAGAGATGGTGATGGTGATGACGAGCACATGCGTTTGTGTTTGCATGTCAGTGTGAGCGATCCCATGCCTGCGAGTATGTAACTGAGATTTTGTACATGTGCATGTACAAACCTCCCACATGCCCCCTCCAATTTGTCTTGAATACAACGGCAGATGTGTCGCAACAGCCATTGTCGGCATAATCACATTTAAATTTCATACTCCACACCCCCACTTTTTTCTCTCTCCAGATTTGCACAATTTTGCCAATAATTGATCGCAAAATGACCTGTTTTTCTTTTTTCAGGTGTGTGTGCGTTTGTGTGTGTGTGTGTGTGTGTGTGTGTACATGTGCGCGCACTCGGCCACTGTAAGAGCTTTTTTTTTTGTTTTGTTTTTTTCCCAGGCACGCAAGTGCAGTATCAAGTGCAACCGTGAGTGATAAATTTCCCCGAGAAAGGAAGGGTTGTCATGTCTGGGACTCAGTATTCTTGTAATTTCTCAGTATTCTTGTAATTTTTTGTCAAAAAGACTTTAGTTTATTAATATTATGCTGTCACTAAATATGTCTGGTATTTTCATTACTAAATCGCCAATGCATTTATCTCCCATAGTTTTCAAAATTCAAGACTTCGGTGCACGCACAAGTTTACGACACACTGGTTTTGACAATCTGATTTTGAGTAGCTCTCTGGCATTTCCTTTTAGTTCGAGTTTTGTTATATACAAAATGTCACTGAACATATACATGACAGAGAAATCACAGAGTGACCAGGCTGCACAAATTAATGCATGCCGGAAACTACCAAAACAAAATTTCTCCATGCCAGAAACTACCAACACAAAATTTCACCCAAAACAAAATTTCTCCATGCCGAAACTACCCAAAATCACGATGTTCTGTGCCCGATTTCAGGCATATGCTGGACAACCTGCACCCCGACATATATATCTATGTGCCTCTACTTGCACTTGAAGGCATGTGCCGATCTCAATGTAAATATGCTGGAGTACACAATCAGTAATGACAAACTGAACAATAAATTATGCATTATCCATTTAATGGGTAACCAAACTTTGGTGTTTAGTCTGCCTGGCAACTTGCTTAAGTCTGCCTGAATGTTTTAGTTTGTCTGAATTTGTATCGGTTTCACATAAAAAACAAAAATGTATATGTATTCTCATTATGTATACATCCATTAAAAAACACATAAGAACAATCAGACTTCATATGCACAGACAAGTGCAACAGCTGAGTGATCAAAGCATTGGACTTTCAATCTGATGGCACCAGGTTTGAATCCTGGTCACGGGAAAAGAGTATAGATTTTTTCCGATCTCCCAGATCAACAGATGTGCATGCATGAGATCAAATTATATGCACAATAAAGATCTCGTAATTCATGTCAACATTCGGTGGGTTATGGAAACAAAACATACCTGGCATATATATCCCCATACATTTAAAAGCCCACTCATGTACATATGAATGGACGTGTCACAAACCACACACGAAGATAAATAGAACAGAATAGAATAGAAAAATTAGAATAGAATAGAATGTCTTTATTACCAAGTGTACCGGGGTCACAAGGAATATTGGGGGGGATAGTACATAACAAGATAACATAATTGAAAATCATACACAAACACAGATACAGTAGAAATAAGATACATAAGAGTGCATATCAATATAAAAATTTGTGCATACTCAAGCATGCACGCACTGCACACACACATGCACGCACACACATACACACACGTTTGAACAGAAGCTGCGTATTACATGTGGATGAGGCTGATGACTAGATATATAAATACACAGACAACTCAATGACTGAAAATCTTACCAGGAGCAGCAGACCACTGGGTTACAGACTGTGGAACCTGGCTGGGTGGTGGTGGTGGAGTGTCAGGATTTGCCTTTTTCCAAGGGTTGGTCTTGGGTGGGGGTGCTTCAACAAACTTTTTGACTATAACTTTGCCTTTGTCAGAATTCCCATCTTTTTCTGTATTTTTCTCTTGCTTATCTTTTACTGCAGACTTTGCAGTGTCTACTTCTTTGGCTTCATTTTTTGACTCCATTTTACCATCAGCATCTGTTACAGTTGCAACAGCCTGTTTGTAGGATTTTTCATCAATGTTCACAGAATTTTCCACTGCAGTGGCTTGTGAAGAACCAACTGCAGTTGCCATAATGGAAACGAATATGTGAAGGCTACAAGACAAACGCTGTGTCTAAAACTATTATAGTCCTAAAAACAAAAGGTGAGTTTCAACACCCAAAGCCTAGACTTTCCACTCGTGTCCCTGTTCTTGGGCACAAGTCAGTGACGAAATAGTTCTTGTCTGCTCAATGGCAATCACGGAAAAAATCTTGGTCAAGCTTAAATGTTCCTCGAATTCAAATTTGAAGGAGCAAATGCTGTCAACCTGAAAGAGAAAACACAAGATTATTAAAATACAGCAAACACGTTTGTCAAAAATCGGTCACAGACTTCAGTCCGCGTGTTTTCTCCAGACCACACGTCGGGATTGTAAACCCACGGTTCGTTTTGCACATGAACACAAAACATGAGCAAACTTATTCAATGACATTTAATACATTGATTATATGAGTCTGTTAGGATGCATACATAAGCTGCATTTATCTCGACGCAATCTTTTCGCGAACAACTTACACAAACTGTCTTGCTTTGCGAACAGATTTAGTCCAAATAACTTGCCATACCAGCACATGTCAGCCATATTTCAGAAGGACATACGCATGCGCTTTTCTAACGGAAGTGGAAATATCTTCTTCCGTTAATGCAAAGGAAAACGAAAGTATATTATAATAAAAAAGCAGAACTTTGAGACATTTCTGTTTATTGTTTTATTTTCCCTAAATTGTTGTCGCCTCACCTATAAACACAAATATAAACGACATTTTTATATGTCCGAACCTGATCTGCCGCTTTATGTTTACGCATAGATCCGTGTGTGCCCATAATGGTGTCACGTGTGTTGAGAGAAAGGAGAGGGGTAAATTCTTGAATGCACAATATCAACACTTTTTTTTTTGCTTACAGCATATTAATGTGTGAAAATAAACAAATGAATTATTTGATAAGAATTATCGACCGAATTTGCGAGCAGTGATACACTTAGTTCAACTCGAGGATTCAGTTTTCCAGTATGACTTTTAGCCGAACTATTTACAATAAATTTCCAAATCAACATTGTAATGGTAGTAGTAACAATAGTGGGTAGTTTAGTGGCTTGGCCACATGGCCTGTTCTCATCCTGTTAAATAACCCATTGTTTGTGAGTGTATAGCATGTACCATAAAATAAAAAGATTAAAATGTCATTTATCAAAATCTTTTTTTTTTTCACTTAGAGTTGACTTCATCAAGATTTTGCGCCTTATGAATAATATTATTATTAGTAGTAGTATTTTTATGTATTTATCTATTATTTTTAATTTATTTATTTACTTTATTTATTTCTTTATCTCATTTTTTGTTTTTGTTTTTTGTTATTTTATTTTATTTATTAACATTTTTTTCCTCAAGGCCTGACTAAGCGCATTGGGTTACGCTGCTGGTCAGGCATCTGCTTGGCAGATGCGGTGTAGTGTATATGGATTTGACCGAACGCAGTGATGCCTCCTTGAGCTACTGATACTAATACTTATCAAAATCCATAAACATTTTTTAGCTCTATGAAAATTTTTTTTTTTTTTTTAACTGAGTTTTTTTCAGCTCAGAAGTATGTCCCAGATCTGTTCGACAATGGTTTTGGAAGTTCTCTCTCTCTCTCTCTCTCTCTCTCTCTCTCTCTCTCTCTCTCTCTCTCTCTCAATATGTATGTGTGTGTGTGTGTGTATATATATATATATATATATATACAGAGAGAGAGAGAGAGAGATTGTAGGTGGGTAGATATATATATATATATATATATATATATATACATGCATACAAACATACATTCAAACATACAGACATACATACACAGTTGGTTAGTAACAGAGTGATTTACGAAGGTCTTTTAATTTTCTTGTACTGCATTGCATTGCATTATGTAGTATTATATTGTATTGTACTAAATTATATTACTCTTTGTCTCAATAGACTTCTCTGTGTAAACTTCTGGCTGCTCTTCCTTGGGATAGTGTGTCACCACAATGAGAGCCCCATTCTTTTTTATTCTTTTTTTTCTGCCTGCAAGTGTATTTGTTTTCCTATCAAAGTAGCTTTTTCTACAAAGTTGTACATGGCACAACCCCTTTGTTGCCATTGGTTCTTTTGTGAGTGCTAAGTGGATGCAGCACGCATGCCCAGGACTTCGGTTTATCATCTCATCTGAATAACTAGTATCTAGACCACCACTCAAGGTTTAGTGGAGGGTGAGAAAATACTGGTGAATGTGGTATTCAAACTAGTGTGCTCAGAATCTCTTGCTTCCAAGGCAGATGCGTTACTACTACACCACCACTCTAACGGTCAATGTCATCAAGATATATGAAAATTCCATAAGTTTATATGAAGTCACACCTTGAACACTTTCCCTTGAGTGACTGCAAGTTTAAATAACTTAATCGTTTGACATGCTCTCACATCCAATGTCTTTTTTCTTCTCTACTGTTTTTCTACTTGTACGGATCAACTGTCTTTGAAAGTAAAAATACCAAATGATATCACCATATTCAAATTGAGGTCAAACTGGCAAAATGCATGCTCTCAGAAAAAAAACAAATTCAGACAGGCAAATGTCCTTTTAACCAATTCCACCAGTTTGCTGGCATTGGGACTATTTACAAAGTTTGCAATAATGTGGATGAAAGCATAGTAGTTCATCAAGGTAACACCAAAATCCTTTTCTTGGTCACACTGGTTATTGGTTGAGAGAGATGCTGTGGCAGAATCAGTGAGGCATTGGACTTCTGATCTGGTGGTCACCAGTGGTCAGGGTTTGAGGCTCCATTTTAGCATGTTGTGTCCCTAGGAGAGGCACTTTAGTCCGATTTTCCTCACTTCACTCAAATGTGAATGGGTACGTGACCTCCTTTGGAGCAGTTTAAATGGCGGAAGGAAGAGAATAGGCTAATGTCTATGATGAGCCCTGGACAGTGTGGATATAAAATTCACAGCTCCCTCCAATGGCCATAAAAGGCTATGGGACCTATAATAGGCTGCAAATTCCATATCACTGTGATTAGTCATTCATTTATGCGTTGGCAGAGCTGTCTTGTACAGCTGATGCTATCTGTATGAGCGTGTATGTATGTGTGTGACTGAAACCTGATTGGATGACACAGGAAATGAATGATGAGCACCCAATGGCAGCTGTCAGTCGGCTCTACCCAGATAGGCATCCTATTGTGCAAATGGCTCTGTATATGTATCCGTATGATATTTATATCATTTGCTTTCTGTTATGGAATCAAGGTTTATGAAATGCAGTGTGGTATGGCTGTGCAGTCTTAGGTAGCATCCACAGTCCCAATACACTTTATGCAGATGATGCAGGAGACTGCTTTGCCATTCTGATGCTTTCTTTTGTCTGCTGCTTCCTGGCTTCTTTTCTTATCTGCCAATGTTATTTCTACCCTGCAAGGCCTAGCTGGATTGTTCATGTATATGTGTTGCCTGTGCATGTCCTTCCTGACTTGATTCCATTGTTTAGCGTTGTGTATCTGGAGAAATCTGTTTGATCCTTTGGCCATGGTGCAGCAGAGTGTTGATCTGGGGGTGACACTAATGACATAATTAATGGAGAGGCTAACAGTGAAACAAGTTTCTAAGCTATATGTGAACTCTCAGTGAAAGGTGCCTGTGTATAATCATTGTTTTATGGTAGATATACGAGTCGTGTTATGTAAAGCAGGTCTATTTTAAAATCAAGAAGCCAAGTTACCTGATTTTGTGTTTCCAGTTCAGACTGAATGTGAAAAGATTACAATATATCATCATACTTGTAAAAGAAATGTGTGTCAGTAGTGTGTGTGCATGTGAGTGACTGTTTGGATAGGGCTGGCTGGGTTTGTTACTGGTGCTGTCTGTAAACAAATAATCAGGCAACACACTAGTCTACACACCTCAGCACAGAGGTATTTTCTTTTCGTTTGTTTTCTGTTGTTTTTTTTCTTTGTTTCGTTTTGTTTGTTTGTTTGTTGCTTTTCTTTAATCTGCCAATAATAACCAGTTTAACCCCTTGACTGCTTAACCTTAATAAAATGAAATCAGTTGGGCATGATTTGAAGTACAAAAACTACTTCTTGTGTACCGGTACTTTTAAGAGTGTAACTGATTTTGCTGAACTAACACAATGCAATCGCATGAGTAAGAAGTCTAAATAAAGAATGGTGACTGACATCCTGACCTGTGACCGCAATCTTTTTTGTTTGGCAATAGCCTTTCAATGACAGTGTATTTGTCAGCAGCAGTTAAGGGGGTAGATCAGGTTAATGAATTTAAACAACAAAAAAGTACACACACTCACACATACAAGGGCATACAAATTCAAGCCAACAAAGAAAGGAACCTTTGCAATGTATAACAAAACAATCAAAAATCAAGCCCAAACTGCTCAGCAATGGAAACTAAAACGTAGAGAATACCACAGCCTTCTGGCCTTCTGGGAAGTTTGGGTTTGTTCTTCTGTTGTGTTATTCATACCTGAGCACAAGCACTCAGCAGAGTTGGCTTGATGGAAGTTTTGTGCCCTTAAAGGTGTGGTAGTTCCTGTCCTGGTCTGTTGTTTGTGACAACATACTTGCTGGTAACTCTCATTTAAGACAAATGAATGAGGCAACATGAATAAAGTGGTTGTTCAAACAGGAATCACATTAATTAAGGTAAGATTAATGGAACTGTCAGCAAACAAAACAAAAACACTCCTACTAACAATAACGAACTGCTCAACAAGCAGCAGTGGGCCTCTGTTTCCAATTAGATCTTTGACTCCCCTTATTATTAGTAGTAGTAGTATTTTTATGTATTTATCTATTATTTTTTATTTACTTATTTATTTTTGTTGTTATTTTATTTTATTTATTTTTTAAAATTTTTGTTATTTTATTTTATTTTTATTTATTTTATTTTTTCTCAAGGCCTGACTAAGCATGTTGGGTTACGCTGCTGGTCAGGCATCTGCTTGGCAGATGCGGTGTAGCGTATATGGATTTGACCGAATGCAGTGACGCCTCCTTGAGCTACTGATACTGATACTGATACACCCCTTCACACCAAGTGCCATGTGAAAGAATGCGTAAGATACCTGCCAGAGCTGAATATGCCCCATACTGTCTGAAACCATTGATTCCACAAATATACACTGAACTTCTACAGAATTGATGTTGGATAGTGTAAACCTGTGGTTTTTGTTTATTTGTTTGCTTTTTTTTTTCTTTTTTTTTTTTTGGTTGGTTTGAACAATATTCAAAAGGTGTTTGTGAAGACATAAAGAAGGGATGCAGAGAAAGAAAAGTACTGGAGATAATAAAGAACTGATATTGAAGTGAAGGGAAGAACAGGGTTGTGACAGTGGTTGGGAAGAAGACAGCAAGGTGAAAAGAGAGAGATTAAAATGAGACAAGCAGAACAGGAACAGAACAGTGAAACTGAGCAACATCAAACACACCCTGACACCTGTGTGACACCATAACATCCTGATCCACCTTCAAACATCATTCACCTTTATTCCTGGAATACAAATAAAATGCATGTGTCCATGACTGCGTGTACAACCAACCAACCACCGGAAGACCTTTACTCATTGTCATATGTCAAGATTTGAGATGTTTTCTAGTTTCTACATTTATGACTGTCATTATCACATGCATTCCAAAATACAGTTTACAAAAGAATAACAATCATTCAGTCTAAATGCCCAAAAGACCCACCTTCTAAAAACCAGGATATACATGGTAAAAAGCTGACTGGCTCAAAAAGCTGGCTTGCACGCAAATCACAAATCTTTTGGTGTATCTTTCCATAGGGCAGACAGGTAAGTCTTGTTTACTCTTTCAGTTATATTCCATTTTCTTTTTCCCCCATCACATTTTAGTGCTTTACACAAACCTCTGAAGGCTTGATCACCATGCTGGATTTATGCAAAGATAAAGCATCTGCTTTTTTTTCAGCATGCGTGAAGCATAGATGGATCAGTCCGCATACTTTGACATCTCCTTGAAACTGAAACAGAAGCTTGACAATGAATATTACTAATTTGAAACCATTTTGGTGTGTCTCTTCATAAAAGCACAATGCTGTGAAAGCAAGCTGAGTGCACAATCCCCAAAACCTGCTGATGTGATTGTGCATGTTTTCATATATGTAATTTTTTTTAAAAAGTACTATGAAACTGAAGATTGGTTTCCCCTCAACCGTGCACACTAACATTTCAAGCATGATCAATCTATTCTTACTTTTGAATTTCAAAAACACATTCACATTTATACAAACAAGGAGCAAAATCACACTGACAAAGCAGCCATGCAAACAAAAACACTGGTGTATGTAATATAATACTACAGACACATATATCAGTATATTATCAGTAGTCATTCAATGAATAATCTTCCACATGTAAACTATTACTCAACTGACCAGCCTCTCTTAACTTAAACAAGAGGCAATGATTTTGCTTAACCATTGTCACTTACAAAAGTAATATACACATTGGAAAAAATTTTGATCACGAATATTTCATAAAGAAACACTCACACCATCACAAATTTGCCCCTCTCATCAAATCAACAAAACCATGAAAGAATGGAGGAGGAAAAAGAGAGAGAGCATAACCAGTTGTATCTCAGTGTGGATCACCAGAGAAGGGGAACATAGCAACGAGAAAGAGTGGGACAGTTAAGGATGAAGAAGCTTAATTTAAAAAGAAACAGAAAAAATCGCATCTGTGGATCAAATGAACAATGAAGTGAACAGGGTCATTTTCACAAATGCAACTAAAATATCAACAACCTGCTGCAACCAAGTGATGCTTGCATTCCACAGCACAATACCTTTAATATAAAGGAACTTTTAAACACTTTCAATCAAGGTGCCAAAATAACTAGTGAATCAAAAGAACACTTTAAAATAAGAGAAAAAAACAAAACCTTGATCACATTGATGTCAAACTACAATCAATACTAGTCACTTACTGACATGAGACAGAAGATGGAAAACTATTTCTTGATGATACAAATATCTGTAAATCGGATGACAAGTGAATTGTATTTCTTTGTCCCTTCTCTTCATGAGACAACTTCATAATCAATATTTAGACATGTGGTCATACATCACACACCATGTCTCCCCTCTTCACTTTATTATCTAACTTCTTCATTTGCGTATCTGTTTGCATGACTGAGGGTGGGGAGTGCATGGGGCAGAGAATATATGGGGTGGTGTCGGGTCTGTATCTTTGTGTGTCAAAAAAAAAAAAAAAAAAAAAGCTTGAGGACACCACGCACACAGTCCACATTTAAGCCTTACATTTAAGCAAAGCAAGAACAAAAGTATCCCTTCTTGTCCCTAAACAACCTTATATGCCCCAAACATTAAACCCTAGCTTTTTCTTTCTTTTCATGCATCATTCTAACTGTTACACATTTTCCATCTTTTACTAAATTACTCCACATTACATTCAATGATTCATTTCCAGTTAATGAAATAACATACATTACTTCACTTTACAATCAAGCAAACCGATAGGCCTAGTTTGCATCAGTTTGACATGGTACAGTATATGACACCAAACAATCTTTAGGTGCATCCCATTCTAAAACATAACCAGATAAGATAATGTGGAATATCACACAGTCTTGAAAGCCTGCACACAACATAGTACTTAAAGTCAAGTACAGCAGCAGATGTTTCCCACACTGTCCTTCCTCTTATCAGCTGTGATGATGCAGCTTGATCTGTCTGTTAAATGAGTCTGCGATAGCTTTCCTGCACAGCACAACAAAACATGAAACAGCCTGTTAGTGCACCAACTAACTCAAAGGCAAAAGAAGAACATATACTTATGTTGGTTAACCAACATGAGCCAAAAATTTAATTAAAGCATTTTTTCTTTAAAATTCACATTCAAACACAGAGAAATCTTTCAATATGAAATGAACTGCAACATGTCACTGAAGATATTCCTTATGTATGTTACTGGAATTCTGTTAATAATTCTTATGAAATGAAACCTTCTTCATAAATGTTTTTCACTTGTGTAAATCAGAATAATAGAATCTAGCCAGATGGATAAGACTAAAGATGGTTAAGCAGGTACTAGCTGAGAATGATATAACCTTACAAGAAATGAGCGATGTAAAGAAAATGTGAACTGCTATATCAAGTCAAATTGAGAAGATCAAAACACATCCAGATATATGTTCACTTTTCTGCAAATGCACACATGCATACACACATAAAAAGCATTGTCAATATTTTACACTAAAAACAAGACATCCACACACACACACTTTCCACTTTTCACTTCATTGTTCATGTTTCTTTAATTGAACGCATGTCAAACTTAGGAATGAACAAAAGATACAGGACAAATATTCTTCTTATTTATCTGTTGAATAATGTACATATATGTTGGACTTACTTTTTACATAATATTGTTACCATTCTCTTTATTTTCTTTCTGGTTAATTCATTTTATGTTGTTGTTTTTTGTGGGGGTGGGGGTGGGGGTGGGGGCGGTTTTTTTTTGTTTTTGTTTTTTTCTAAAAAGAGATCAACAAATGCACTAAATGAATCAAGGACACAGGCAAACACAAGGAACAGCACTCACCGGAACACATCATTGTGGAAGAGGAAGGCCGCTATATGGCCTCTGTTGGCAAGGTAGCGCATCTCAGAGCCTGGCCACAGCTTGGTGAGGGGGATGACACCGCGGCGGGGGATGTAGGCGTCTTCCTGAGCTGCCACGATGATGATCAGCCGGGGGTCTACTGGCACCGAGAAGTTGCCCAGATGTGTGCACTCATCCATCACCCCCATCATAAAATTCACCGCTTCCTGCTGCAGAGTGTGTGAGGATGACGAGGAACCGGAATCTGAGGAGGAGCGAGATACCTGAGACTTGGACACAGCGTGGTGCAATGTGTCCGTCTTTGTGTGGTGGAGGTGTGTGATGGAAGGAGTGGATCGTGACAGTTTTGCCTTAGACATGGCATGCTTTAGGCTGAGACTGTCACCGCTGCCTGATGATGGGGACAGCGAAGGAGATGAAATGCGGGCACCCCCTGTATGGGGTACACCACCTATAGACGCCTGCACCATAGACAACGCTCCTTCGGGTGTCTGGGTTTTGCCACAGTCTGGAATGTGGGATGGTGAATGAGAATCCTCACCAGCCACAGACTCTAAGGGGTGTGGACTCTCAGCTTCTAACTGGTGGTGGTGATGGAACTCTTGCAGCTTATTGTAGTTGCTGGAGAAGTCCTTTACAAACTGCTGACCCATCTCATAAGCCTGCTCTCCAAAGTACTGGTTCAAGACAGAAGATAAAGACAATTCAGACACACTTAAAAATAAAAAAAATCATTTCACAAAGGTAAAACTGAGTTTTCTCTCATAGAAAGACATGCATTAGCAGGGAGAAGCCTTGCCAGCAAAGCAAATATATGGGGGGAAAAAAGCTTTTAAATACACAAAAGGGTATGATGCAGAATCCAAGGTAAAACTGAGTTTTCTCTGATAGAAATGTTTACATTTGCAATGAAAAACCTTGACAGCAAAGCAAATATCTTGGAAAACTATGCTTTTAAATACCCAAAGAAGTATGATGCAGAATCCCCAATGTAAGATTGAGTTTCCTCTCACAGAAGATATACATTAGTAGGGGAAAGCCTTGACAGCAAAGAAATTTCCAGGAAAATGATGTTTCTGAATATACAAAAGAGTATGCAGAATCCAATTTAATCTGACGATAGACAGATGGCTGCACTGGTCTGTCTCAAACACCATAAAAACCTGTTCATTAGCAAACTCATAGTGCCTGTCAATTAAAAGCATTTCCCACCTACAATTTCCTAAGTTCCTCCCCATCAACATTATAACAAGGCTTTCTGCATTAAAATCCACCTCATCCACAATTTCATCAAGATTGGAGACAAATTCCATTCCATTAACTGTGTAACAAAAGATATTGGAAACAAATTCTGTCCCATCAAAAAACAACCAGTCTGCAAAATTTGGATACAGATCATTTCCTACTAACCAATGAATTACACTGCGTGATACACAGCAAAAACCTTGGAATCAGTGAAACAGAATCGATGAAGAAAAAAGAACCAAAATCTTCTTTTTGGATAACAAGTCTTCTTTTGAAAATTGTGACAGTACAAAAAAATGTGCTTGTTATTCATAGGTTGTCCAGAATTAACATTTGATGATTCTGCGTTCTGATGGGAAAACAAGACCATCGTGAAACTTGTGATAAAACCAAAAATATTAGTATTCTGAATATAAAAAAAAGAGTTAAAACTGTGACTTTTAAAGATGTGAAAGAACCAAATGATAAATCATACCAAAACAAACACCTAGTGATTTAAAATGTCATACATCAAAATATCTTCTGATTTTTTTTAATTCTCCAAATTAAAAATTACAACATAACATGATATACACAAACAAACCTAAACAAACAACATAAAAGAACACATATGTAGAGTGGTGGTCTAGTGGTAGTGCATCCATCTATGGAACAAGAAAATCTAAGCATATAGGATCAAATTCCACACTTATTTTCTCTCCTCTCCAATAGACCCCGAGTTGTGGTCTCAATGCTATTCATTCGGATTGAGCAATAAACTGGAGTCCCATGTGTTGCATGTACTTAAGCACATAAAAGAACCCACTGCAGCGAGAGAGTTTTCCATGGCAAAATTTGATGATAAAAATATATATTCACAAATATACATGTGCGTGTGTGTGTGTGTGTGTGTGTGTGTGTGTGTGTGTGAATACTAATGGCTGCTCTCAGGCTCTACCCATGCAGGCAGCCTGTTCTGCACATGACTACATTTATAAAGGTCTAAAAGCTTTGTTTCAGACCATGGAAAGGTGCTATAAGTATCCACATCAAATCCTATCCAAAAAACCAAAACAACAACAAAAACAAACAACAACAAAAAACACAGAAAAATCACACACACACACACACACACACACACACACACCCAAAGACTTGGCCATAAAATCACTACAGCACTCACATTTTCTGGGGAGACAATCATTTTGCTGATCTCATCCTGGTAGACACTGTTCTCAAAGAACTGTGTCTCCAGGGTCTTCCAGGGGATGGCCCCACTCATCACTCCCTGCACAACCACACAGTTAGGTAGTGTAAACACTGCCAGCGCTGCGCTCTCCACTACTTAGCATTTGAACAACTATCACAAGAGAGACTGCTGGAAAAATAACACTGAAACAAGGGACTGAAAGGAGCAATAAAAAGAAAACTTTAGAGGGAGGTTGGGGTGGGAGGAAGACAGTGAGAGAGAGATGGAGGCTGGGGGTAGGGGTAGGGGTGGGGAGGACATAGACGAAGACAGAGAGAGAGCAGGGATGGTATGTTTTTTTGTGTAAAGGCAGGTTGGGGGGAGTAGATGCAAACAGGAAGAAAGAGAAACAGCAGGACATAGTGAAGTTTATTTACTACTGAACTCAGAAAACTTTCATTTGCACAGACTGTCCTCAAAAGCAATATCTAATACTTTACACAAGCACACTGACACTGTATAGACTGCCCTCACACACAAAACCAACCAAATTCATCTTCCTCTTCACTCCACCCCACCCTCCATTAAAAAAAAAAAAAAATCTTCAGTCTTGGTAAAAGGACATGACACTTATGAATGAACGCATATTCTAAAAGACTAAATGAAACTCTTACATCACCAGCTGCTGTACTGAGCACTGTGATTCTTTTTCTTGCCGGCAAAACCTGATCCTGATGGCTGATGGCAGTTCTTTGGTTTTAACATACCACTCCTCAGTAAAGTTAAGGAGACATTTTCCTTTTCAAATTTAAGTCCAAACTTTGTCCAAGATAAAAATGTTCACTTTTATCATCCAGACTCTCACACATTCTTACCTGAGTAAAAACAACTGAGGCAGTACTCCAAGACAAACAGGGTATCAATGATACTGGTTCAGGCCAATTTGTTGCAGCCAAAGAAGCCATCTGGGGAGATATAAAAAAGACAGACATACATTAGGAACACTGATTGTCAATTAGACAAACATCCTGCCAACACTTTTGTCCACAGTAGATGGATGCAACAACAATTAGGTGGTTAGTGTCTTGGATTTCCGCCACAAAGGTCGAGGGTTTGAATCCAGACAGTTACAGGTCTTTTAAGATCAATATGTACGCCTATCTGTTTGAGTCTAAACTCATTAAAAAATTTTCACAAATAACCTGCACTGTGAACGTGATGATCAAAGTGCACATGTTTAAAATCCTGTAATCCATGTCAGCATTTCATGGATTGTAGAAACCTGCACACACCCAGCATGCACCATCACTGAAGCTGGACCAGACCTTCCTAAACAGCAGTGGAAACAAGTGCAACCCACCTAACATCCCACTTGTAAGAGGAGCTTGTAGTTCATGAATCCTCAAGTAGAACACATTGATACTTTGGTCTTTTGCCTCCTCTAGTGTTTCGCTTGCTGCATCAGAAACATAACTCTTTCTCTTTTTTTTCTTCTAGAGCTATCAACCCTGAAGAAATACTGAGGCACTGCGAAAAAAACAATTCACCAGATTTCTCCAGGTCTATCCATTGTGTGTCAAAACCTAGTGCTTTTCAGAGTGGCAGGGTACCACATAAATTTGCCTGATACACACAATAAAAGATAGATGAACAAGGACCATCCACAAGTTAATAAACAAAGTAGCAAGACGTACATGCCCACCCATGGAGATGCCGGTCAGCCCTAAGGGCCCATAGCCTTGGTTCTGACACCAGTGTAACAGAGCCAGACTCTCCAAGATCAGAGCCCCGCCCATCACAAACAGGTCGCTGACATTGTGCAGACTGGAACGCCTGGACAAAGCAGCATGCATGGCACAAATAAATGCTCGTCATTCTTTGGTTTTGGAAACCTAGCGTAACTGTGGATGAAGTGCCTTTTTTTTTATGTCACCTTTTTTCAGCAAACATGTCAACAATTTTTCTTTTAGAGATAATAAATTACTCTTGCATTTTGTACAAACTTTTGAAAAGTGTCACACAAAATAATTTGTCTATCATTTTGGGAATTAAAACAAAAAACTCCCCGTCTCATCTATGATGATCAATGCTAATTACAAATCACAATGATACTTTCTTTAAGTATTCATTTTCAAGAAAATGAATTATGTCTTCAAAACTAACACTTAAAGTATCAATGTGATTGTGAATCTTTGTTATTTCTTAAGATCAGCACAAATATCAGTTTTTTCTGTCCCTTTCATCAATTCATTCATTCTTGTAATAATCATGCTAATTATATCAATTCACTGGTTTATCTATCATATTAAAAAGACTTAATTTCATACAAAAGTTATCCTATCTACACACAACACATGGCCAAACAACAATTTCAGTTTTAGCCTCATTTGCGCAGCCTGTATCTATCCACAATCATTTGAAAGGCAGTATATTTCAGATTCTTGCCATAAACTTTCCAAAGACAATTGTCAGCTTGTCTCGTGATTCTATCTTCTAATTTAATCACACAACGAGAATGTTTCTTTAACATTCAATAACTCAGAGACAAACTGGGCAGGGCAAGGAAAAGGTAGGATGTCCAGAATAAGAAACAGATTTTCAATGAGCTGGAAAAAAAATGAAAACACCAAAATTGCCTCTCTCTTGTTTCTGTGATTCATGATATTAATTTAAACTTCATTTTATCATATTTCTTTTTAAAAATCTGTATTGTCAACCATAAAATTGGTTTTGAACAGAAATCTTTTAGTATTAATGAATTCACAAGTCTTCATGCTCATGCAAACACATTCATAAACTGAAAAGGCATGGTTGTCTATACAAGAGTCTAGTTTACAAGCAAAAGTGACTGAAAACAATTCTCAAGTATACTTACAGCTGACCCTTTGGCTTTCGACTACCATCTGATGTAGTGTTAAGAAAAGTATTACACATTCTGCAAACATGGAGAGACAAATTTAATGCATTCAGAGAAAAAAAAAAAGAAGAAAAAAAAAGCAAACTACAATATGAAAATTGTAAATCCCTTACTTTGTTATTATAATTTCTGGCCAATAAAATGCAATATGCCCGACATTGTAGCTATTAGTAGTAACTTTTTTTTCTTCCTTTGCTGCAGTCTTCCTAGCATTTGGTGACACTAGCTTTCCACGGTTCATCTAAAATATCTTAGGCATAGCCACAACCAGCAACCCCTGAGCATATCATTGTTATGCTGCCAAGAGTCCACCCAACACAGAAGACCTTTAATTTTTTTATATCCACTCAGTGGGCTCACACACTTGATGACAGTCAACACATTTTATTCTCCTTCACAAGTCCCTCATAGCAGTGTGTGCTCATACAGTCCGCAGAATGAGAAACTCAGGACTCGAACCTTACATTCAGTTCTAGTGCACTGTCAAGTTCACTGCTTTTTCTCAACTATAGCTGTGGTTACTTTTTTTTTCTCCTAATGTTATTAAAGTTATTGTTATGTAACAAACAAGGCACACACCAACTGTATCTAATTAATCACACCACGAGTTACACTTATATTTATAACGTCACTGGGGTGGATATATTTCTATCCTCATTACTGTCACAAATTTCACTCCAATGAAAGTCCACACAACTCACAGGAACCACCACAAATGTCCAACTGAAAAAAGCCATGCTCCATGCAATGCCAAAGACAAAATGAATATGAAAAACACAACTGCCACAGCACTTAGCGTAAACTAACAAAATCCCATCCATCAGCTGCTCCGCTCAATGAAAGGCCTACAACCACTCTCCTCTCTAAAGATCTCCATCCATCTCCAGTTGATCACCTCACAAACATTCTCCATCAGCACAATAAAATAAAATAGACGAAGCAAAACATTAGACTCTATAGTATGTTGTCATTCCCAACCACCCAACAACAGCCAATGAAAAGCAGAGAGGTCAAGGCTAATTCTTTCATCCACAGATATCCAATCCCCTGTTTTTTGGATCAATCACCCAATCAAATTTCAGTTTTCATTTAAGAAACAAAATGAACGGTGTCCTTGAAATAATCCATGACAAAAATGAACATATTGTCAAGAAAACCACAAGAAATAAGTTTGACACCACCCAGCACCAATTGTTGAGAAGTTAATAGCTTTCAACACCATGCAACCTACTCAAAATTAAATTAATAACCATCTACTCATCAACAATCAGCACTCAACCCATGCGCACCACACAAACGTTCGCTGCCAAGACATGAAAGCATCATCTGTGACATGCCAATAAACCCATTGTCATATTACAAAGTTATATGTCTGCCAGTGCTACCAGTGACCCTTGACACATGAGTAGTGTGTCTCAATACTGGAGTATGTACTCAAAGGGACCACATATCAAGAAACCCATGTTTTAAACCATACTGTCGGTTCTGTTTTGTGTGGTCTGTTTTGGTTGCTTTTATTTTGTTGCCGTTGTTGTTTTCTGTTTTCTTTGGGTTTTTTTGTTGTTGTTTTTTAGAACAAGCTAATCATTGTGTATAGTGTGTAGAATGCAACTGGTGATGATGTTCAAGAGAAAAATGTAACCTTAAATGTCCTATTTTTGTGTATGTTTTTTGTTTCGTTGTTTCAATATATCAAAAAACTCAATTTAACAGTTTAACAGGAGCAATGCACAGTGTGTCACCAGTTACTTTTGCCGTTTTGGTATCTGGGTGTAACTGGTTGTGTGTTATACATTCTAAAGATCCTGACAACAAACATGACTCTTTTTCTCAAGAACAAATGAACAATGAAAACAAGTCTATTCCCATGTTTTTTTATCTCTGTTATCAAGGACATCAATACGCAGCAAGTTCAGAATAGCTCATTATGTTCAACTTTTTAAACTAACACATCAGAAACACAAAGGATACAATATGGATTTTCCAGCAAAATAGATGCAATGCCAGACTCCTTTAGTAAAGGCTTTGCCATCAATAGCCTCCTTCTCCAAAAGTACTGCAACAGACATTTTTCATGAAATGCAATTACATTTCCAACCAATTTAATACCACGTAATTCTTTTATCTTATACAATTTGCAAACATCATGTTAAAATGAAAAGGGATTATGAGGATCCTTATAATGTTCACAGAGTGGCTTTTTCAAACTTATCTGTATTTTTCTTAATATTTTCTCATCTCTCACATCTGCTCATATGTCATACACCATTTCATAAACTTAACCAATCAAAGAAATTATTGTCAAACAATTTACTTTTTTTCCCAGCCACTTGTAAATCCAAATCCATAAACCACTATAATTGAATAAAAAAAATATTGATCTGAAGCCTGTCAAAATAATGATGCAATGCATACTTACATGTCTTAACTTGTTTTTTAATTAATAATCCCATAAACAGTTTCAACAAATAAAAAATAATGACAATACTTACGTGATCACCAGTTCCAGCTAAATGAATGCACATGGGCTTGTGCTTACTGTCTTTCCACTGTTTAGGCAGGATCATCTGAAAACTGAAAAAGAAGCAGGGGAATGAGGGACAGTGGTGGATACACTGAATCAGTGACTGATCATCTAGTCGACAGGTAAGTCTAAAACCACTGCAGTTTTACTGTGCCAACTGGGAAGTGTGGGTGAAAACTGATACACATTTACTTGTTCAGCACACAAACTTCAGTAAGTCAATGTGCATACAATGTGTGTCAGTTTGGAATGGATTGGTACAGATCTAAACCAGAGAAGAGAAACAGCAAGAAAAAAACCCAATAAGCTCAAAGACACAACAGCAAACTTTTGGCAGACCCAGAATTTTGTTGTGAGCCATAATTTTGTATAGTACTTTCACTGACTTTAAAAAAAAAATTTCAGTTTTTAGGATGGCACAATCTGCATACTTGCTGTTCTTGCTCAGAGAATACTGGACAAAGACATATGTATGTGTCATTGTAATGTATGTATCAGTATTTATGTATCATTGTATGTACTGTAATTTGTATATCACCCCGTCTGTCCGTCTGTCACTATTCATATGCATATTTAAATTTTTCATCAGTAATATGTTATTCTATTACAGTGTGCACTCTGAAACTAATGGAAACTACTTCAGTACTTGTATATCACAAAGTGTCCTTGGTGACTGAAATCAAAATAAATGAATAAATAGCAAGAAGTTTGGTTTCCTGTCCTCTTTAGTTTCTGAGAAGAAAGGATGTTTACATACATAGAGAGAGAGAAAGGGAGAAAAGCACACACACACACATGCAGGCACACATGCACACATACATATCACCACGTTTTCATAAAAGACACACACACGAACTCGTACACATGCACACCTATGCATGCATGCACAGACGCACCAATGCGCACATGCACGTGCACACACACACATACACTTACGTGGCTGTTTCCACTTCTTTTGGCATAATCCCTGGCAGATGGTGTGTAAAAGGGGAGGTGAAATGACCCTCCAGTATCCTGCAGTCTCCATCTGGATATTCCTAAGATAAAATTAAAAAAATAATATATATATATATACACAATGCTATGTTTATATATACCATATTTCTAAATTCTATTATGTCTTGAAAACTTAATTTCCAGACAGAATATTGGCTCAATACAAACACATCAACACACAAAAAAATGTATACTCACTAATACAAGTATGAATAATATGTATTATGCTCAGCAGATTGATATTATAAGCTCACAGTTGGGCCAACAGCAAAGTGAATATGATGATTATTTCTCTACTGCAATAGAAAATTATTCACAGGTTAGTCTTTTGTGAAGGACCATGACTTGAGTATGACTTTCAAACTAATATGCAAGATTCCACTGGCTCTTTGTCTTAGTGCAACAGCCTTGTCAGCTATAGTTGGCCTTTGAGGACCATCCCAAAACTGACTGTCCAAAATCCATCTTGGCCAAGAAAGTGGGGATGTAACTCAGGCAAGACACTCACCACTTTAATCAAACTCAAACCCAGATAATCAGGAAAGCAACTGCCTCCTGTGCTGTTCTGTTGGTTATAGTGAGACACAACTATCACACACATATGTGTGCATCTATGTGTGTGTGTGTGTGTGTGTGTGTGTGTGTGTGTGTGTGAAATATAACATTTGCATAAAAATAATTCCACAACAGACTGAGATTTCAACTGCAAGCTTCACTTTTAAGTACTGAACACAAAACCAAACAGAAAACAGTGAAAAGTAATGCTTTTTACTGGATCAATCAGCAAACGGAGCAGGAATCAACCAAGACAACAACACTTGAAGCACTTGCAAAAAAAAAAAAAAAAGAAAAAAAAGTACACATACCCACACACTCACACTAATACATACCTTGTCAATGTGTATCGGGTAGTCATTGGGAACAAGATTTCTGCACTGTTCACGATCAGACATGATCTTTCTGAACTCAAAGATCCTTAAAAACAACAGAAAAATTTGTTTTAATCAACCAGTCAATCCAATGCCTCTTCTTCCCCTCTCCCCAATCACAGCATGACAAAATAATGGCAAACAGGTACAATTCAAGATATGGCACAAAATATCACACAATCAAAAACACTATATAAAAAAAAAGCAAAATAAAGAATGAAAAGAATTTAAAAAAAGAAAAGAAATCAAAAAGATGCAAAACATTACTTGAAGTCGAAAATACTTAGATTCAAATTTCACTACACGTCGTATGCCCTCCCTGGCTTGTGCATGAAATGATGAAATTAGAAAGGTGGAAAAAGCACGCTGATCAGTGAGGATAGATGGCCAAGATTTGTGTCAGTAAGCAAAAATACTCTTGTGTGCAGTAGCGCAAAAATAAAAAAGTATAGTAAAATAAGCACATGCTCTGACATACACAAACATGGAAATTCTTAAAAAAAAGTATCAAAAAATATTGTCATCCCAAGATTTGAAGAAACAGTTTTCCAGGGGCATTCCTTCAATATTCTTATCAAAGACTCAAGACTTTATTTCAGAATATTTTGGGTACTAAGCCCTAATATCTCTGCCACATTTCAGTGATTTCTATTTCCTGAAGAAATTTACCCATCTCAAAACTGTCCAACAACACGAACTCATCAACAGCCTATCACTGATTTGATCTCCCAATCCTCTTCTCAAGTCAACCACCCCCTCCCCCCTTCAACAGCATGTGTAAACTTACATTCCTATCAAATGAACTTAAGAAACTGGTAACCACATAGAAGAAAATGGATTGGTGAATATATCAGTTTCAAATCTGGTATATTCCGACATTACCAACCTTTTCAGATTGTCTGGCTTTCCCCATCCTTTGGTGAAGAATTTAGTCAGGAGCAGCCTCCTGTACAACTGATCCAGGCGACTCATGGCTATACTGTTACTATTTGCACTCCTTACCCTGGTAAAGACAAAAGGGCAAATCAACATTTACACTGTATCACTGTCATTAGCCACAAGCTCAAGTACATGTACTTGGATCAATGTTTCTCTTGCTGTGGCCTGTGTCCATGACTTCTAGTTCTACTGGCAAAAACCCTTAAAGTTCTGTTAAGTATTATGTACATCATTTTTTTCATTTTGTTATTGTTTTTTGTTGTTTTTGTTTTTTTATAATCTCCCCCCCCCCCCCCCTGCACCCCCCAAAGAATGCAAAACTATCATTTGGGGTTGCACATGTCGACATCAGCATATTAATTATTTTTAAAATTCATTTGCTTTGTTTCTTTCCACCATCTTTTTTTCAAAGTGTGCACCCTCATTTCAAACACTCAATGTAATAAGAGACTTATTTTCAAAACAAAATCTTAAAAAAAAATTTCTGGTGAAAATATCTATTCTATATTTCACCATTACACAACAAAAATAAAACCACAAATTGTGGTGCACGGAAAGTACAACTACTAGAGTGCTGAAAAACAAGTATTGGCGTATCGAAACTACTACTACTATAGTACTGAATCATGTAATACTTGACCTTGTCACGTTTGAGGTTCACGCACTTTCGATTACTGATTACAGTGTATCCATGGATACACCTGTTTTGAATGAACGATGCATGCGTCTTTTCAATCCCAGCACCAGTGGCCCTTTTTTTTTAGCCTGTTCTCCTGATTAACCTTCCATTCTTCCAGCTAGCGTGATCTAGCCTCAGAACCTCCCTCATTCCAACCCCCGTCACACCCAAGATCAAGTTAATCGTGACAAGGTACCTATTTTTGCAAGCACTGACTAAAAATTTAAGCTGTGCAGACATACCAGTAACTAGAAATGCTTCTTCTTTTTGCCTGTACTTATTTTTTTGCTAACGCACGGGCTGAACTGACAATGTTTTCATTTACAATTGTTTAGTTTTAGCAGTCTGACCTGCCAACTGGTGGGATGCAAGAAACTCGGCTTGCCTCCCCATGAGAACAAGGTCGTACCTCGTGCCGCCGGATGTGCCTTTCTTTCGCAATCTGTCAAAATAACGAAAATCTACACAAACAAGTAAATATCGTTGTAATTTTCATCAACTCGATTGTGTGTGTGTGTGTGTGTGTGTGTGTGTGTGTGTGTGTGATTATCAAATGTCTTGCAAAGACATTATCAATGTGTGTTAATAGTACATTTGGCATCATAACAAGTATTACTTAACTGCACACAAATTTGGTCCTATTTACCCTGAGAAGTTATTCAAAATGTTTTCAGATTGCGTTCTATCTTTTCACTTCTCAATCTGTCTCCAGACCATGAATTTTTTCCTTTTTTCATTTCATTTATTTTTCGTTCGAGTCTGGAAATAATGCAAGCATAACATTTTGATTTGGATCAAGTTAAAAGGAGGAATTTTGTTTAATGTCCCATCACACATATAGGTGATTGAAGACATTTTGTTAAAGTATTTATGAATACATTTGAGTATTATCGGTTAGAAGGGGTGGGAGATGTGAATGAATGGAGGGTTGGGGGAAACTGGGCAAATGAGGGTGAAATGTGGGTGAAATTTGAAAAAAAACAAAAAACAAAAACAAAAAAAAACAATTACAGGAAATTACTTAAAGGACTTCGTAAAAGAGAAGTCGTTAAACTGACAAGTGAAACAACTGATAATGAATGCAAAAAGTCAAACACATCAACGTTCTCAGTCACTTGTGAAGACACACTTTCGTGTACATAAGGCTTCATCAAGCTACAGTCAGAAATTATATGCTCAATTGTCAGGCTACTAAAGCATATACACTTGACATTAGAACAATACTTGGTCCCTGATGAATTTGATAATAGTCTGAGAGCTAAACTCAGAATTGGTCTGCGATTTGGACCAAAGTCTGAGAGAGTCGACTGACGAGGTTTTAGACTTGAATTCAAGCACCTATAAAAGTCTCTTTCTAGTATATTGCTTATTTCCTTGTATGACAATGGGCAATATACTTTTATACTATCTATATGATTTTTTGCTCCCCTTTTAGCTAATCAAGTAAAATCACCAACCTGTGTGAACAGAATATGGATACATAAAGTAACAGATGACAGTTGAGAGACAGACAGAAACTATGATAACAAATTACATCTATGTTTCTATATCTTTGTTCTAATTCTTTTTTTCTTTTCTTTCTCTCTCTCTTTTGTGTGTGTTTTTTGTTGTTGTTGTTGTTTTGTTTATAATTTACTATATTTAGTCCACTTCTCCATCTATCTCCAGTCCATTTTTCCTTTTATCTGAGGACAATGTTGTCTGTCCAGGACAGAGAAGGGTTTCCCAATTACACAAGTTTTAGCCCCTGTCAGTAATGTAAAACGTCAGTGGTACCCACAATTGTGTGAGCTGGATACATCTTTGTATGGCTGCGTCCATGTCCATACGTGAGCATCAGTGGATGATTCTTTGTCAGTATGCCCACACAATAGTGTGAGCAGTGTGTGTGTGCGCATGTGTCAGTTCATTTGTTTCTTCTTTACTTTTTCTTTTCACTATTAGTGGTATCAGACAATGGGGGTGACACCGGTGGCAGAAAAAAAAGCTTGGAAGGAAAAAAGTCACTGTGCACGTGTGTGAGTAAATGCGTGCGTGTGTGCATCTCTGCGTATGCCTACATTTGTATGTGTTTGCATGAAGATCCTTGTGAATGCATATATCTGTACCAATACTAAACTGTTGGTCAATGTGCTGGTACTTACATCCTGATAATTGACTCCTCTGTCTTCTCCTGACTTTCATTCCCTGGACCTTTCTTCCCTCATGCAGTCACGGTCTTAGGCATAACAAATTATATGATAATGATGTTTGCATCCATACATGTGCATGTCTCTGTATGTCAGTGTGCACAAGCAAGTCGGCATGTGTGTAATGTGTGTGTGTGTTTGCATGTGCATGTATTCATTCTTTGGTATATCATTTCCCTGTATATTTGATGAGGAAGCAATTGCAGGGGATAGCAAAAACAGCTGGGAAGGATAAAAGTCTTTGTACCACATATGAGTACAGTCTCTGTGTGTGTGTGTGTGTGCATGAAGACCCTTGTAAATGCATATACGTAACTGCTGGTCAATGTACCTGTTGTGAGTTTTACCACACACACACACACAAACTTTCTTGTCTATACTTTGGTACAGAGATTTTCTTTTTGGCAGCAGCACATGTCCAACATAAGAAGAAAACAACAAACAAATAAAATGAATAGAAAATAAAAAGATGAATTAAAGCAGTGTCTCTCAAATCATATATATTCTTCTGCTTTTGTGGGCTGCAACTCCCACGTTCACTCAGAGGAACACGAGTGGGCTTTTACGTGTATGACCGATTTTACCTCACCATTAGGCAGCCATAATCCGCTTTCAGAGGTGTACATGCTGGGTATTTTCTCGTTTCCATAACCCACCGAACGCTGGCATTGATTACAGGATCTTTAATGTGCAGGTTTGATCTTACTTGCGTATACACGCGAAGGGAGTTCAGAAACTAGCAGGTCTGCACATGTGTTGACCTGGGAGATCAGAAAAATTTCCACCTTTATCCACCAGGCACCATCACCTAGATTCGAACTGAGGGCCCTCAGATTGGAAGTTCAATGCTTAAACCACCCAGCTATATATATATATATATATATAGAGAGAGAGAGAGAGAGAGAGAGAGAGAGAGATGATCCAGGACTTTCCCCATCCAACAACAGCCATGATCCCAGTGAGGAAACCCCCTCGGACCACCAGCCAGGACTTCCCCCACATGACAACAGCCAGGACCCAGTGTATACCCCCTCAGACTGCAAGCCAGAACTTCCAGCACCCACCAACAGCCAGGACACAGTGAGGACTCCCCTCAGACAGCCAGCCAGGACAACACCCCCACAGGACACCAGGACCCACGCCTTGACCACACCACCCTTCATGGAGAAAGACCACAGCCACAAACAACTCAACTTTAAGGTTGCAATGCAAATGGGTTGTTTAACTCAACACTCAGGGCTTCATATGTGATGGGTGTAGTGGCGTAATGGTTACGGCACTGGATTCTCATTCCAGGGTCGTATTCTTTTCATTCTTTTTGGTACACCAAATGGGTGAACGGTGACATTTTTTGCAATCTCCTGAGTAAACATAAATATGGAGACCAAACCTTCTTCATGCATGTCCACACATAGAAAATCATGCATGCTATTCATGATGCTGTAATTCATGTCAGTGTTTGTTGAGTTATGTTACCATGAAAATTCCAAAGATACTCAAAGAATTACATATGATCTCTGTGTGTGTGTGTGTGTGTTGTGTGCAACTTACCAGATGGATTGTTGGAAACTTACTGAACCACTGTGGAGAGGAAAGCAAGAATTTTTTAAGCAGGGCAAAGGATATCTTTTTATTTAAAAATCACTTTTCCCGGCATTTAAAGATGTCTGTGCATGACAAGTTACATAATTTTTTTCTGCAAATAACATTTTAAGAGCACCTTATACTGCCTTTCTTTCACAGCTCTATCTCTTCCAACATACCCCAAATCCTTTGGGGGGTGGCAGGTTCATGCCGAGTATCAACACTGGCATTCCCAACCAATGCAGGCATCGATTTACATGTCCTTTAGTGAGAGTGTCTGCAGTTTGGTCTGCATGTTCATGAATGTGCAAAAGGTTGATCTGCATGAACATCTGAGCAAAAAGTTGACTTGTCTTCTGTTTGTTCATAAATGTGCAAAAGGTTGATCATGTTCCCAAATGTGGAAAAGTTTGTTCTTAATGTCCATAAATGTAGAAAACACAGACCTACATGTTCATATATTTGGAAAAAGGCTGATCTGCATAATTTCAGAAAATGTTGACCTGCATGTTCATAAATTTGGAAAAGGTTATATTCACGTTAGTAAATGTGGAAAAGGTTATCTGCGTGTTCATAAATTGTGAAAAGATTGATCTGCATGCTCATAAATGTGCAATAAAGGCAGAACCAGGTCTGCTATCTATGCCGACCATGGATGTCAGAAAGGATATCCATCAATGTCCCCAGCTCTGCTAAGATTCCAAGCCTGAAGACCATAGACCTCTGGGTTGAAAGTCTGACTGGCACTGGCATTTGGAATCAACTTCAGTTATTGTGGATAGTGGCAGCAACAGGGTACATTTGAAGTCTGCTAGTTTCTTCATGTTGCGAATTTGTCTGCTTGTGCTTCATCTGGATATCTTTTTATTGTAGAACAGAGGCAAACCATGATGCAATCAAAGGGAAACTGAAAGAAGATGAGACAAATGAATCTACTGATAAAATGGGCATTGTGTATCTGGTTTTGAAGATGATTTTAGACTTTGTATTATAAGAAAAACTAATAGATGATGTATCTCTGCAATTCATTGTATGGTTGGTGGGTGTGTGTGTCTGTGTAAATATAAAACGGAATTAAAGTTGTTTTTGGACATATTTATGAATTTTTCTTCATATCAGAATTGCAGTAAACAGCCCAGGGGGCACAGTGACCTCAGAGTAGTCTTCCTTCAGTGTATAAGGTGTTCACAATGCTAGCTGTGAAGGTTAATCAACTCACATCATGATGCTGTTCACCAACCCTGCACTCTCTACCTTTATCTGCAGTTTCGAATTTTACAGCCAATACTTGAAGCTTGTGCATGAAAAAGTAGAAATAGACTGGAAAGCAGTGTGAATCATACTGTTGTGATAAATCCAGCTATTATATATATACATACATATATATATATATATATAGTGCTTACATAAATGCATATATGTACAAGTAAATATGTGATCATGTACAAAATATGTGCATGTGTACAATTCAAGATATATTAGTCATTTCATGAACCACCTCCAATTTTGCTTCATATCACGCAGATGTTGGAGCAGACCAGTGTGTTAAATAACTTCCTGACCATTTAAGATGTGGATGTGCAGTGTTCCAGAATGTTCAAAGCAAGTGCTGTACATCACCTTTGGGGGCCTGTGACAATGAAAGCAAGACAAAAGAGGAGCTTATTTGTTTGTTTCCCAACCATTCATGTCAGCTGAGAGTGTACATGAATCACTGAATTTATTCATAAGCAAAGCCATATGCAAACACCTGAAAAAATGTTTCATAATCTTTAATACAAAGCACCAAAATTTCAAAATAAACAAAAGCAAACCTAAACATTATATTGTTGAAAATACAATAGAAATTGAGATCAACAAAAGAAAATACAATAGAAATTGAGATCAACAAAAGAGTTACTTTTCTTCTTCTTGAAAACACCCAAGGATAAACCACAGGACATCCCTAATGTTCATAATACTGTTCATCTTTAACCGCACACATTTATATATACTGTACAAACTTGCCAAACATTGAATCCCAAAGAACTGTGTTGTTCTGGGCATGCCCCGCACAAACCATGTTCTGAGCAGTGATGTTCCACAAAGTGTTTTAAGCAGTAAAGTCACATGCTCAATAATCAGACTGGGCAACACTCTCTCAAATTAAAAAACAAACAAAAAAAAACACTGGTGTGAAGGAGGAGTATGCTGATCAGCTTATGAAACAGTAAAATAATGACTCCTACAAAGACACATGGGGAAAAAAAGGCAAGAAAAAAAAAGAGCTTTGGTTGACTGAGTAAACCAAGCACACAGACACAGGTCACAATAATCACAAACTCAACCTGAAGCAGTGTGACATGCAACAGCCCTGCCTCCCTACTTAAGTGACTGTTTGCATTACATGACATGACCCAAACTCCAGAGTGGTTCTATTTGATCTGATCTGATCTGAATACATAATCATATAGTGCTTATCCTCAGTCATAGACCAAGCTCTAAGCACTTTACAAGCTCAGGTCATTTGCACAACAGGCTGCCTACCTGGGTAGAACTGACTGATGGCTGCCATTGGGTGCTCCCTATAGGACTAACTTCACCACTCACTGAAACAGTTCAAGGAAGCCCAGACTTAATCCACAAATAAGATTAAGAAAACATGTTAGCTCAGGAAAATAAAATCTGCAATACTTTCCACCAACCTATCATACATGCTGAAAGACACGACCTGCATCAAGAATCTTATACAACTGACTTCCTGGAGCTACTGGGATGGTTCCCATTAAGTTTTTTTTCTTGGCATCAAAAAATCATTCATCTGAACAGACCATACTGTCTGGAATGTTACTTCTTTTTCCATTATTTCATAGTATGGGTCTTAACAGACTCATGATGTTACTGAATGCAACATTTGTTTACATTCTATGGAAGTATGAGTAAGTAACTGTATATCACAATACTATTTAATATAGTTGAGTTCTAGGTGGATGAAAAAGTATGGGTCCCTATGGACCCATGACACACTGAAGGCTAATAAGCTGCAGGGAAACTTTCAATTTCAGAAAGGAACACAATGTTAAGCCAGTACAACCTGGCACTGTATACCTCCACCCAAATACAAGGCACAGAAATATAACAGCAGAAAACTGAAATGTCTCAATCTGGAATGTATTCATTATCTTCCATTCAGCAAATTCTAACAGCAACTACTACAGGAACGTACACATAAACACAAATCTGCATGCAATTGCATACAAATATAAAAGAAACAAATCTAGAAACAAAGAATAAGAGAAATATCTTTTTGAACTGGATAGGTGTCGAATGACAGTTGCTTATAGTCCCGCTGCCATCACAAGGTGTCAAGTAACGAGGTTTTAGAAAGTTCTGATTTTGGTGTGTGGCCTTTCTTTTCAATGTCAACACAGTGACGAAATTGCAAGCTGCACGAGAATCTGTGTTTGATGAGTGATTTAAACAACAGCAAAAGCCATATCTTTTCCATTATTCTGGAGCACAGTGTGTTGAGATCATCCGTTTTAAAGTCACACATCAAGACTTGCCAGCTAATTCAGGAAATGAACTATATTTGGTCCCATGGATCATTTAAGAAAACTCTTTTTTTAAACGAATTCAATAATTGCATTCAAAGATTATTTCTACTTTCAGTTTTTATTTCAAAATTCACCCAAGTCAGAAATGGTGGTGGATCAAAATCATTAAATTTTGAGCAAGATTCCAGTTTCAAACCCTGGCAGTAAGTTTGGTATGGGCAGAGACAACCTTTGTGCTTTCTCTTTGTTTCAGGTCAGGTTCTTCTCCGCTCTTCCATATCTTAAGTTCTTCTCTGAGTGTGGACTTCATTCCCACTGGCTGTGATATGCCAGCTGGCTAAGATGTAGAAGACAAGTTTTACTCCAGCTAGAATATTCTGGACACCTCCAGTGGGCACAAGGTCTATGACCAGAGATGGGCAGTGATGTTCATTTGGAAAACGTCAATATAATGTGAGGCAATATTATACCCCTTTGTTGTGGAAACACTTTCCTAGGACTTAGGATGTATGAGGAACCTGACTGCAAAAGGAGTCTGAAATTATTAGGCCATGCGTGGCTTGAACAATTATGGTGCTCCATGTGGTACATGCACCAAAAGTGGAATTTATATGAATTTGCTCAGAAAATATGATAATCTGATTAATGACAACTGAGTGTGCTGCACCCAAGTGTACTGTTGTCTACTTGGTGTGGATTAAAGTACAATAAGAAACAACCTTGACTCATCCTTAGTTTCCTCCTTTCAGTGAACCCCGTTTCCAAGGGCAACCTCTCACCCAGTTCACTCCTGTGACTCAAGATCTCGTCAAATGCACAATTCTCTCTCCTCCACTTAAAACATGTGATCTCCATCCCTTCCCTTCAAAGCTATTTCTCGATTGCCTTGACATCCTCTTGCCTTTCGTGACAAACATAATGAATGATTAACTTCTAGAAACTTTCCTGATTCATACAAGTGTTCTCTGGTAAAACCTCTGCTAAAGAAGCCTTCCCTTGATCCTGACCATATGAAGAATCTCATCATAGCACTGAAACCGCATTTGTAAAGATCATGGATGGTATTTTAACATCCCTTGACAATAGTAAAATCTGTGTTCTTACACTGCTTGATCTTTCTGCTGCTTTTGATACCACTGACCATGCTATTTTGCTAAAAAGACTTAGATACTCCTTTGGCATCTCTGGCTCCGCACTGTTATGGTTCCAATCCTACCTTAAAAACAACAGAAATAGTCATGGTAAATGGCCATCAATCTTTCCCATCAACACCTATATATGGTGTTCCGCAAGGATCTGTGCTAGGATCAGTTCTGGTTATTCTTTGTACTCAACCCACTTTTCAATGTTGTCCAAAACCATTCTGAAAATCACCATGCCTTTGCCGACGATAACCACTCAACAAAGAAACGACTTTTTCCGATCTTGACTCTTCCATTGGGGCACTTCAACGATGTATTGCTGACATTAAGGCATGGATGAATCAAAACAAACAACACTTAAATGATTGTATAGCCGGGCTGGCTACAATCTTCGTTGGGCCAGCTTAGCAGACGACTTTCGTGACTCGCCGAAGGTTACTAAGGAAGTTGTAAATCGGTCACAAGTTATCTCCCTTTACAGGGAACCATATAATGATTTTCATCAATTTGTTAAATTATAAACACTTCCTTATAGATAAGCTTATAGTTTTATGTTATGGGACTTCAGAACGATCATACTTCTCACATGTAATGATATCTTCTTCTTCGTTCGTGGGCTGCAACTCCCACGTTCACTCGTATGTACATGAGTGGGCTTTAACGTGTATGACCGTTTTTACCCCGCCATGTAGGCAGCCATACTCCGCTTTCGGGGGTGTGCATGCTGGGTATTTACTCGTTTCCATAACCCACTGAACGCTGAATGGATTACAGGATTTTTAACGTGCATATTTGATCTTTTGCTTGCGTGTACACACGAAGAGGGTTTAGGCACTAGCAGGTCTGCACACATGTTGACCTGGGAGATCGGAAAAATCTCCACCCTTTACCTACCAGGCGCCGTCACTGAGATTCGAACCCAGGACCCTCAGATTGAAAGTCCAACGCTTTAACCATTCGGCTATTGCGCCCGTCAATGATATCATTTGGCCAGAAAGCCTATAACTTTTTTAAACTAATATTTATATGAATGAGTTTTGGTGCAATCTTCGAAATCCACTCAGTTGAAACATACATAATACCTTCGTTTTCTATAAATCAATATAGTTGCCGTGGAGTTTAGAATGTGCATTAAAATGTAAATGATTAAGCTTTCTTCTTGTGTACTGCTTTCCGTGTACACCTAAGTTATAGGCATGCGATGGTACGAAATGTCTGATAGCATTTCGGCGCCACAAAACTATCTCTTCTTCAAGCCATTGGAATTCGTCAGTGCCTATTTGAGCAAAATATGTTTTTACAATACCTAGACATTTTTATAGCGTGTCTTGCAGATGTTTGCATTTCTGTTATCAATCCGATTCATATCATACATGTATAGCAGTGTTGTTGTTGGTTTAAACGAAGTATTTCATCGTCGATCACAAGTGCCAAAAACACCGCCACGCGGTGCTGACACGGGAGCTGTCCGCTGAGTTTTCTCTTGAATTTTTACATAAAAAATCTTTACTCTAGAAGCAGATTCTATAGATGATTTTTATATAGTTGGAAATTCAGGATATTCAGTTACTTAACTGTTGCAATTATATTACATATCGTGACGTATTAATTGTTGTAATGTACAAAAATGATTCATGAACTTGTTAAAAGCTCGTTCATTCAGTAACTCTTTTTGTTTATAGTTTTTAACATTATTTTTGGTAGAAAAAGGTTTAGCTTAAGAAAATGCTCGTCTCTTGTAGTTTTGTGTGATATATAATATGTCTATGTTAGTTCCCCGAGCCGAAAGTCAGAAGCCGCTAAATTTGGTCAAACAAACACAAGCTTGGCCCTCTCAAGGCTCGCGGAGGGCCGGTTTCGTGAATCGCTTCGCGGCGCTGGCTTTGCGGTTCGGCGGAACAGAATATAAGGAGTAAGCGAGTGCCAGACGAAGAGAGAACTCTCCTGGCCTGGAAGAATGAAAGAATAAAAGAAGAAAACCAGCCCACTGCCTTCCCGAGTCTACCTTGCCTGGCTGCAGCTCTCTTCTGCAAACACCTTCTGCCTGTCTTCACCTTCTCTAACACTGCTTTACCACCCCATCACTATTGTAAAACT
The DNA here is from genome assembly GCF_041734735.1 of Babylonia areolata. NCBI lineage: Eukaryota > Metazoa > Mollusca > Gastropoda > Neogastropoda > Buccinidae > Babylonia > Babylonia areolata. The sequence continues at coordinate 12,672,090 of NC_134882.1, forward strand.
GAAGCTATTATTATTTCTTCAAGCAGACTGTCTATAACAACTCCTTGCCTTCCTCTCTTAAAATTGGGGATTCAGATGTAGACTTTATATCTTCAGTGAAAAATCTGGGTGCGACGTTTGATTCAAACCTCACAATGAAGAAACACAAACAATCTCTGCAAGGCTGCATACTTTCAAATTCCATATACCTTCCATACCTTTTCAGTTATAAGCCATTCAAACTCTCTTTTTCGTTGTGTGTGTGTGTGTGTGTGTGTAATTATGTAATACGCACAGTCTCTGAATCTGTTTTATATTATTGTGCGCTAAATCATTATTTTTCTTCTTTCCTTTGTGAGTTATTGCACGCACTCGTTTAATGTTTATTGTAAAGCACCTTGAGCTCTCTTTAAGGGAGGAAAATGCTCAACAAATGTCCATTATTATTATTGATTTCAAAGTCAGCCTTTTCAGTCTCATTTTCCGTCTCAGATTTGATTTTTTTGGTTATTCAGATTCTGACTTTTTCTATCAAAATTCAAGTATTAAGTATTATTGCTTTATTTTGATGTTTTCCTGTTGGGAATTGGTCAAGAGTGGGAAACAGCACACTCGTTTGCCCCAATTTTAAACATGTTTCGTTTTGTAATAGATTCTTCTGGAGTGCAAGAACAAACACTCCAGGTTGTAAACAGTCTCCAGTCCTACTTTTACATTGTTCTCAATTTGTCCTTTATGTTCAGGCGTAGTAATTCAGATTTTAATGTGAGACAGTGTGTTTAGAGCGACAACCATGATCAAGTTCAGCTGATGCTCTATTCATCACTGCTACAGTTTTGATTGCATTCTTGAATTAATTTCAAAGTAGCACCCTTCTTCTGTTTAAGTCTGCATTATTATCGCTCTCAGTGTTTTGTAAAAGCCACAATAATTGCTTGATTGACACTCATCAAATGGTGGTGGTGAAACTGACAGGCACGCAGATCTCCAAACTGCTCTCTTTAACGGCGAATTTCACCTCTCCAGAGCTCACTGAAGCAGTGACAGAGCACTATGGGGGTGACAAACTATCAGAAATCGAAGATTTTGGCAGTGGTAATGAAGAAAATCAACCTGTGCCAGCGGAAAATGGGAATGAAGACATTAAATCTGGTAAGTAGGACTTGCTTTGCCTTCGTTGTTCATGAAGCTTTTGCTTTGAATATTTATTTGATATGTCTTTAAAGTTATGGTGAACTTGAATTACTTATGATGGAAAGAATAAAATAAATCACTTAATATCTGTAAATAATAACTGAACTGGTCAGAGAAAACCATTGGAAACAAGTGGCAATGCTGATAATGTTGATGCTATTTTTATACACTAACTGCCAAGGCAAAAACAAACGTTGGGAAAATTATTCACTAAGTCACAGATTATCAAAAACCATGGCATGTTTTCACACTGAGATGAAGGTGCTTGAGAATTCTGATGTGTGAAAGCATGTGAATAAAAAAAAAAGTGTATAATGCATTTCAGCTGATTAAGAATTGGTGCTTATTTGTGAGGGTGAGTGATGGGTCTGTTGTGTGCACTGTGTGTGTGTGTGTGTGTGTGTGCGCGCGCATGCATGTGTGCGCGCATACATGATAGTTATCAAATTGTGTGTGTGTGTGTATTTGTATGCATAAATGATAACATGTGATGCATAAATGATAACGTGTGTGTGTGTGTGCACAAACATGTTAGTGTATGTGTGTGTGTGACAAGTGTGTGTGTGTGTGTGTCTGTAAATACATGATAAAGTGTGTGTGTGTGTGTGTGTGTGTGTGTGTATGTGAATGCATATATGATTCCGTGTGTGTGTGTGTGTGTGTGTGTGTGTACATTATTTTTCAGTGGATGAGGCTGAAGGTAGTGTGACAGTCCACCATTCATTACCAAGATAAACATCTGTGACACACATGACAGCCCACCACCCTACCTGATGAACCTCCGCCCCTTATTTGCCCAAATGGTTGCAGTGAGCAAATCAGTTCTTATTCACCGAGACCTGAGAGTTTGTTCACCCAAAGAAGAAAAATCTGGTCTGTTCTCAGCATGTCTGCTTCAAATCCTCAAAGATCATCCCTTTCCAATCTCTTTATGCCTCCTTCCTCAGTCTGCCAAAACCATTCACCAGCCAGGCCACACCACCCTCCTCCAGGTCTCCGGGCAGACCAAAGGAACTGAACAGGACTAGGAACATAGAAGAAAAATCACATGTGACTCGCTGATTTAATTGTGTCTTAGGTTTCAAGTGTGTGGACAAAATTGGTGAATACTACTGTGTTGTTTTGTGTTGTCACCTGCCTGTCTTCATCAACAGTGTTGTACATGTATTATCAGGTGTGTCACCACAGGGGTTACACAGTTATTACACAAGTATCTAAATATATGCAAACAAACTGATGCAGATCAAAGTTCAAGCATTCTTTTACTTTTTCAGAAAGTTTGGAGTGATTCTGACTTACACTTGCAGGTTTTCTTCTACAATTTTTGTGGAAGAGTGAAACCGCGAACTGCCCATTATTTTTTCAATGTTTTAGCTGAGTAAGCATGCTTTTGAGACTTTTATCTAAACAGCAATTATTTCATGTCATTGAGTGAATTTCCAATGTTCTCTAAGTCATTCTTGACATTTGGTGCCATTCACTCGCTGGGGAAAATTCATATTAAAAAGTTACAGCTATGTGAATGTTCATAAACTTTAAACTAAATTTTCTCAGTACGTTTGTTATCATCACGAGACTCGAATGCATTATCTCAGAAACTAATAATGACAACTGAATTCTGTTTTCTGTGACTCATTCAGAATTCTCTCTACTTTCTGATAAAAGAATCATTTTGTGAATTTTGACCATTATCCATGATCTTCCTGTGTGCCATCACAAATGTTTTCAGGCTGTGCTTCTTAGTGCACATTATTCCCTGGGTCAAATGCATGTGAAAAGGGCAATCAACTCTGCAAGTATCTTTCTTCTTGTCTGTTGGGGTTTCTTTACAACTGCTAGAGCAAAACAGTACACCACACTATTTGTTGACAAACATAAGACAGCTTGTTGGCCAAAAATAAGGCTGACTGTTGGCAAAAATAAAGTGGAATGGATTGGAAAGGCAGAAAAAAGTAAACAGCGCAGGAAGAAAAAAGGGCAGACACAAAGAGAGCAATAGAAAAGAGAAAATTTCTAGCACAGAATTTCCTGGAGGCAAGGAGGCTGTTTGTACAGAAAGAACCCTGGTATCCCTCAGGACACCAATTGGAAAATGAAAGCAGATACAATCTGTGTTTTGTCTTCTTTCATGCAGGCTCTGGCTTCACTTTTCAGTACATGCTACATGTGTAGTTGACCTAATCCCTTTTCCTCCCCTAATACAGGTCTCTCTTCCTTCACAAATAACTCATTTCATAATGACAAAAACTGCACAGCATATGAGCAACAGATGATTTACGGCACAGGATAATAAACAGAAAAATATAAATAGCCACCTGGGAATAAAAACAATGACTGAGGGACTAAAACATAAGACAAATCAGGGAGTAAATGTGAGGAGAAAACAACTGAAATTGTCAATCTTCCTTGAAAAAACCAACAACACACATCTAAGGACATCTCTCTTGTGACCTTAAGATCAAACAATCCTCGAACATGACCATGAAAACTAATGTATTCAACCAGTATAGTGCAATCACAATTAGCACCAATAACAGGAACACAAAAAAAAGACGAAAAACTAACATACTGATTAATTATGTTAAATAACCTGCCAGCAATGGCACACACTCGTAGAATTCCACTTATATATTTGCCAACATATGTGTTGTATTCAAATTACAAATGAAAATTTAACACTGACATTCAAGTAACGAACATAAACATGACCACGTCTATCTGACAAAAAAACACCAAACATAACCAAATCTGAATTTTCCAGTACATCTATCTACGAGTATGAATGGTACCTGACCCAAATCCTTTGATGTCTCCAAACGAAGTTGATTTTCTTAAAGAATTTTGCCAGGGATAACTCTCAGTCTCTTGTTTAGTTGTTATCTTGCATACTTTGATGTTATCAGAGTGCTATTCTTGGCCTGACTTATTGTCACATTTTGACTAAAGACTAGTGCACAGACCATTGCATAGAGTCTTGTGGGAGTAGAGTCAATTACACAGATGCACGCACAAAAAAATCCAGCTCTACAAAAGAATTAAAACTTGAACCCTCATTTCCAAGTTAGGTTTTCTGTCCATTAAGCCACCATTTCTCAATTTGCCTGGTTGTAGCTAACAAAACTCAACAAGCCCGTTTATTCAAAAAATATTCTCATTTGGAAATTTGAACAGGAAAAAAAATAATCTCCTCTGCCTCCTCCTTTTCACAATCAGAAAGGATGCTGATGGAAATGACCAAATGTGTTCAGCATATCCCAAACCCACACCTGTATCGAAGTACAGGTGCTTGTGAAAAACAAAACTAAAGTCAAACTTAAGAAACAAATGTTCAATGTAAAACTTCTGAGTGAAACCAACTTAAATGCTGCAATGTCATGAATGAGGATTATTTCACAACTGTTTATATAATGGATTCAAAATCACGTCTTTTTCTTTCTTTCTTGTATGCTTACTAGCGTCCATCTTCTGATCACTCAAAAGTATTTAGTATGTCATCTCAATTTTGTTGAAAGTAAGTTTGGCGAACTCAATCTTTAATTATATAATTCCTAGACTGCCATGACCATAGTACACAGTGACATCACTGATGACATCAAAAGGAGGGAAGCAACTCTGTAAGGCTGAAAATTCACACATTTAACCCTGGAGTGTTATATCTCCATACCATTTTGTAAGTTTTAGGATGATTGTTCTGCATACTCATTTATGACTTGAAACACCACCATCTATTTTTTTTCTGACTTAAAAAAAAAAAAAAAAATCACATCTGTTCTAGCAATCTGTTTTGGAGTACAGGGGTTCCTCAACATCCTTGAAATGTAACCGAATATTGACAAATACATGTACAGCAAAGCAGAATATTCGCTCCACTCCACCTCTCTCAGCCTTCACTTTTTGTCTTTTGAATATTCCTTGAGGCTACCAGCATTGCATTTTGGACAAACCTCAGTATCCATCAGATATATCTGTGTGGGGTGAATTCGACATCTGCAGCGAACTCGCCCATGAAAGTGGTGTCCACAGCTTGTGCACATGACAAGGCATGCCGGGCGCTGGCAGCTGTAAACCATTCATAACATTCCATCACTCTCAGTGAAAACTAAATAAATCAAGGTCTGCATATGCAATCATAAAGTCTTGCACATTCACAAATACGCACAAGAAATATGAGAATCAATATCAGTTTCCCGAGTAGAGTAGTCGCAGAAACCCATGTGCTCTGTTCACACAATGGTACCCACTTCAAGACTGCTCTTCACTGGCAACAAACCCAATGGTCACTTCTCAGAAAAACTGAGGATTCACCTCCTCAGTTAGCAGCAATTCTGTAATTAATGACTCCATTTCCTGATTGGGTCAAACCAAACATGACAAAAAATCTTAGCCTGATGAGTAAAAACATGTGGACATGTTCAGTGGTCTAATCCAGACAGTTGCTCTTATACACGTCTCTGTCAGTATGAAGGCGTATTTGTATCAGGGTGTGTGCAACAGACTGTGTAAGTTCGGTGCTGTGTACACACTGCACATTGGCAGTGTCAATATTTAACATATATTATCAAACTCTATCAAACAAACTGAGACTCAGGTAATTCTGTACATCTTCATCTGTATGCACTGTTAAAAAAACACAACTGTTTTGATTTAAAAAAGGGGAATTAAGATAAAGGATTCATGAAAGGAGTTGGCTATGCAAATAAATATGCGGTTTCACATGCCATTTATCAACACCTGTTCATGTTATTGTTAATAATAAAGCATTTTCTATCACTTTGGGAGAACAATTGGTAATCTTGTTGGGAATTCAGTATTACAGGTGGAGAGGGTGTGGATGACACATCTATGCTGGGAGTTTGATATATTCTATTTTTAAGTACTTCCTTTCCAAACCGAAGGGCAAGACCAGTAATCAACAGAGTCTGCACTAGTCAGTAGTTGGGTCACGGTTAAGTATGTGTAATTAAATCAGAATTCATAAAAAGAAGCCAATCTGGGCAACATTACATACTGCAGTCCAGATTGCCATTTTTCAACTTAATTCTGCATAAATAAGACATGGATTGATCCATACAGTGCCAGATGATTCAAAACAGAAGTGCTCTCCCTTTACCAGGGAATTTCAAGGGTTCAGGTGGGTTTTTGTTGTTTTCTTTGAAAAAAAAAAAAAAAAAAAAAGTATTAGAGATGCAGAAAGAATTTTAGTGAACAAAAATGAAAGTGGATTCTGAATTTGGGCAATTTTCCCCAATTATTCTGAATGTAGATATCTTCTCAGACATTTAAGATATTTTTTTCTGCAACAACAAAGTCTGTTTTCACCTCCACAAAATGATATATATATATATATATATAGCTGGAAATAAGTTTATAGTCAAATCATACATGCAGATGAAAATAAAACAGTTCTGAAGTTTATGATAACGAATCACAACTTGTGTAGACATTAACTGCCCCAACAATGACAGAAGTGGTTTCCGTCAACATCAATCGTCTTTAAAAAAAAAAATGACCATCTTAAGCTCTGTCATTGTTGGGGCAGTTGATGTCTACAAAAGTTGTGATTCGTTATCATAAACTTCAAAACCTGATGTATGTTCATATAAAAATATCTTCTTCAAACTTCAATCTGTTTACGTTCAGGAAATCAAATTCCAATTGAAGGAAAACCTGAACAGATCCAGGGTGTCAGTGAATGTCTTATGTGCACAAGGACAACACTGTGTTGGATGCCAGCCAACTCCTTAAGGCACTAAATGAGTATATATATATATATATATATACACACACACTTGCATACATATATATAGTAATATACTCATACATACATTTCAGTTTAATATTTTAAAACATTTATTTCTATGTCAACACAGTCTTTTAAATTCTTTTTTTGCAAGTTTGAAAAAATATGAAAATGTCATTTTGGTATTTAAGTGACTTAAACGGGAAGTTATCCATAATTACCAGCATGAAGCAGGCTGTTCTTGTGCAGGTTCTGGTGAAGCTTGTAGACTGATGTCTGTTTGCAATGGAGAAAGCTTTTTTCCTTTCAAAGCCACAGTGGGATCCTAGGGGGAAAAGCATAAGAATAGTGTGCACATAATGATATATATATACATACATGATCATTCTTTAAATTATTCTATTCTTTGCAATCTGTTTTCAGAGCTTGGAAATGATTACCAGCAAAACTACATTCACTTTCTTTACAGATCAACTGTTCAGCTCTAAAAATCCTTTTCTTTTTTCATCTTTTTATATGATCCAGTTTTCGCTGACACTCAATTCAGTGCATCAACCTCGAGCAATCATCACAGAACAATACCCCAAATACAACAGCTGAATCTTTTAGCATGGTTCAAAATACCTATCCATCTGACTGTCCTGGACAACTACCTTCTGAAGGACAAGTGGTCTCCACTTTGTAAATAATGTTAGACGACCAATTTCTGACTGTCAATAAATGGGTGACTTAGAAATCAACTTCAGTACAAACCAAACCTAATTCCCTCCACCCCTGTTCACTTTAACACCTTTGCATTCACATCCCTGATTTTTTTCTGAATGGAACTACAGCAGCCTCACTGACACTATGTGTTCCACATCAGCTTCATGTCAGCACAGAAACAAAGATCTACTCCTGTGATGTCTCCTTCTCCAGCATGCATCATGTGTGCAGAGCATGTCATCACACTAGCCTTGTTTAGTGCAGTCAACAACAAAGTTATGCTGTTCAAGTATTCCAGCTCTAGAAGTTGCAAACCAACAAACAGGAAGCCACAGGAGAGGTGAAAAAGCTGAAACATGATCAAAAGTAGTAGTAGGTTAGGGACAAAAACAAGCTTTGAAGCTTATATACAGTCCCTTCTTTGATCTCATGACACATTCTGCTAGACTTTGGTCAAGGTTTGATGCTCCATTTACATTTTATTTATTCATCAAACTCCCATTGTTAAGAATTATATAGAATTGTCCAGTTCATTCTTGAATGAGTTAGTTGATGGTGCCAGTTTTAAATGCAGTGGCAGTTCATTCTATACATTTGTAACTCAGTTACTGAAGCAAAACTTTGTGTTAGTATTTGAACGCTGTATACAAATTTTTCCATCAGTATTTCTTGTGGAACTGTACGGAGGTGCAGAGAAGAACTTATCCCAAGATACATCAACATGACCACTGAAAAGATTATATGTCTCAATGAGATCACCATGTATCCTTATACCCTTATGGGAGATTTTTTTTTTTTTTTTTTTAAATAAGTTAATCGATCATGAAAAGACATGAGCCTACATTCATGTACCAGCTTTGTGGCTCTTCTCTGTACCCTCTCAATTGCAACTGTCGCTTCAGATAAGGACACCACGTACTATTTCCATACTACAAGGATTGCACCAGAGCTTTATAGGAAATTTACAAAAATATCAGTCAAGACAATTAAAACCAAAAGTTCTTTTGATTATTCCAATCAGTTGATTTACTTTATTTATGCAGTTTTGAATATGCAAGTCAAATGAAAGATTACTATCAAAAGTGACTCCTGCGTCTTTTTCATTGTGACATGATTTTACTGTTTGTAGTGTTATTAAGTTGCATAGTATATGTTTTGTTTGGATTTCTTCTACTAACATGCATCACTTTACATTTGTCCACATTAAAATACAGATTCCATGTCTCTGTCCAAACCTGGAGTTTGTCTAGAACTTGCTGCAGGATGTTACTGTTGTGTGTCATTATATATTTTGGTATCATCAGCAAGGATTTTACAAGATGATTCTAAAGTATGTAAAGTCATTAATAAAAATAGTAAAAAGTACCGGCTCAAGAATACTTCCCTGCTGTATTCCACTACGAGTGTCAGCCTCAGAAGAGTACTCATTACCAACTTGGACTTTCTGAGTTCCTCCTGTCAAAAAATCTCTTATCCATTTGTGTAGACTACTGACTATACCATAAGTGTTTTGTTTATTTAACAGTCTTTCACGGGGTACAATGTCGAAAGCATTACGATAATCTAAGTAAATTATGTCTACTGGATCACCTTTGTCAAGTAACGTAGTAATTTCCTCCATTGCCTCTTAAAGCTGTGTGACACAAGACCTTTTATGTCTAAAGCCATGATGGCACTTTGCATACAGATTATTTGTATCCGTGTGTGAAATAATGGCATCCCTTTCAAAGTATTCCAGAATTTTGTATGTGATACAAGTTTGACTGACTGGTCGATAGATTCCTGGTTCAGACCTAGACTCTTTCTTAAAAAATGCTGACACATCAGCTTTTTTCCAATCTTTGGGAACAACTCCTGATTCTAATGACCTATTGTACAGTAATGTGCTTTTGAGACATCAAGTTACCTCAACTTTTTCTCAACTGTTTGTGGAGTAACCTTTATCTCAGAAACTGACACACCATTCGACATGGAGCACTCCGTCAGTACTGGTAGGTTAAAAGTGTCTTCATCAGTAAAGACGCTAACAAAAACACTTGTTCAAGGTCTCAGCTTTTTCTTTTTCAGATGTAGCAAATCCACCATCATCTTTTTGTAGTACACCAATGCCTGTATTACATTTTGTTTTTTCTTGTACATATTTCCAGAAGTATTCTGGATTTGTCTTTCAGTTGCTTGCAACATATTTCTCATATGCTTTCTTTGCCTTCTTTTATCGCTTTATTGCATTTGTTTCTCACTTTGTTTTTCATATATATAATAATCCATACTTTTTCTTTCCATTTTGTTGTTGATGTACCTTACCTTCATGTCCTTGTTCAGTTTAAAAATCTATTGTACAATTTGTGTTTTTTTTCACACTTGTCACTTCTCTTGTCATCCATGAGGGGTTTGTACTTCTGTCTGCTTTAACTGATACTGATGGTATGCATGTCTCCATGCTTTCCATCAAAAGATTTTTTATTGTGGACCATGCTACTTCTTCATCTTTGTTTTCCAGCACAGAAGTTAAACTGACAAGTTTACTCTCTCATCAAGTCAATTTCCTTTAAGGGTCAAACCTATATTTTCCTTTGAAGTATTTACTCTTGACACATATAAATCAAATGTCAATATGTTGTGGGCACCCTTCCCTTGGGGGTCCATGTGTGTAATATCTGATATTAAGTAATCATCATTAAATAAGTCATCTAAAGTAGGTCTATGTTGTTTCCTGTGTCTTGGCTGTGTAACTTTCTGAATAAGGAAAACATCTCTTAAGGATTCAAGAAACTCGTTATTTAATTCGCCACTCCATGCACCGTTCCACTGCACACCAGGAAAACTGAAATCACCAAAAACACAGACTTTACTGAACTTAATTCTTTTGATCTCATTTGTTCCAAGAGTTTTTCTTTGCTTTCTCTTGTTGTGTTTGGACTTCTATAAACAGAACCAATAAGTACAGATTCATCATTTGCTCCTTTGAAAGTACACCACAGGCTTTCCTCAAATGTTAAGTCATTTAATCTGTCATATTCTCTGGCATTTAGGATTTTGTTGAAATAAAGGGCTACACCTCTCTTAGTGTCTTTATTTAGAAATATGTCATAATTTGGTAGTTCATATTCAGTATCACAAGTTGCAAAAAATTGGTGTTTTGCTTTCATCTCAGTGAATCCAATAATATCTGAAGGTTTTATCTCAATTCTTACCAACAGTTCATTTGTTTGAAAAACTATCAACATTGCTGTATAAAATTTTATAAGAATCCTGGAATATGTCAGAAATATACTTTGGATTATTCTGTTTGTAACTATTTACACAAGTCTTGTTTTTCAATCACTGTCCATCTTTCCTTGCCTCAGTTTGAACTGATGCAGGACTGGGTGCCTGATTGTCCTTGACCTCAACAATCTTGTTCCTTTGGTCTGTTTTCTGTGTCTGAGTGACTATCCTTCAATCGCTGTAATTAATCATGATGTTCACTTTTTCTTTGCTAGTTTTTAACTCATCTTTGAATTTTCTTATGTTCTCTCTTTCTCTGTGTGTGTTGTCATTATTAATGCAAACCCTGTCCCTTGTGAGCACATCCTTGCTGAGAATGGTAACATTTTTTTAAATTATTTTCTTTTTTGTCTCTTCAGTTTTCACAGTCAGTCTCATCAGTCGTGGTCTGGAATTTGTTTCAATTTTAACTGGGCTAAGTCTGACTGGATTATCTATCTCATCAACATCCACACTGTCTACAATTTTAAAAAAACACACCAGTTTTCTGATCCTTGTCCTGTCCTGCTTTCTGCCTTCACTATCACTCTTTGGCAAGTTCGCCACAATTATATTTTTTCCTTTTCTCTTTATTCCAAGAAAACATTTCAGGAATCATGCCAGAAAACTCCCATTACCTATACATAGTATACTATATATGACTACAGATTCGTCACTGCACTACCAGGTAGCTATTTTCATTATCTGTCTCTTCTTAATTCTTTAAGACAAGTAGAAATTTGGGTGTACAAATATATTATGTTGACCAGAGGACTAAAATATATCCTTAAGTGACTAACCCTATAAAACTTATCTATAGATTCCTGCATTGTGGAATTTTCAACATAACTACAAAAATAACTATTTATACGTTTGTATTAATTTTTGAAACTTTTGTGGTTGGTTGTGATTTGTAAGAGGGAGCTCTCTGAAAACATCCATGACATTTTATGTCCCCATGAAGGGAAATCATGAAATCCGCTTCGCTCTGCCATTTAAGATGGCCGTCGTGATAGAGGGCGTCACATCCAAAGAAACCTTGGTGGATTCTGGAGTACCTCAAGGAACAGTGTTGGACCCGCTGCTCTTCCTGTGCCACATCAACGACCTCCTGGACAGAGTCAAATCCCAGGTACGCCTGTTTGCCGACAACTGCCTCCTTTACCGCCAGATCAACTCCCTACAAGATCACATTCAGCTTCAAGACGACCTCAATCAACTAGAAACCTGGGCCAATGACTGGGGTATGAAGTTTAACCCCAACAAGTGCTACATCCTCAGTATGCAGCAGTCAACCAACCATATTTACTCCTTATGCAACACTCCCCTTCAGCGCGTCCACACAAACCCCTACCTAGGTATCCAACTCTCTGATGACCTGAAATGGAGCACCCACATTGCCCACACCTGCAAGAAAGCACACAGCACCCTTGGCTTCCTCAAGAGAAACCTGCGTTTCTGCCCCCTCCTATGCAAGAGGAATGCATATCTTTCTCTCATTAGACCAGCCCTCGAGTATGGCTCTATCATATGGAGTCCTTACCTCAAACTGGACATTGACAAACTTGAAAAAGTGCAGGGCCTATCTGCCTGGTTCATAACTGTCGATTATAAGTCCAGAACACTCGCCTCCATCACCAAGATGCTTCACACTCTGCAACTGCAAACATTCCAACTGTGCAGACATGAGTCTACGTATCATCTTCCTCTACAAGGTGGTTGAAGGGTTGGTACCGGCCATACCATCTGCTGAGTATTTAACTCCACATAAACCAGGACGACTTATATGGCCACGAACATCTGACGACCAGTACGATACCACCAGTGCGATCTCTGATCATGTAAAAAACAACACGAGAATATTTCAAGTCAATGCCAGACAGAGCAATACAAACAGTCATTCTTTGTTAAAACATTAAGAGATTGGAACCACCTGGAAGAAAACATCGTAAGAGCACCAACTCTTGAGAATTAAAAACAAACAAACTATGAACATTCCAACAGTGAACCTGCTAAACTGCGCACACCCCCACCCGTCGCGATAATGCCATAACCTTGGCGACAGTGATGTACTCAACAGATACATAGAGAACCTAAAAGGTCAAAATTAATATTTGCCTACTCAGACGTTGACACTGCCACCCAGATTTTGATTTTTGGCCATATTTGTTTCAAATCTATGACTAAATAAAATAAAAAGCACTGTTTTAACCATAAGTCCCAAAGTGTTCCATTTCAAAATATTGTCATGGCACTTTGCTTGAGTTAACATCTTCTAGGTGTTTCCAGTGCCATGAAATAAATGTTGAAACATAACGGTCCCTCCCATAGATTTGTTGCAGACGTCAGTCAGGGTAATTGTCTTGGAAACAACAAATGCGAACCTACCCTGAACCTTGGCATTCCAATGGGTGACGAAGTTTGGCTATGTTTCTCCGCATTTTCCATGTCAGGTTTTATGTACGGCGGCATAAAGCTCTTTCTCAGCACTGAACCAGATGCAAACGGATATGAACGCTGCTGTGTCGAACTCGAAGACATGATAACTCAGCTGATGAGTTGCTGGTTTCGGTCTCGAGAGTCATGTGACAACATTTCGCGCGCTCTGCTGGCTAAAAAGTGTCGGGAGAATGATGGGAAGGTGTTGTGAGGTTTCGTAAGCTTTCGACGATTCTATGACCCAATCAGGCATGGTTCCGCCTGACTGTTTGGACCACACAAAAGTTTCATTCATAATGTCGTCAGGCGTAGGTCTTATTTATCCCCCAAATATTCTTCAGCACAAGGTACAGCAGCGGATCAGTCAGATATGACATATACGTTTTCGAATATTTTGGCCAGTGGCCTCCAGTTCTTGGAAAAAAGAGTGCACTCAGCAAACCCGATTGTAACAGGCGATGTACTGGTGAAAAAAAAAAAAATCTTGTTCTTGGAGAACTTTACACAAGATGTTGGAGTGTTACTGTTAGTGACCGAGTTCACTGAGCTCTCCGACATTGGTTCTTGCATGCCCCCTTTCACTTTAGATGTAGTAACAGAGTAACAAATTATTGGAACAAATTAACAAACAATATCATAACGTGCACATAGTATAAATACTTTTAAGAACCTCATAGATAAACATGAGTTATTGACAAAAACGAAATACGATTTTGATAGATAAAATGACTGATGAGCTAGTCAACGACATCAGTGACCAACGGAGCGGCAATAAGGAGTAAATCTGAAGGGGCATAAAAAGCCAAAAATGGCTAAGTTGTATACAACAACGCCCCAAATTCTGATCCTGATCCTAGAGCACTATCATGCGCAGACTTGACCACTATTGTTTCTTCTGGCACGTTTATTTTCTGCCGTTGTTTACGTTGACATTAACAAGGTAAGCAGATATTTGTTATTCTTCCACAGTATTGTTTTCACAGATTTTCGAGAAATGCCTCCACCAAATTAAAAAATCTCTCAGTGAAGAGGTTCGCAAACAGGCAAACCACCACGCTCGCCATTGACAGATGACTCGCCGTTTAGAACCCCTTGAAATAAAACACAAGAAAGATTGGGTCCAAAGTAGCCTACATGTGCCTCATGTGCGATGGAGCCATCGAAGACAACAACTGTAGTGGGTGTTTTGATTGTAAACAGTGGGCCCATTTCAGCTGCTCACACTTAACAAAGAAACAATTTGATTTCCTTGTGGAACTTGATGCCCCCGCAGTGGCACTGTGAATCTTGGAGTGATCCAAGGTCACCAGTTTGGAGTGGGTTGCGAAAGCAGAACTGAGAAGAAAAAAAAATGCAACTGAGTTGATCGGATATGCACCGTTACGTACGGTTCACTTGATAAACATTGATAACTGAATCCTTTTCAGTCAACATTGACTATTCGTACAGTCGGATACCCCCGAAAACACAGAATGGCTGCCTACATGGCAGGGTAAAAACGGTCATACATGTAAAAGCCCACAGATCGTGTTCATATGAATGAACGTGGGGGTTGCAGCCCACAAACAGAAGATGTGCAGTTGAACTTCTGGTGAAAAGAGAAACGGTTAGATTACCGAGAAAGAAACAAAAATATCAAACGATACACTGAGACAACTTAAACTTCTTCCTCTAAAGTGATCACAGTCATCATTTTGATTATTCTGTCACTCCAAAAGAGGGGGTCTGAAAATAAAAACACAGAAAAAAACAACAAAAACCACCATGACCGTTAAGCACTCCCCCCCCCCCCCCCGCCACCCTCCTCCCAGCGCCCCCCTATCTTTCAGCCATGGGAGCCCAGGCCCTGGGGGAAAACAAAACAAAACAAAACAAAACTGCCCTGCTGAAGTTTGGAGGCCTGTGGCACGAAAGTGTCGATGGTCTTGGTCTCCACTACATTTAACAGTTGTATTGTGAGATAAAAACACACTGGCAGGTTTCAAGGAAGTGTCAAAGCAAGTGCATGGACTGAGTCAGTCATATACATAGGCCAGGTGCATGCAAAGAGCTTCTAACTACTGATGCTTGCTGGCCAGGTCTTCAGAGATAACAAAATGCTGCAGGAGAGGGGATGACTTTATATGGAAATTATATAGATACATGTATACATATAAAAATACACACTGATGTTGGTCGTCAAGAGGAAGAAGAAGCAGTGTATTGGGACTATACAACAGGCAATGTACAAAGATCTAAAGGTGTAAACACTCATGCTCACATGGAGTCAAGTGCAAAAGTCAATTGGGGGTGATCGTTCAAAAACGAACAAAATCCACTGGGAAATCACGTCTTCAGTGAAAGAGAGAGAATACAATACATTAAGGACACCTAGTTATCAAGTTCGGAAAAAAGACCAAAAAATATTACGACTTAAAAAAAAAAATACTGATGATATATATTATTGGTGAATGGGCTAGCATGGCACAAAATAAGAAAGGAAGATGTGTGTGAAATGGTGGCACAGAGAAAGTATGTAACAGAAGAGGGAGGAAGGTGGCAGAATGGTTAAGATACTTATATCTGCCAATACAGTATGTGTAAAGGTCTGGGTTTGAATCCCGGTCTCTCCCTTTCTCTCAAGTTTGTCTGGATAATCAAACTGAGCATCTAGTCATTCGCATGAGACGATAACCGAGGTCTTACGCACTGAAAAAGAACCCACAGCAACAAAAGTGTTGTCCTCTGGCAAATTTCTGATCCACTATGATAAGTGCACACAAATATATGTATGCATGCACTCAAGGCCTGACCAGCACATTAGTTTATGCTGCTGGTCAGGCATCTGCCTAGCAGGCCTGTAAGGTGTATGGAATTGTCAGAACACAGTGGTGGTTCCTTGAGAAACTGAAACCATAACAGAGCAGTATGAGATAGGTGGTGAAGATGTACAGGCAGAGGGAGATGGACAGCAGACTTGTGCCTTGCAGAACTTTTAGAGAAAAATGGAAAAAACTGAATCACTGAGTAGTCAGGGTATCTTGTTTGCTAGTTTTCTGTACATAATCACCTTTGTTGTTTATTCTGTGTGTGTGTGATTTTTTTGGTTTGTTTATTTCGTTTTAGTTTTTTGTCTTTCTTCTGTTTTGTTTATTTTTATTTATTTATTTTTTAATGGAGCCATTTCTTTTCACATATCCACACCTCTTTTGCTCCTTAGTTTGAGGTGGCTGACAGAGATGAACTTGATAGCTGGTCGAGTCACTGGAACATTTTGCAGGAGTTATATTCCTGTTCTAGTGTTCAGAGTTGGGGAAAATATCTTTTTTTTCTTTTCCTGAATAACTTTCTCTTTTCATTTACTGCATGCATTGACTCCTCCTTGGAACTGAAACTGTGTGTGCGCACATGTGTGTGTGTGTGCGTGAGAGAGAGAGAGAGAGAGAGAGAGAGAGACAGACAGACAGACAGACATACAATAGAAATATACTCATTCACACATGTTGACACACCTTCAATCAGTTCAGTTCAACAATAGTTGGTTATCTGATTTTTTTTAATGGTGGATTAACATGTGAATAATTCAAGCAAATAAATGTGATCCTCTTATTACCCAAGAAATTTGGATCAATCAGAAATTCACAGATCCCATACACAAACACAGTGAGCAGTTGTCACAGATTATAGGTTTCTACAAAACAGCAATCAACAAAACTGTCATCAGCCACTGCTCAAATATTTATACAAAGATTGCATTTCTCAGGCAAAACTACATGAGGGATGGGGTGGAAAAAAAAGGTGGGGAGGAGACTGTTGAACTTTCTGGTGCAGTGGCACAAAACATGAACTCAAAAACAGTTATCTGCTTTCAGAATATGCACACAAAACATGTAGGACTCTGATTTGTTTAACTAGGATCAAACGGTTACCTTACTTTGGTTTTGTGAGAACACATATATGAATTAATTTATATGAAATTAAGTTTGATTTCAATATCATTATAATTTTAAAAAAATTCAATTCAAGGCATGGTTTTGTTATTGAGTTGTTGTTTTTTTAGTTTTTTTTTTGTTTTTTTTAATCATTTAACTGAAAATGCATCATAATATGAACACAAACAATATTACACAAGGAAGTACAACTGCATTACAAAAGTAAAGTGGCAATAAGCCAAAATAAAGAGAGTGGCAACAAGACTAGAAACAAGGCACCACGTACATAAACAACAGTAAAATGAAAGACGAATGGCGGGGGAAAGAAAGAAGAGAAGAGAACATAGCTTGTGCATAGAAGTGACTGTTGTCCATCCCTCAACAGCTGGTACAATATACATGTCAGTCATCCATTGTTGGGAATGGTAAGGCTGGACAGTCTTAATCTAACTTTTCACAAAGCATGTTGAGAGCAGAAGCTATATATCAGAACTAAACCCCTATTAAAATCAAAGAAATCAACAGACCCAAGCTCATGGCCAAGTGGGGTTATCATCTTTAATACACAACATACTACAATATTACTCATTTAGAATGATAAAGCAGGCCATGAGAGAGAGGTCAGCCATTGAGTTTTCTACCTCCAAAATGTAAATAATAATGATGAATGTCAAACACAACAGGTATATATTTCAATAAAATGCCCACACCAGCATTGGACACTGCAGAATCAACAAGTGTCCATTCATATGTTCACAATCTGATTACTAAAGTATCTGAATAAAACAGTCCAGCAAACATCTCTAGGGTTGTTAATGATGGCTTTGGGAAAACATGTCAGGAAAGAAAAGAGGAAGCTACAAACACAGAATTTCAGATGATGGGTAATTTAACCTGAAAAATGCCCCAGGTATTTCCACATGGGAGGGGAGAACAACAGTGCAAGAATGAACACACATTAGAGAGATATATATGTTTGAATGTTGTTGGTCATGTGTGTAGAAAAAGCATTGTTGCATTTAGAAATACTAGCAACAATCTGCTCTGTTTGTGTATTTACAATTAAACATAAAAATGGGTTTCTCAATATACCAAAGATTTTCAGTTTTTTTTTCTTTTGCATATATATATATATATATATATATGTCATGCATGTGTATGGGCATGCATGCACACATATGTGCTTGTATGAATGTGTGTACATGTATGTATGTATGTATGGAAATATATATATATATATATATATATATCTGTGTGTGTATGTGTGTATTGTTATGTGTGTGTGTGTGTGTGTGTGTGTGTGTGTGTGTGTTTATATCAATCATGTAAGCTTGGAAGTTTAGTAGCTCTCTTAAAACTCAAGAGATTCTGGGAGGACCTTCAGCATGTTTTGTCTAGCCACAATACATGATAAGTTACTGGAGGAAAGCAGGGTTCATATACGACTTCATGTTGATCTGAGATATAAAGCTCCATGTGTGCTGCCTGCACTGATTACACAGACATGCATACATATATACCTATTTGTATGTGTGATATAATCACACACACACACACACACATATATATATATATATATATATGCATACAGGTATTCATACAACTATTGTATGGTTATGCTTATTGGGGGACCCCCCCTGCCCCCCTCCCACAACCAACAAATGAACTTACAAACAAACAGTAGGCTACAGGCTATGTGCAGTTATAATCAGATTCAATCCAGTTCTTCTTCAGTTTTGTACATGTGTTTAAGTATGTGCACATAAACAAATGTATAAATGTAAATGTGTGTGGAAAAGTATTGTGTTCTCCTCATTCTGTACACCTTTGTAAAAATAACAACAATTTGCTAAGAACTAGACAAAAGGTCACTCATCAGTTTTGCAATAAACTTTAAGCAGTAAACATGACCTGGTGGCACTCTCTGAGAGCCTCTGAACAGCTGTTGAACTTAAGTCTGGATGGGCACTGATGACAAAAATTTAATATGCAAGAAAATGGTAATCGTTTGCAAAGGCAAAGTGGAATAATAAATTGTGCTTTGTTATTGTTTTTGCATAGAGAGGTTTAACAGTCTTTACTGTCTTAGGTAGTGTAAACTGCAGAATGTTTCAACCAACAAGTTGTCAACTCTCCCTGTAGGTCTATGAGTTTGAATAATAAATTGTACTTGTTTGTTTTGTGCATTGAAGGGATACAAATAAGTCTTTGTTGCCTTTGGAAATCTAAACAGCAGAATGTTTCAACCGACACGTTGTCAACTCATTTGTTCAAACATCTTTCCTACTAGACGCCCATATATGTCTGCTTTCTTTACATTATGCCTGCAAAGAAGTAAGACACCACACTTAAGCCACAAATGGAATTTAAAAGTTTGAATGACTTGTCAGAAATAAGTCCACCACAAACTGATTTCTTTTTGTCTCAGACAGCCACATTGGTGAAGTCCTAACCACAGCATAATGGTAAGATGGCAATTTCTTATCTGCAAAATATCTGCGAGTTAAGAGCACATTTCAGCAAATGACAAAAGGTGAACTGGTGTTACTAGTGGTGGTGGTGACAGTCTCAAAATCAAAGGCAGCAAAAAGGAATCACTGACATATTACTCATCTATATTGAGCTGACCCCACCTCTCTTATTTCAAGACATCCCTTTCCAAAAATGTTAAAAACAATTACAATAACAACAACAAACCATGAATGTTGAAGCCTGGCAGAAAGAAACACAGGTAAAGCAGCATAGGTGTGAAGGTTTTTATTTGAAGAGATGTGCACTGTAAGCAAAAACACAACAGGCATACAGACTCTATGAAGCAAGAGCAGACATGAAAAAAATGAAGTTACCAATATCCTGCAGTCTGTTCCAGTAATGCTCATCAACAATCAACGCCACACTTGAAATGTTTTCAGCTGGGTCAAGGACTGAAAGTGAAAAAAAATATTGAAAAGCAAAACATTTCAGAAAGAACTAAACTGAAATCTTAAAAAAAAAAAAAAAAAAAAAAAAGTGGGCACAACCATATTCAGGTGAGACTACATTCAGGTAACTCAAAAGGGTGCTCGCCTTCTCTCAAGTGTACTCAAATACTGTTTTACCCTCTTCTATCAGTCTTCAGTGTAATGCAAATCAACACTTTTTTTTCTTCTTCAGTTCAATGGAATACCAAGGGTGAAGTTGACTGAAAAGACTATGACTGTGTATGAGAACTTCAAAAACTGACTCTGCGGGAGACCTTTCTTTTCCAGTACTCAGCAGAGCAAGAAAACATTGGATTAAACACTGATGTTAAGGTAAAAAAAAAAAGGATATAATATACTCTCTAATATAGATCTCTTAAATATACACCCTGCCTATCAATATGTTCTTTGCACAGCACACAGTTACTGATGCAAAATGCATGTTAAAAAAAAAAAATCACATCCATGCAAAACAGTATGCAAACAGTCGATGATGGGGAAAAAAAAAGAAAGAAAAAAAAAAAGAAAGAAAAGAAAAGAAGAAGAAGAAGAAAAAAAAAAAGACGACAAAAACCAAAAACCAAACTGAATGTTGGGAAAAAGTACATACAAAAAATTATGAGCATATGCTTTTGAGAGTTTTTTCATGCTTTTGCAGTACACCCAGTATCACAGTATGTTAACACTTGATCACATTTGTCACCAAACTCAAAAGTTTTCAGAATATTAACAACAAAAATTTAAATGTGGTCACATATGTCACTGCACTTTGAACTGTCATGAAAAACAACAAAATTAATTCATTTAAAAAAAAGTGATCACAAACATGTTACTAAACCCAAAATTGTTTAGAAATCTAAGAAAATATGAGATTATGACAGTCATCACCATTCCCCCTTACTATCATACATATGTAATGTCGTATATGTATTAATGTCAGCGTGTGTGTGTCTGTGTGTGAGTGTGTCTGTAAGGGAGGGACATCTATATATATATATGTGTGTGTGTGAGTGTGTGTGTGTGTGTGTGTGTGTGTGCGTGTGCGCGCGCACGTGATTGTGAGTGTGTGTGTTCTATGAAATGCATTTTGTTTCAATCTAAGCCTTATTTTCTTCATAGCTTTTATAATCTGATTCATCTGATTCAAGTGTGCTTTTTCATTCATATGAACACACTGGATGTTTTTCACTGTCAGATAGCGGTTGATGTGTTTTTTAAGGCATGTTTATAGTCAACTGGATGATGATGGAAGGCGCTTTGAGCAGCATTGGTGCTGGATATTGTGCCATAGAAAAGTAATATTATTATTATTATGCAAATACAATGTATTAGAACAAGAACTGGACATTCTAAAAACCATGTACAACATATCCTCAGGATTATATGTACAAATATATATCTGTAAGTATAAGTGAAAATAAAAACAAAGGATATATTTGCTTTCAATGATGAGGTTTTGCCCATTACACAAAGATGTTATTTCTCCCTCTGTGTGGGTATGTGTGTGTGGGTTCATACCAGCATATAAAAGAAAATGTTAGAACAGATTTGATAAAGCATCCATAAAACTCTCTCTCTCTCTCAATTTCCTCAATACTTATCTTAACTATCTCTTTCATTCAGTCTTTTTCTCCCTCTCTAGACAGAAAATTTTAAACAAGACATAATTTCATCTGGATTGTACAAGCTTCTTCAGTCACAGAAAAATGATGTGGAGACAGAACCTCAGGTGCATCAGGATCATCTCAGAACTGTGTATGAAGTCATTCAAAGCACACAGAGCTTCAATCTGAAAAACAACAATGCAGCAAATAAATGTTAATGCATCTTACCTCCCTTTAAAAGAAAAAGGTTGGCAAAGTTCTTGGAGGGAAATCAATATTGGTAATGAAATGATGTGATGAAATAACTCCATCATTTTTTTTTTAATATGATATACATGTTCAAATCAAATATGTTACAGATAGAAAAAAAAATATACTCCTCTTTCAGATATTTTCAAGTTTCAGTTTCAATTTCTCAAGGAGGCGTATCTGTGTTCAGACAAATCCATATACACTGTACCACATCAGCTGGACAGATACCTGACCAGCAGCACAACCAAACGCCCTTAGTCAGGCACTGAGTGCATTCATAGTTTTGTGTAATCAGAGTGGATTTCCTCTGCAGAAGTTTGCCAGAAGACAACACTTTTGTTGCCATGGGCTATTTTCCAGTGCAGCAAGTGCATGCTGCACACAGGACCTTGGTTTATCATCTCATCTGAATAACTAGATGCTCAGTTTGATTTTCCAGTCTAAACTGGAAGAAAGGGTGAACCCAGGCCCTCATGGACTCTGTATTGGCAGATGACGGTCTTCTTCTTCTTCGGCGTTCGAGGGCTGCAACTCCCACGTTCACTCGTATGTACACGAGTGGGCTTTTACGTGTATGACCGTTTTTACCCCGCCATGTAGGCAGCCATACTCCGTTTTCGGGGGTGTGCATGCTGGGTATGTTCTTGTTTCCATAACCCACCGAATGCTGACATGGATGACAGGATCTTTAACGTGCGTATTTGATCTTCTGCTTGCATGTACACACGAAGGGGGTTCAGGCACTAGCAGGTCTGCACATATGTTGACCTGGGAGATCGTAAAAATCTCCACCCTTCACCCACCAGGCGCTGTCACCGTGATTCGAACCCGGGACCCTCAGATTGACAGTCCAACGCTTTAACCACTCGGCTATTGCGCCCGTCGACTGTCTTAACCAATCTGCAACCTTTCTCATAAAATAATGTACAAACTTCTGTTTTTTCCCTCAACAATTAATGTTAGACATTGTACAAACTTCTGTTTTTCCCTGAACAAACAATGTTTTAAAAATGCAATACAAATTATTTTCATTCATAGTGAAAGACCATAAAATTTAGACTGTAACCATAAGCTTATATGTCAACACATATGCACTACTAGTACTATACTACTAATATACTCAATAGTCAGAGCAATTATTCCAATACATAACAAGTAAGGTTGAGGACCGTTGGCAGACAGAAAACATGCATGCATTCAAATATAAATAATCATCAAACATGATACACATGTTTATAATGCCATGAGTGAACACTATATATATATATATATATCTCTGTCATACATATAAATAAATAAGTAAATAAATCAATCAATCTAGCTACAGTTTACATCAATATGGTTCAAGAGAAGCAACATTTTCAGTGTAGTAGAGCAGAGGCCATGTAGCCAATCACCTGACTAAGAAGAGGGGGTCATGGGTTAAACTCCGGTAAGGACCAAGATTTTTACTCCCCTTTCCACTCGACCTTATCCCAAGACTTACATGGTATTTTGGTTCAAGTCTTTCAGATAAAACAATAATCCGTGAGCAGCATGCACTTGCACATGTAAAAAAACAAAACAACCCCCCCCCCGCCCCCCAACAATAACAACTATAGAAACGAGATATTTGTCTGAAGCAAAATTTTGTAAAACACCCAAATACAAAAATCCTTATTTGTACACATGCAGACAATAAAAAGAAAATGGATGACACTGGAATATGGCAGTGTGATCTCTACTCTCCCTGTTCTCTCTCCTGGTTGAGTAGCCTGCATTTTTGAAAACTATGAGTTCCACTAAAAAAAATGTGCTATGGTTTTAATACACTTCACTACACCACACTACACTACAATCAATGCATGTCTTAGCTGTACCTTTCAGCCCCTACACCTCCTCCTTCCCATCCCTTCCCTGCCCCTCTTTCTGATCTCCTTTTTGCCCAGTCCCCTGGTAATGTGACGGAGTAGTGCAGAGTTAGTAAGTCAATGATTCTTCATCAGTGCTGGAGAACAGATTTATGGGAAGAAAAGCAGTGAAAAAAAAAGAGGGGAAGGAAGAGGGGGTCAGAGGGGTGGGGGGGCCGGGGGGGGGGGGGGGTCAGGGGGGCAAAGGAAAACCTGCAGTTTGAAGGATAGGCAGTGAAGACGCATGAAGAAGTGTTAAGTTTGGAGACTGCTATAGATGCGGTTTGTATTACATTGTGTTACACAAAACATTGACTGGTTTCATGAAAAACAGCTCACTGACAGACAGCATTTTTATTATTAAAAAAAAAAAAAATCAAACCTTACCTGTGTGATGATGATGGCTCATGATGACGAAGGTTTCCAACCATAGCCAATCCTCTTGGAAACCTCAGCTTTCAGAGCATTCATCAGCTCTTCACGCTCTTCTTCAGTCTGCTGCCCATGGAAGCGCAGGAGACTGACCAAGACCAAATCACCGCCAGCACCCTGACCAACCACTGTGTCATCATCAAATTCTTCCCCTGCAGATTCTGTCATGATGTTGTTCTCGATAACTTCAAAGTGCTTCCAACTCTCACGCTGCTTCACTATAGCCATGAGTCTGCTGTGGTGGATCTGTCCATGAAAAACAAGGGTGTGCAAATTTCTACAGCTTTCCACGAGTCTCAACAACTCTTTGTCACAGTCTGATGGGTCATGGTAGCAGATGAAAGACTGGAGGGAGTTCTTGAACTTCTCTCTCAAAGAATATACCAAGGCTTCTGAACAGCGTGCGTATTTGAGGATCATGAAATCAGTCAATGGGACCTCTGGTCTGAGAATGGCTCCCATGTCGACATCAGGTACCCGTGACATTACTGCAATCTCCACAGCCAGTCTGGGACTCCTTCTCACAAGGGCTGCCCATGAGGAAGAAGAAATTTCAGGAAGAGAGTGTTTGGGATCCTGTGCTACGTACGACACCAGGATTTTCAGAGTGACAAGTCTTGCCCTTGATATAGATGCTAGCTCTTGGATGAGATCATCACTCAGCATCGGAGATCGAACAGCTAAATGCTGCAAAAAGCGGAAGTGTGAAATGAGTGAGAACGTATACGAAGGGGAGGGAAGCAGGGGCATTCGCTCCGACCACTGTTTATTCTTCATCCAAAATAGGCTGAGCGATTTCAGACTTTCCAACTTGGCGTTTTTTTTCATGACCTCAAACACATTGACCTCAGCAGTATTAAAGATTTCTGGGAACATTGGCCAGGAAAGGATTTCAATCTTCTTCAAGCGGAATGCTGTGGCTACAAGCATTAAAATGCTCTGAACATCTTCTTGTTGGGGACGAAGACCATAAAGATGGAAATCTGATGTCATGAGTCCAACCTCAAGCACTAAGTGCTCTAGCCGACAAACCTGAGACATATGAATGAGAATTTCTCTGAAATCATCCTGCATTCGGACCAGATGTCCATTAAATGACACTGTCAATCGCTGGAAAAAGTGCCCAAATTTGTCCACAATAATTCTAAATTTGTCACTCAAAAATGAGTAGGTCAAGCTGAAATTGTGATCTCCACCAACAGCAAAGAGTTTTGCAGACTTCCAGTTTGACGGATGATTGAATACATTGTAAAGGTTGTGGCATGTTGTGGAGACATGATACTGGTCTGACAAGGAGAGGTATTCAAAAACTTTCACCCATACTGTTTCAGGGAGACAACTGAAGTCATACTGTGTGTCAGTCTCTTGGTCACATACATCAGCTGCAGAAGCCATCATGGTGGTGTTATCTGCCATTGTTTTCTACAGTCCAGCCTTTTTGTCCATGTGTCCCTCACTTGTTTTCACTGAGGAAAGAAAAAAGTAAATTTAACTATTAATCATGTTCAGGGGCTAAAGTTTCCAAAATACATTAGATCAAATACTTTTTCTTTAATCAAGAAAGCTTCTGACCTTGAGCCAATATTAAGGCCAAAATGAGTCATTGTTCAATAGATTTTGAGGAGATCAAGTTCAAAGTGAACAATTCTTTCAAGAGAAGGTGATGGTCAATGTCACAATGCTAAATTCAGGTGAAATCCTTTGTGAAAAAAAATCATATGCAAACCAGATTATCAACCCTTTAAACATGAATTTTTTTTCTTTTCTGTCCCATCTTCTGAGACCTTTGTGGTATCATTCCTGTGCAGTATACCCTCACTCTCTCTGCTCATATACACACACATTTGTGTACAGAAAGGACATGCTGCAAGTACTAGTGAGAAGACATGAATTTTGAAGCCAGACCTAAAAGTGCAAGGGAGTCTGAACATTGAAGGCTGCTATAAGTCTGTTCCAAATCTTTGAAAAAGATCTTTGTCCATAAGTCTCTATTCTGACATGAGGTATCCTTAAAAGTTAATGTCACCGTCAGAAGAAAAGCATATCTGGTAAGACTGTGTTAGTTCAGAAAGATACTGTTTCAGAGCCACTGATAGCAGAATAAGTCAGAGTGGACAACTTGTGTTGTAGTCTAGATTTCAATTGATCATAAACGGAGAACCAATTGACAGACTGAAGGGAAGTAGAAATGTGGTCACATTTAGAAGCACCACAAATGAGTCTAGCAGCATTATCAGCAGTATCACTGAAGTCAAACAGGTATTTAGGAAAGCTGACCAAAAGGTATTAAATGAAAAATTCCTGTTCATTTATAGAATGTTTCAAGAAAATGAGAAATGAAAGTTTCTTTTTCTGTCATATGTAAATAATAATAATCATGCACAAGCAAAGTAAAACACTAGTGTGTTAAGCACTTAGGTGGGCCTACACTGGAGTATTGTGCAATGGTATGGGACCTCCTCCTCAATAGACTGAAAGACTTGAGCAGGTCAAATGCCAAACTGCCCAGTTCATCACTATGGGCTACAGGTCAAGGGACCCAGGCTGTGTGATTCATATACTACACGACTGAAGACTACCACACCTGGAAGAATGGAACAGAATCATATGCCTCACTACCCTAAATATGATGGAAAATAAAAGGAAATTTTGACACCAATGAAGTTCATAACACCTGCAAGAAAAGACCAGCAGAAGATCAAGACTAATTATATACAAGGATTATGATCAGAGAACATGGTGGAAAGAAGATCTGTCAAGAAAAGCAGAAGCTTTGCAATTCCATTCTGCAAAACAGAACAATTTCTGATTTTTTTTTTCTCGTAAAAACAACATTTCAATGGAAGTAGCTAGAAGAAAAGATTGTAAGTGCAGGGACCACAGCATTCAGGGCAACATCCAAACTTCCATGCCAGATGCTGGTTTCCACATTAGCATTTTTTATTTATTATTATTATTATTTTTTTTACCTATCCCATAATATGTAAACACTGCATGGTACCCAACGCAAATAAAGCAGTCACAAGCCACAAAACGGTTTCAAAGAAGAGCAACAAAGCTGATCTATAGCATACAAAATTGTTCATATCAAGAAAGATTAAAGTACTTACAACTACCAACACTTAAAGCAAGAAGAGTAAGAGGGGACTCGATACAGACGTACAAAATATTTAATGGGTTTGATGATGTAATCAAAGCATGCTTTTTTTGTACTCCAAAGGTAGACACTCCAAGAAACAGTACAGACAAAATATTTAAACAATATTCTAGAACAAATTTAAGAAAGATTACATTTAATAACAGAGTAACCATTCTTGAACAAAGTTAAGAAAGATTACATTTAGTAACAGAGTAACAAATTATTGGAACAAACTAACAAACAATATTAAATGCGCACTGAGTATAAATATTTTTAAGAATCTCACAGATAAACATGAGATATTTACAAAAACGAAAATACTACTTTGATGGATAAAATGACTGAGCCAGTCAATGACCTGACCAACAACAAAAAGGAGTAAAATATGAAGGGGCATAAAAAGCCAAAAATGGCTAAGTTGTATTATAACAACGCCCCAAATCCTGATTTGTTTTAAATGAGTTTACATGTATCCAAGAACTAACATTCGAAAAAATTGTTTCAGTGACAGAATTGCACCTGATTGGAATACATTACCACTGCATGTTAAGATGGCTAACAATGTTAAAACTTTTAAATGTCTCCTAGAACAGGTAGGCTAAATATTATCAGCAAGTTGAAATTCATTTATGATGAATGATTAAAAAAATATATATATATTAAAAAAAACTATTAAAAAAAATCACTCCTAAGCAAGTGTACTGGCAACTCAAATCAATGTTTTTTTTGTTGGACTGGGGCCAAAAAAAAGAAAAAAAAGAAGAAGTAAACGTCCAAAAACTGAACTGAACTGAACTGAACTGAATGTGCTTTCGCGAGTCTGATCGGATCCTGCGACTGCCTCCCTTGTACCGTGGGAGTTCTGGCAACCGCACTTAGGACCAGAAGGAATACATACTTGTATTTTGTTTGTACTGTTACTACAGTACAAAAAGGCTATTTTGATAAGAATAGTCAAGATAACGCTTGAATTTACTCAAGCCACAGTTACCTCCTTCATCCAGCAATCGAACGTGCCACACCTGTCCGAAAAATGCCAACTTTCCCGATGAGTAAACTCCCTTGCAAGGAGTCATGCGCTAAAAATACCAATGCTCACTTTTGCCACTTTTGGTTTGATCAGTCAGTCAGCAATGACCTTTTCACCCCTTCCGGGTGGTGAATAAAACCGTCGAACAAAGCAACTTCAGTAATAGCTTGCGCCGTGCAGTCGTTGTGACCATTCCATTCATGTGGATACTTATGCATGAGAGGTGGAAGAATGGTTGAGAGGGACGCTCATCGGCCAAAACAGAGTCCGTGAGGGTTTGGGTTCGACTCGGAATCCCGCTCTCGCCCTTTCTCCCACGTACGACTGGAAAATCGAACTGAGCGTCTAGTCATTCGGATGAGATGATAAGTAATCCGAGATCTCGTGTGCAGCACGCACTTCGCGCACTGAGTAAAAAAGAACCCATGGCAACGATCGAGAGTGCTGTCCTGTCTGGCAATATGAAATTCTCCGAGTTGAAGAAATCCCCAAAGCTCTCTCGGCAATGTTTTCTTTTTTTGTATTAAGGAACAACGGGCGCGATAGCCGAGTGGTTTAAGCGTTGGACTTTCAATGATCTGAGGGTCCGGGGTTCGAATCTTGGTAACGGCGCCTGGTGGGTAAAGGGTGGAGATTCAGTTTCCGATATCCCACGGCAGGTCAACATCATCTGTAGACCTGCTAGTGCCTGAGCCCCCTTCGTGTGTATACGCACGCAGAAGATCAAATACGCACGTTAAAGATCCTGTAACCCATGTCAGTGTTCGGTGGGTTATGGAGACACGAAAATACCCACAATGCATGAACCACGACAGAGACATCGGCAAATCGATAAGTTGGTCGTGTAACAGAAAGAAGAAGAAATGTTTACAAAAACAACACAAAACAAAAGAAGAAGAAGAAGAAAAAACAACAACAAAACAACCCAACATGAGCAGAATATCTATCTATCTATCCATATAGTGTCATGTACTTCAAGGCCGGATTTTAATTAAATCATCGGTGTATAAAGGTAATGTTACTGTAAACTGAAAAATGCGATCAAGAAAGGGCCGGGGAAACTACACAGCAATTGAAGATGGAATCTCAGTCTCCCCAGTACAACTGAGACTGATAATTTTGGTAGCCTATTGCTACTCGTATGTTCTTGAATCCAGAAGATATCGAGCCTCCCCCATTGACTTTTTTCTCAAGTTTTTACAGGTCGAACCACTACGAATACCGTCAGTAGAAAAGATTCCTACGCTTTCTTATGCTTGACCCCTCTCTCAAGTTCAACAACTTGATGAAAAATCGAAGACCACAATGAAATCTGGGCATGAATGACTGGTGATTCATATACAATTCCATATATTTCATGATGATATTTTTTATTCTTAAGGTCAGTCAGCGTTCGCCGCGCCCACGCACTTGCCCGCGCGTACGAAGGTATGTCAGTGAACGCGCGCGCGTCCATGTATATTCTAAGCCCCCCACCCCCCACTCCCCTCCTTCTCTCTCTCTCTGGTTTCTGTAATGGTGGTGGTGGGCAGTGGCGGCGCGGGTGTGTGCGTGTGTGTGTCTGTGTGTGTGTCAGTGTGTCTGTGTCTGTGTCTGTGAGCACGCGTAGACCTACAAACGGTGCGTCCGGTCCTTGCATGTGCGTGTATCAGTGGTCCCGGCATTGAAAAATGGTGGTGGTGTGTGTTTATCAGCGTCGGCGCGGCGTTCGCACGAAGGCCGGTGGCCCGTAAAGTTTCAGTTTCAGTAGCTCAAGGAGGCGTCACTGCGTTCGGACAAATCCATATATGCTACACCACATCTGCCAAGCAGATGCCTGACCAGCAGCGTAACCCAACGCGGCCCGGAAAACTACCTGCATAGTCACTATCCCGGGATCCGCGCGCACGCACGCGCGCACACACACACACACACACACACACACCAAACCAAAACAAACAAACAACAACAACAACAAAACCACCACCACCGCGGCACCACCACCACCACCAACAGAAACAGCTAACAGGGTCAGTTCACACGTTTTTCGCCTGACAGCCTCACACTCTCAGTCGACCTTTGAGCGTCTCCAATTTTATCTGTCTTGCAACTAACCATTTTGTGGGCGACTAGCCGTTCTGCCGCAATGAAACTGGCGGGACGATGCGCTCAGAAAGGTCAACGTTTATCACTGAGTCCCACTGCCGGAGCGATTTCAATATACAGTAAACACGCGCATACAAAGTATAGGCCAACGTCATCCAGTATCATAATTTCCAAATTCCTGAATGTCCTAATGAGTCCCCCACAGATAGTCGATAAATAAATGAACACACACACACACACACACACACACACACACACACACACACACACACACACACACACACACACACACACACACACACACAAAAGAGAAAAGATTAATAAAAGAAAAGTGGTTCCAGTCTATCGCACGGGCTACCAACAACCGCCTTTTCACTGGGCGGGTGCGATCCACATACTTACAAATAGAAAATTAATTCTATAATTATATGTCCTGACTGGGTGCGATCCCACGACTTCGTGCCGTCGACTGGACTGACACGAAGCGTTTTGCTTGCTCTCAGTTTCCAGCCTTGGGCCAGTGCGGCTCATTTTTACCGTGGCACAACCCGGGGTCCTAGCTGAGGCTACCCCCGAGAAAACATACCATGCGGCGGGCTGCTTAGTGCGGACACCCGATGGAAATGGCACGCCTGCTAGCACTGAGGACCCCCGCCCTCAATCCGTTGCCATCTCAAACCTCCAAGTAGGATATACACCTACCTAACCGGATCAGAGGAGCTCGCGACAACTCCCGGCGACGAATTTTACGTTATTTTTTTTCCTATATTCAACGAAATGCTCGAATACTAGTATTGATAATAATAGTAGCAATAATCGTCTTCATCATCATCATTTAATTCAATTGAGCAATACAATGTAAGAACCGACGTATAAAACAATCACTTAAACAATGAAAGACAGCCATCCAAACACTCAAGCTCTAATTTACACACACACACACACACACACACACACACACCATCATCTGAGACTAAAACAACACTCACCTCACCATATATATATATATATATATATATATATATATATATATATATATGTGTGTGTGTGTGTGTGTGTGTGTGTGTGTGTGTGTGTGAAAATATGTATATATCGCAAATCACAATACCCAAATAATGCACATAAAAAGATTATCATATCACATGCAGAATCAGCATGTTATCACAGTACTTAAAAATCATACCACGATACTAGAAGCTACTCCCAGTATTACAATACATTTAATTAAGCCATACATGAAATCCACCCCCAGCTCTTAAAGTCACTAGCATACATCACGAAACACTAAACATGTACATCTCAAAGTACAAAATCTAAAACAGTAACACACCCCTTCCCCAGAACACGGCATCGCCATACACAGAAAGTGACAATAAACACTCATTCAAATGCATCATGAAAGGTGAAGCTGAAAAAAGGTGCGTCTTCAAATTATTTTTAAAAGTTGAAAAACACTGAGTTTAATTGAGGAACAGAAGTAAGGAGTTCCAGATAGTGCCAGTGGGGCCAAAGACAGAGAAGGACTGTCTTTGCCAAGGTCTCTAGAGAGAACTGAGGAACTGTCAGCAGAAAGGTGTTCTGTTTCATTTAACCCTTTCACCGCCAAGCTCGCATTTATGCACAGGCGTGGCAGAGGACCCATGTCACTGAAAGGTGACCATTCATTGGTCTATTATCCATGAGCCTACTGCTCTTAATGTTCAGTGGTAGGATAGGCCATATTTTATATACATCGCAGGGGGGAATCCACAGCTGTTCTTAGCCACTATCGTTTCTGTTTTCATACCACAACGGAATTTTGTACTCTGAATTGACTGGCGGTGAAAGGGTTAATATCTGTCCACATTTGTTATCAGAATGAAAGTTGTCAAAACAGCACAGTGACCTAGAAGGATGGCTTTGATGGAGAAGTGGTATATTATTGTGATAGAGGCACTGAAAGCAGAGACAAGCACTTTTGTATTGAATTCTCGCTTTCACAGGAAGCCAGTGAAGTGTTCTGAGCAGTGATATTGCACTTTCATGTCTGGGTTTACGGAACACTAGTCAGGCTGCATGATTCTGAATGTGTTGAAATTTTCTTGGTTTGTTATCAGGGATACAGGCTAGGAGAGAGAGGTACATCAAGTCTCATCTATATAGTATGAAAGAGACAGCGAGTTCATTGGCAGCAACACTGAAAAGGAATCGGAACGAATTTTGCCTAACCATCGTAATTGACGGATGATTTCTTTCTGTAATTCTCTTTTTTCTTTCTTTCTTTCTTTCTCATTTTCTTTCTTCTTTTTTTTTTTTTTAAAGTTTGTTTCTTTTATTCTTTCTTTCTAAGACAATTCAATTGCTGTTCGGTAGGCATACTACATGTTAAATATTGTTAATGTCAATGTTAAACCTCCCTCTTTATTTCCTCATTTCTTTCTCTCCTCTTCCTTTCTCTCTCTTGGTTCATGGTACGAACACCATGCCAACCCCCCGCCCCCCCCCCCCCCCCCGCCCCCCCCCCCCCCCCCTTTCCCTCGTCGTGCTGTGCACACCACAAAGCCAGTCACTTAAATGTCTACAATGACCGTAAAGTGACGATTGAAGAGAAGAGGCAGAGACAGAGCGATAGAAACAGACACGGACAGAGACAGAGATAGAATCACCACAAATAAATAGGTTAACCGGTTATCACCACCTCAAATGGTACAGGCCCTACTCGTTCCTGACTAAACGCAACCAATTAGCTAGCACTCAACAATATCCACCGTGGGAGTCCAGTTTCACTCGTCACCCCTCTCTTTCTC
>NC_134882.1:12707980-12720480 GCF_041734735.1 Babylonia areolata
TAATCTATAACACGAAGTTGAGCGGCACAAAGTCTATGTACCAGCGTCATGGCTTGGATACTGAAGAGCATGCTGATGATCTTGTGCATGAGGATGGGGGAGGCCGGTCTGAGTATTAAGGAAGCGAAACTGTTGGACAAAGCGGCCGAGATTTCAGTGTCGATGATGGACACCAGTTCAGGCCGTCCATACAACACCACCTACATGTTCGGGGTCTTCGGCGAAAACAGTCTCAAAGTGCCTGCGTCAGGTCGGTACTGTTTTTTTTTTTCTTTTCATTTTTTTTCATGGGCCTGCTGCTGCATCTGTCTGCTCGTCTGGCTGACTGTTTGTGGTTGTCTGTCTGACTGTCTGTCTCAGTGTGGCTGTGTGTCTGTCTGTCTGGCTGGCTGTTTTCTCCTCACAAAGGAATCGTTTGCATCGCCTTTTTGCGTGTGTTTGAATGATTCAATAATCCCTGTTATCTTCTCTCTCTGTCTCTGACTCACACACATACACACACACACACACACACAAACACACGCACACACATACACACACACTCTCACGCTAGCGATATATATATATATATATATATATATATATATATATATATATATATAGAGAGAGAGAGAGAGAGAGAGAGAGAGAGAGAGAAATATATATAAGAGAAAAAAGAAAACAAACACATCAATCTGTCAAATATTATAAATTTCCGGAACGATCACGTTCCTTCCTCAAGGAATAAGTTGTTTACATGTTATCAGGGTCACTCTTACGCAGCTATTATGACGCAAGCACGCCATGACGTACATGTTGTGATGCAATTTCACAATGCCAGGTTTCGCCCAGAGCCTAAATAATTGCAATTGTCTATTTTCTTCTACTGTCAAAAAATAAGTTCCTTAAAACCTAACTTACTGAATAACTGAATCAACAGTAGAGAAATAAAACGATAAATAATAACAATCAGAAGAAAAATGAAATAAAAATCAGTGATAAATAAATAAAGAAAATAAATAGATATTTAAAAGAAAGAAAGAAAGAAAATAAAGGGGGGGGGGGGGGGGGGGGGGGGGGGGGAAGGAGAGATAATCAAAAGAAGATTAAGAATGACGATGATGATGATGATAATAATAATAATAATAGATTTAAAAAAATTAAAAAGATATAAAATAAATTAATTAGTTTTTAAAAATAACAAGAAAAAACAAAACAAATAGATAAATAAATAAGAAAAAATATTTTAAAAATAAAAGAAAAAGAAAAAAAAAAGGGGGGGGGAGGTGTGCGTGTGTGTGTGTGTGTGTGTGTGTGTGTGTGTGTGTGTGTGTGTGTGTGTGTGTGTGTGTGTGGTTACAATTATAAACAATCAAATCGTTGAGAACAATGGGCTGTATTACAAAAAGTGAGGCATCTAAGAAAAGTACTGATGAGGGGAAAGAAATGGAAAGGGTTGAAGTTTACATCTATGATTAATTGATGAAAAAAATGTAAAAATAAATAAATAAATAAGATAAAAGAAAAGAAAAGAAATAACTGAATGAACTAGAATAGTAGGACATCTATCACCATAATCAGCACCAGCGTCACCTCCACACCCACAGTCAACAGTATTTGTAGCGGTCATCGTTGTCGTCATCATCGCCGTTGTCGTCATCATCGTCGTCGTCGTAGTAGTGGTTGTTGTTGCTGTAATGGTCATGGAAGTGGTAGTAATTGTGGTAGTTGTGGTAATTGTAGTGGTGGTAGTAGTAGTCATAGTCATTGTCGTCGTCGTTGTAGTAGTACTAGTTGTTGTTTTCACACAAGTTAGCATTCACACCAGTCTGTCTCTGGAACTGATCCATCGTCATTGTCAAACACAGCTTTCTGGTCGAAATAAATTCAGATATCCTGAATATATAATAGCAACAACATCTGATGAATGTGCTCATTGGTCTCCTTCAGTAAACAAAATTTCGTTTTCTCTGCCCACCCCTCTGTTTCTACGTCTACCGCCTTTCCCTCACCCCCTCTTCACGCTTCTGAGTCTACTGTTTTCATGTTAACCCCTGACGATCAAGCCCCCATACCCGAATTTCATCACAACAGAACCAGTAGATGATTTCTCAGAGTGATCGAATGGTACTTTTTGAAAATACCAGTCAAGTGTTTAGTGCAATAAAACAACAGTCACCCCCAAAATAATGAGTCAAAACAAAGAAAGTGCTGTTAGTGCACCGGACAGGAACTGATCGGGTTAGAAACGTGGAGTTGAATAGGGAGGGATTCAGTAGCAATTAACAACTCGACAGAAAAAAACCGTGTCGCCAACACACGCCTGTAGATTTTATACAGTGGCATGTAGAAATGGAAGCTTAGATATTTCATTAGATTTAACTGACCGCCAAATGTTTCAAAAGCAATCAGTAATAGGTCTGTGATTAGGGAGATAATATCAAGCCCCCCAAAAAAAACAACAACAACAACAAAAAACAAAAAAACAACAAACCAAAACAACAACAACAACAACAAACCAACCACCAACAACAGCAAAAACTATGTAAGAAAATGAAAAAGAGACTGCCAAACTGTAAATAAAAACATATAAACACGTGAACAAGAAGAAATCCCTAAACATGGACCGTGGGTAAAGGTGACTTGATGACCAGAAAATTTGTAGATTTGTTCACAACATTTCAGGTTTCGTGGGAATCAGTCGAACAATATTCGAAAACAAAGAAACACCCACCGCCTGACCCACCCACCCAAATACACACAAGGAATAAACCTTCCGAAACCGCACATATATATATCCTTCACCTCCGTGCCCTTGTCCGCAGGTCAGCTGGTGCACGTGCGTTCCGAAGGCAACGTCAACGACGGGTGCAACGACTACAACCACGACCTGCCCACCCACGACTGGGTGGCCCTGATAGAGCGAGGCACCTGCTACTTCAATGATAAGGTGCGGACCGCCACCAAGCAGTACAATGCCTCCGCGGTCGTTATCTACAACAACCAGCCCTCCAATCATCTCGTCATGATGCACAGCAGTGGTGAGTGGCTCAGGAAGTTTTCAACAACATGGAACATGACAGTAGAGGAAAACAAGTGCATGTGCACAACTAAACGCATTCAAACGGAGAGAGCCATTTATATGCCTGACATGATTGTAGTTTGGTCCCCTGTTGATTCATTGTATGTGTATTTGTATTACTCTTTTTGCCACAACATATTTCTCTGTGTGAAATTCGGACTGCTCTCAAAGGAGAGCGCGTCGCTACACTGACAGCGCCACCTTTTTTTCTTTCTTTTTTCTGCCTGCAATTTGATTTGTTTCCTTATCGAAGTGGTTAAAAAAAAACCCAACAAAAAACAGAATTTTGCCAGGGACAACCCTTTTGTTGCCGTGGGTTCTTTTGCGTGCGCTAAATGCATGCTGCAACGGGACCTCAGTTTATCATCTCATCCGAATGATTAGCGTCCAGACCAACACTCACGGTCTAGTGGAAGGGGAGAAAATACTGGCGACTGCCGGTGTGATTCGAACCAGTGCGCTCAAAATTATTCTCTCGCTTCATAGGCGGACGCGTTACCTCTAGGCCAACACTCCACAGAACACACACACACACACACACACACACACACACACATATGTATATATATATCTATCTATATCTATATATATATACATAATATATATATATATATATATATATATATATATATATATATATGGGCAGTGGCAGTGAATCACCCCCATGGTAATTAAGTAACCTGGAGATTTCACTTACAGTTTAGCCGCATTCTCAGTCTCAGCGGAGGGGTGGGGCAGGGTTGATGACGGGGAGTGGAAATGTCATTATACAAGAAGGTCACTGCATGGATGTGGTTTGGGACTGGAGAGGAAACGTCATTATGCAAGAAGGTCACTGCGTGGAGCTGTTAGGGGCTATAAAGGGAAATGTCATTATGCAAGAAGGTCACTGCGTGGAGCTGTTAGGGGCTATAAAGGGAAATGTCATTATGCAAGAAGGTCACTGCGTGGAGCTGTTTGGGGCTGTAAAGGGAAATGTCATTATGCAAGAAGGTCACTGCGTGGAGCTGTTAGGGGCTATAAAGGGAAATGTCATTATGCAAGAAGGTCACTGCGTGGAGCTGTTAGGGGCTATAAAGGGAAATGTCATTATGCAAGGTCCCAGCGTGGAGCTGTTAGGAGATACGGAAGGAAATGTCATCATGCAATTTGTATTTGTATTTCTTTTTATCACAACAGATTTCTCTGTGTGAAATTCGGGCTGTTCTCCCCAGGGAGAGTGCGTCGCTACACTACAGCGCCACCCTTTTTTTTTTGTATTTTTTCCTGCGTGCAGTTTTATTTGTTTTTCCTATCGAAGTGGATTTTTCTACAGAATTTTGCCAGAACCAACCCTTTTGTTGCCGTGGGTTCTTTTACGTGCGCTAAGTGCATGCTGCACACGGGACCTCAGTTTATCGTCTCATCCAAATGACTAGCGTCCAGACCACCACTCAAGGTCTAATGGAGGGGGAGAAAATACCGGCGGCTGAGCCGTGATTCGAACCAGCGCGCTCAGATTCTCTCGCTTCCTAGGCGGACGCGTTACCTCTGGGCCATCACTCCATTGTGGTCACCACATGGAAATGGAATGGGGATACAAAAGGAAATGTCATCAATCAGTATGGTTACATCAAGGAGCTGTTAGGGGCTATAAAAGGAAATGTCATTATGCAAGAAGGTCACTGCGTGGAGCTGTTAGGGGATACAAAAAGAAATGTCATTATGCAATGTGGTCACCACATGGAAGGGGTATGGGGATACAAAAGGAAATGTCATAATGCTACTAGTATGGTTACCTCGAGGAGCTGTTAGGGGCTATAAAAGGAAATGTCATTATGCAGGAAGGTCACTGCGAGGTGCTGTTAGGGGATACAAAAGGAAATGTCATTATGCAAGGTCCCAGCGTGGAGCTGTTAGGGGATACGAAAGTAAATGTCATTATGCAATGTGGTCACCACATGGAAGTGGTATGGGGATAGAAAAGGAAATGTCATTATGCAATATGGTTATCCTGTGGAAGCGTTAGGGGATACAAAAGGAAATGTCATTATGCAGTATGGTTATCCTGTGGAAGCGTTAGGGGATACAAAAGGAAATGTCATTATGCAATATGGTTACCTCGTGGGGGTATTAGAGGATACAAAAGGAAATGTCATTTTGCAATGTGGTCACTGCGAGAAGGTGGAATGAGAAATCAAAAGGAAATGTCATTATGCAATACGGTCACTGCTTGAATGTGGTTTGGGGATACAAAAGGAAATGACATTTCGGTGTTAACGGATATAAAAGGATATATCATTATTCAGTATGATCATTACGTGAAGGATGTAGAGGGTATGCTATAAGGTTACTGTGTGGAGATGGCAAGGGAATACAAAAGCAAAAGTTAAAATGCAATATGGTCACTGCATAGAAGTGGCAGGAGACAGGAGAGGACATGTCATTGTACAATAATTATGGTCACTGCTTGGAGATGGTATGGGGATACTGAAGAAAGTGTCATCATGCAAAGGTCACTGTGTAAAGGTTGTAGGGGATGTAAAAATGTCACTATGGACAACGCAAGTAGGTGCATGGTTGGGAAACATAAGAAAGTGTCATTATGCAATATTGATGTGATAATGGGCATGACAAGCGTCCCATAGGATGTACATGTATGTGAGAATATGGTTGTCATGTCTAGTTACATATGACACTAAGTACAGTGTATCTGACAGAGGTTTTGTGTATCTATTATGCACATGTCGTATACATTTTGTTGATTGTAAATAATTTCTTCACGATTTTCTGCTCGCTGTCTTTAAATGCCAAGAGAAAAATATTCTTTAAGCCTGCCGTCTTTTGACTTCAGGTAATTGTCTGATTTTGTTTGTTTTTTTTGTTATGTTTTGTTTTGTGGTTAGTCACCACCATCAACAGCATTATTGACACATTGTTACTGTTATTATCACTAATATCATTATTACTATTGCTGCTATTATCACTATGAATGCTGTTATCAGATTAAAGCATTTTCGATAATTCACAAATGTTGACACGTTTTGAAATTACTGTTTCTGTTTTCAGTGTAAATTTGTTCCTTCAGCCACATCATTGATACCGCAAATTGTTACATGCACATTGTGTGTGTGTGTGTGTGTGTGTGTGTGTGTGTGTGTGTGTGTGTGTGTGTGTGCATTTCCACACTGGTTTCAGTGCGCGCTCCATTTGCGGATGCGCGCGGTTTTTATTTATTTATTTATTTATTTATTTTTTAACACAAACCTAGGGAAGGCCCTCTACGTCTAATCAGCGCATTAGGTTTGCACACAAATCGGGGCATCTGTCTTTTAAAATTGTTGTCTAGTTATCGATTTTTTATTTACAGTAGAAATGATGTAGTTGTGTAGCGTGTAGTATGGACCAGTTTGCACGCTTTGACACCTTGAAACAAACTGGTGTCGTTTATGATCGACTGTTCTGTGAAGAGCATTTGCCTTTCAGAAGTCCTTTGTTGTTCTTCCAAAATCATTCAGCAATTTATTGAAAATTTCCCTCCTCTCTCAATTTGTATTATTACTGAAATCCATGTGCCTTTAAGTTAAGTTTGTTGGTATCACCCATCTGAGATAGTGATGTTCTGAGATAGTGATGTTCGGAATTTGTCGGTTTTCTTGTACAATGCATTTAAATTTAGAGATAATGTATTGTCTTGATTATTTATTAGTTTGACATGACCATTGATATGTATGTATGGCATTTGATATAGCTGTGATTTTTTTGTATGTCCATGTACACCCCTTCGTGAGGGACTACGGCTTATTAATGAATAAATCGTTAGCATTCGCTCTTTCTCGATGTATGTATGTACGTATGTATTTAAAAAAAAAGAAAAGAAAGAAATGTAAATATTATTTATTATTAAATATTAAATATTATTTTCCAGTGAAGGACGAGGTGTATGTGTTTGTGGCGCAGTCCTACGGACGCCAGCTGGCACTGCTGGTGGACAACGGTGTGCACGTGCAGGTGAACATCACAGCGGTTGACGTATCTTCCGCTTCCATCGGCCTTTATGTGACCTCCACCCGCTCCTCCCTCCTCGTCAGTCTGGCTGCTGCCAGTATGCTGTTGTGTCGGGAGCTGTAGAGATCTTCATAGTGTGTGTGTGTGTGTGTGTGTGTGTGTGTGTGTGTGTGTGTGTGCGTGCGTGCGTGCGTGTGTGTGTGTGTGTGTGTGTGTGTGTGTGTGTGTAAGAATCAACAATGTCTTTTGGTGACTTCAGGAAGTTGTTTTCTTTCCAGAATAAGCCCCGGCACACATTTATAAAAACTGATGATGTTACAGTATGACGCTTCCTGTCACCAAATGTTTCCGGTCTGTTGTTCCTCTGTACCATTTCGTTGAACTGCGTGCATACCGGCAGTATCAGTGGTTTGACATTCTGTGCTGTAGCCCCTATTCTGCTATGTTGCAAAAGGTGATGTAAGCCATCGGTTTCTCGGTTGATAATTATTTCGGGTGATTATTTATATTTGGTTGAATATCTAACACTTAGCTATGAAATGGTTATAAAATCCCCGCAATCTCCTTCACATGGTAGATCCTTGCTCTACAGCACTTCGGCAATTTTTTTCACTTCCCGAAAGAAGTTAATATTAAAAAAAAGAAAAAGAAGACAAAGTCGGTATTGAATCTGTCTCTTTTGTTATTTTGGTCGGATTGCTTATTTCATTACATTCAATTTTTCACATTGCTGGGATCACACACACACACACACACACACACACACACACACACACACACACATATATATATATATATATATATATAAACGAGAGCATTGGGAAATGGGCGGAGGGCGGGTGATAGCATCAGTGGATGTGTACAGTTATTGGCTTGATCACTTGGCATAGATTGTTTTTGTTTTGATACCTGTTCTTTATTTCTTTTTGAGTCACTGGGATTGTTATCCATTCACCCACTCCCATCTACCCCACCTGCGCTCTAACTTTTAATTCTTTTAAACAACCGTGGTTGAAAGACGCTATATGAAATAAAGGAAAAAGGAGAAATGGAAACTGAAGAGTGAGCAAGGAAACATCTCTTCAGCTGGTATATATGCTCATATATATATATATGACTTTGTACATAATTTGCGACACTTTGTCTTAATTTTTTATGTTTTATTATGAAGCGCGCTGAGCCCCATCTGAGATGGGGATACTGCACTATTTAAGCCTGCGTTTTATCATTATTTCTTTGTGTTTTCAAGTAATATCAGAACCGGCCTTTATTGCTGCTTTTAGATGATCTTGAACGTGTAACAAATGCATGGAATACTATTTGACAGATAGGTTTTCGGGTTTATTTTTGTTTTGCTCTTTCTGCACAGCATTTTATGCATTGGTATGAAAAGCTCTATTTTGAGAATACTGAATACTGAAACAGCACTTGGTGATTTTCTTTTTCGAACTGAAAAGCGGATTTGAATGAATTTCGAAGCACTTTGTATAAGACATTGTATGTTTGTTTCACTCTTTGCACTGTTCCCGGCAAATTCTCTCTCTCTCTCTCTCTCTCTCTCTCTCTCTCTCTCTCCCCTCTCTCTCTCCCTCTGTGCAGTCTTCCAGTGTCGACATGTACGAGAATATTCGCTACTGAATAAAGTCTGATTAGAGTTAAGTTTAATCCTTTCTTCTTTCATCTGGCATGATATATCTCAGAAAGCTTTCACGTGACTGATGGCCAATACCTGAAAGGTCAAACCATGCAATGTTAATCGCACAATATGTATACTACTATGTTAGCAAACGTTTATACTACACTGTGTTATGCTGCACTGTACCTAACTGTACTGTGCCGTTCTGTAACAC
Source organism: Babylonia areolata (assembly GCF_041734735.1). Taxonomy (NCBI): domain Eukaryota; kingdom Metazoa; phylum Mollusca; class Gastropoda; order Neogastropoda; family Buccinidae; genus Babylonia; species Babylonia areolata. The sequence goes on from NC_134882.1 coordinate 12,716,879, forward strand.
GGTGGCTTATACAGTAACACTGCACGGTAATACTTTTTGCATTGTGCCATATTTACAATACTACATTGTCCTGTACTTTGTACACCATACTGCACCGTACAGTGCTGTACTGTGCTTTCTTTTCCTGTACAGTACAGTTCTGCACCTCTGCACTGTACCAACAAAACTGAAACATGGGTACACTATAATCACTACCAAGCAGCTCAACACATAACAAGGAAGCAAATGACTACAATGTGTCCTCAATGGTAAGACGCAGGTCGGGGCTCTGCGTGAGATGGTGAGACTCCACAGTGCGGAACACCAGGAACTCCGTCCCGTTCAGACGATCCCACGTGCCCAGCACGTGCTTCGGCCCCTCCAGGTCACTCTGCACGCTGTCCGAGTCCGTGTTGCCAAAAGCTACGAACATGGAGCGGAAAGAGGCGAAAGGCAAAGCGGAAGTCGATGGAGCGAATTGGAGGTCCGAGACCTTCAGCCTCGTTTCGGACATGGTAAAGGTCAAGGTCAGTGTGCAGGTGCTTCCGTCGTAGTAGGTGAGCGCCATTTGCATGGACTCCGGGTGGAATGTCAAGCTCTTGATGCTGGCAGCCGGACGGAGGTCATCTGGGGAGGATTTGCCCACAAGGACGGACGTTCCGAAAGGTGTGTATTTGTTAGGATGGGGGGAGGAGTAAGGGGGAGGCACCAGGCGTATATTACCATCCTGAAAAAAACAACAGTTTTTCCCATTGTTACATATCGTGTAAAGACTGCAAACTTGAAATTCAATCAAACGAAATTGAAAGCGTTCCGTACAAACCTAACAAGATGAGACTAACGTGACCAAACCAGACCAGTCCAGGCTAGACCATACCAGTCCAAACCAGACCAGACCATCAGTGCCAGCCAATGATGAACATAAAGGGATAACCACCCTGGACAACGAAATGTATTCAAAATAACTCAGCATTTGAAAAAAAAATCAGCAATGGTTAAACCATCGAGAGAGTGCTTGCATACACGCGCGCGCGCACGAACACACACACACACGCACACACACACACGCGCACACACACACCTCCAAAACATAAACATACATACACACACATATATTAAACGTAAGTGAGCTGTTTAGTCAGAAACACAACCATGCGAGTCATGCTTGCCAGATAACCCCCCCCCCCCCACACACACACACACACCCAGCCAACCCTTTTCTCTGTGTTCTGCTCTTTTTCTTTCCTCTGTCTCTGTTATATGTATACATTTTGAAATACAGCCATATTCTTCATAAAGCCTTATGTATTCAATTATGTGTTATTATAATATACAGTGTCAAATGAATCTGACCCCCCAAAATGTAAAGTTGTTAAGACCTATTTGGTTTCGAACTCCAAGCGAAGCATGACATCATTTTTGGGAGTTTGTAGTTCGTAGAGTTGAGTTTGACGACCTATCGGCAATGAGCCCTTAAGGTCAAGTAGTTCGTGGCTGTGGTCTTATCTATGGGGGTGTGATGTGGTCAAGGCGTTGGGCCTGTGGTCTTGTGAGGGTGTAGTCCTGGTTGCCGGTTCGAGGGGGGTCCTCGCTGTGTTCTGGCCGCTGGCGATGTCCGTGGTCCGTGCTGTGTCCTGGCTGTGCTCGGGTGTTGGAGTCCTGGTTGTCGGTCCGAGGCTGGTCCTCGCGATGTCTTGGTTTGTAGTCCGAGGCCAGTTCCTATATATACCCTGATTTGAGTGTGCCATCAACTTCAATGGGAAGAAAGACTGGACCACGCGGCCCGGATAACGCAGGATAAATTCAATTGTGAAAGGAATCTTCGAGTACAGTCTTGCCACGTAGTCCCAAACTGAAACATAAGCTGGGCCTCCATAACTGCAATGTTTAATCGTTCTCATTCATCGACCTGCATCGTACAGACACTGGGATGTCCATCTGACGAACGAGAAGAAAAGAAGAAGAAGATTCTCATTCATCGTTAAAGCTAATAATACAGACTGCGGGACTAATACAGAATTGGGGCGGACGAAGGATGAGCGGGGTGGGGGTAATGCCACTAAGTTTTCAAGGATACAAGGTAAACAAATTAAAAGGCTTTAAGAATATTCATGTCACGTACTGCTATTAATCACTTATAACGAGTAACGCTTAACGAGTAACACCCGCCCAAGTAATCATCTTTCTTCTTTTTTCTTTCTTTTTTTAAAGTCATGTCAGACACTGGCACTGACCTGGTAGAGCACCATGATCTGCTGGTAGCTGCCATGACCGGTCCACGGCACAGGCACGTAGACGGCCACAAAGGACAGGTCACGGGTCACCTGGCTGCCCACCGTCACGGTCAGGTTCTCTCTCAGTCGACGTCGCCACCAGAAGTCTGTTCGGAATCCCTGCAGATTGAAAAAAAAAAAAAAAATTACCGTGCAGTCTGCTGTCAGCTTAGATAATGGAAAGAAATGATCCGACTCACAATCATTAATTTGTATCAACATGTTCCGTGCAATCACCAGTCTGACACAGAAGGAAATGACAATAGAATTATTTATTTGTATCAACATGTTCCATGCAGTCACGGGTCTGACACGGAAAGAAAAATGAGCTAACAATCGTTAATTTGTGATAACATGTTCCATGTAATTACCGGTCTGACACGGACTGAAATTACTCCACAATCATTAATTTTGTATCAACTTGTTCCGTGCAATCATCAGTCTGCACTGAGCATATCTTTTGGAAAGGAATGACCGTATTATCACCAGCGTGATTAAACGCACACACACACACACACACACACACACACACACACACACACACACTGACGCTCATGAACGCACGCACGTACCCGCGCACGCACACACCTTATGACAGAGCTACCTCTTAACACATTTGGTTCACCTGAAACAAAACGGAATCTGAGGAGTAGATATCAAAAAGTGTATCAGGACCCGTGTAGCCTCGGATCAGTTCCAGCGTGCACAACGTCACTTCCCGTTCGGTGACGTTCACAGTTAGTGTGTTCCGGTGATCTTCAGACCACGTCATTTCCGGTATCGTCCACGTTTTGGTCACCCGCTTCTCTGGTAGGTCGAAAGTGCCTAAGATCACTTCCCGTCCCTCCCGATTCACGTATGACATGCTGGCGGAGGGAATGGAGGTGGAGGAAGCATCGTGACTACGGCAGAACACGGCTTTCAAGTCGGTGTGAATGTCGGCGTCAATGAATCCTGTTTTAAATCCCTTGCGGAAGAAAAAGAATATGATGAAAAAGACATGATTATAATATGAAGGACATAATAGTTCGTGGTGGTGATGGTGAAACAGCATCAGATATAGCGGTAGCCCTTTCAGAGAATAAAAACACATAAAGTACCTCAATATTAAATGATATACCTTTTTTGCAAACCTGACACACACACACACACACACACACACACACACACACACACACACACACACACACACACAGAGTGAGAGTATATTTGCGCCTGTAGCAGCAAAAGCAGTGGTGGTATATAAGTTGTATAGTTTGATGAGGAGGAAATTGAGTGAATAAACAAGGAAAACAGCTTCTTGGTCTCTTCTGTGGAAGTCAAGGCCCCAAATTCATCTGCTGAGGGTAT
>NC_134882.1:12725480-12735480 GCF_041734735.1 Babylonia areolata
GACTCTGCTTCCGTCTGAAAAGTGACAACAGCAACGGAAGTTGGAATCAGCCAAAGGAAATACAGTGCTCTAGTTGATAACAACATGATCTCGTTCCTATTAACCATTTATTCTCTCTCTCTTGTTTCCTGTTTACAGACTCTTTAAAACCAATACGCGAGTGGAAGAGACGACCACACGCAAGACTGAAGCCTTGCCGGATGTTGGCTTTCACTCTACAGTGTTGTTCTTTTGCTGCGTGCGAGGGGAAACAGATGGACTGAGAACAATGTCTGTCGGTTTTATAGGGGCATAAAACACACCCACATCTGGCCCACTTCTCGTTTAGCGACGAGTACTAAGCAAGTGACAATATCACCCCCCTCCCTCCCCCACATCCTTTCACAGTATGAAAAAAACTGAAGCATCAAAATATAGCGTGTAGTTTATTGGTCTGTTGGGTCTGTTCATTTGTTTGTTTGGCTTCAGTCCAAATAGCTGACAGGCTGGTGATGCAAATAACAACAACCGTTACAATGCAACACAACTCTTACATGCAGCACAAAAAACTAAAGTTTATAAAAACCTATTTGGTGGTGGTAGATGAATCCTCTTGGAGTGGGACACAACGTTTCGGACCATAGCCCCGTGACAACACTTGACAACGGGCCGATGGTTCAAAACGTCGTGTCTCACTCCAAGAGGATTCATCTACCCCTATCAAATAGGTTTTTATAAACTTAAGTGTTTTTTTTTTTATTCTGAAGAATCCTGTAGTCAACTTTGTCTTCTTCTTCCCTTACATGCAGGATCACAAAGCTGAACAGGTGCACGCATTCAAGTGCCGACAAGGTCACTGAGGCTGTGCGAATGACAAGCATGCAGGTTTTTCCCGGCTTTTTTCAGTGTGTTGACAATAGCCTCCTGGCTCGGCAGACGTGGTGTTGCGAATGAGATTGTTTTAGGCGAAAAAACGGTTCAGACTGACCTGTAGGAGGTGACTTGTCCTATGATGAAAGAGTTTCCCGACGTTTGATTGTTTAAGTTCTCGCGTGCAGTTAGGTTAGGCATCTGCTTTGGCATCTGCTTCGCAGATAATACACGTTATTTCATAAGGTTTATATCATGATTTTACAGCCTGTACATAAAAAAACAATGATAAAGGAATTATTATTGCTACTGTACATTTATAGCAAATTGCAGTTCAGAGTTGAACAAAATAATCACGAAATGATCCGATGAAAACAAACAAAACATTTTCTGGAGAACAGGTAGGATTTAAAGAACAAATTTATACTTCCTTCAGACTTCACGCCGGGAGGGGGATCGAGGATGGAGGGGGTTGGGGAGGACCGATGTGGTGGGAAGGTAGGCCAGGGAATTTAGATTAATATCTGCATTAGGTCAAAATGTCTGCAACAAAACCGTTCTTTTTACGATAAAACAGAATAAATCATACTGATCACACTGATACAAAGTTGACCACTATGGGTGGGTGTGTGTGTGTGTGTGTGTGTGGGGGGGGGGGGGACATAAGTACATTTTGATTTTTAATGTCCAGAATCGAATGTTTTTGTAACTTCTGCCTGTGTGAGAGCGCCTTACAAAGCGTCGCAAGGCAAGAACATGCGAAGGTTACGCAAGGACGGTATAAGGGGTCGCCAGAGGAAAGCGGTCAGCGCGGTACAATACATGTGACTGACTGCTGCCGCGCTGATGCTCATCTGTGAGCAGGTCACTGCGGCAGACAACTGATTCTGAACAGAAAGCTAGGAACAGAGCTCTTTGAGGTCAAAAGGAAACAAACATATTCAATTTCATGTATTTTGTACTAAATTGGTAGAAGACGCAAATCCGCTTTGTGAATTTTTTTTTCCAGTTTCTTACCATTAATGACATCATAAAAATGAAATCGGCATTATACCGACTGCAAAGGAGAATTTACGAAGGCAGCACGGGATCATTTAGTTCGTAAGTTGATATTTTACGCAATGCACAACTTGGATATACTCCATGCTCTGCTTATTAACGTGTAGAATATAAATATCTAAATATGTGTTAACCCGGTTCGGTTTCAATGAACATTATCGGCGCTCTGTCCAGACAATAAATTCGGAAAGTATGGAGAGCAGATGATGGCAAAATTGAACATCATGTCTTGATGTGAAAAGAACGGTATGAACTACATATTTTTCTTTGGAAATGAACCGGTATTTGCAAATGTGATTCACGAACCCTGGCGCAGTGGACGTCGATTTAGCGTGGGATATGAATAATAATCATAATGATAACAATGGATCATAAATTTTATTAATGATTATGTAAAACTTTGTTGTAACACGTGTAACACTGAATCCAAGTTACCTAAACTAACTTTCCCGACACAGATATTTGAATTAATGGATTTATAATAATGATAGTAATGAATCTATCATGCGATCCTTAGCCAATACAATCAATTCAAACAAAACCTGTGCAAAATTATGTATTTTATTAATGATTACCTAAAACCTTATGACACATGTAACATGGAACCCAAAATACCTAAACTAACTTCCCCACCCTGGATGATTTTATTTTTCAGAAACACTGTAGGCACTCCATTTTCACATCAACTATCCCCAGTGTTTAACTGTTTAAACTACTAGTCTACTGTTCATCTTATTATGAAATGGGAATTGTATGATTTATATCACCTGACAGAAGTTTTCCTCTCTCCCTGAAAAATTGTGATCAAAACACCGGATTCTTTGTATCTTTCTATTCGATCAGTCAACAGAAAACTTATTCGCATTATCTTCACAGTGAACAAATATGTAGGATGGAAAAAAAAGTAAGACTATGAGAAAAAACCAAACCAAACAACAACAACAATAACAACAAACAACAACTAAAAATAAGGAATTTTATTATCTGCGTAAAGCAGAACCGAAGAACATGTGTTCCGTGTCCGAATGTGACACAAGAACTACTGAACGTGAAATGCTTCAAACTTAATTAATTTTCAGAAATTCATTCACAATCAATGTATAGTTTGGTTTTTCAGAACTTGTCTGATGTAAAATGTGGCTGTTCTTATCAACTTCTGCAAAACAATAGGCGCGTAGGGACTGGCGTGTTTCGGATACAACGAATTTGTTCGTTCCACACTTCCGTCGTCTGTCTTGTGAATTGATAAACTACATCATTTTGTGATAAAACTTCACCAGACAGCAAAAGCCGGAATCAAGGTAATTTAAAGGTGTGATTTTCTGCTTTGAACTTTGATGTTTAGAACTTTTGATGCAACAAGTCTTCAACTGAAAGCTGTCTTACCGAACTACATGCGTTGACTTGGTTCGAAATCTTACGCCAGTATCCGAATATTACCGCATCTCGCCATGTGTCAGAAACAGTGATTGTGTCTAAACTTACTTGGATGAGAGAAAAATGTACAAACAAACTATAACAACGACGGAATTAACATACACAGTTTATTGTTTTTAAAATATAGCAACCACGGTGTGCCAATGAACATATCGGAGATTTCCGTGTAACATACGTACATTTCACACGCTGTCGGAAACAACACATTATCTGAATCTGTGTTCAAACACACACGATTGAAGGGTGTTTGTCAAATCGATTTACGCTTTCCCGTGATGAATCCGCATGATTTATGTGAAAACAGTTCTAATTTTGTTTACATGTATATTTTGATTGGGTCGTTTACATGCACAGAAGTAACACGGAAAAGCGGAACTGAAAATTAATATGCGACGTCGATTGCATTTAAATAGTTGAATAGACTTTTTTTCTCCAGAAAATGAGTGTATGTACTGCAGAATACAGATGTGTTAACCACCTGTTTCAAGTAAAGAACGTGTAGTGTATTCATGAATGTGCTTGCCTTTGAATGAATAAAAAAATAAAAAATAAAAAACACGTCAAGAGGATCGGGTTGTTTACGTCTGTCATGCGGGATTTTGGCGTAATATTTCAAACTTAATGTACCATTTTTATTGATGATCAATGTTTTATTATCACAACAAATGAATATAGATCAGGTCCATATGTACTGTATTTTTTTTATCAGGTTTGTACTTATTTGTTTCTGACCACTTCATGTTCAGACACTTTGCCATGTCACAAAATGGCGCCGAAATTTTGGATGTTTTTAATAATAACAAGAACAAACCATATTCTCACAAAATTGTTGCAGTCATTTCTCTAATGAATTGCAATCCTCATAACATGTGAAAGATTTGAATAACCATTGTAAACACATGTTTATACTGAATCAGACTGAGAGTCTCCCATTTCCAACAAAGTTCTGGAGACTGACCCATTTTCATCTTTCAGGCAGTCTTTGCTCTTCATGACTGTCTGATGCACTTTATTTTGCCACCTTCATACTCCTGCCAGAAACATTTCTTTCCCACGCTAAACTGACGTGTCTACTGCGCCAGGGTTCGTGAGTCACATTTGCAAATACCGCTTCATTCCCAAAGAAAAAAAAAATTCATACCGTTCTTTTTACATCAAGACATGATGTTGGTCGATTTTGCCATCATCTGCCTTCCATGATTTCTGAATTAATTGTCTGGACAGTGCTCCGACAATGTTCATTGAAACAAACCTAGTTAACACGTATTTAGATATTCATATACTACACGTTAATAAGCAGAGCATAAAGTATTTCCAAGTGGTGCATTGCGTAAAATGTCAACATAATTGTTCTTACGAACTAAATAATCACGTGCTGCCTTCGTAAATTCACCTTTGCAGTCGGTATAATACCAATTTCGTTCTTTATGAAATGTCATTACTGGTAAGAAACTGGAAAACATTCATAAAAGCAAATTTGCGTTTTCTACCAATTTAGTATACAATAGATGAAATTAAAAGTGTTTGTTTCCTTTTGACCCCAAAGAGTTCTCTTATTTTCTGTTCGGTATTTGTCATCTGCCGCAGTGACCTACTAACGGAGGTATAGGACAGCATCAGCGCGGCAAGAAATTGAAAATGTTTGTTTCCTTTTGACCCCAAAGAGCTCTGTTCCTAGCTTACTGTTCAGAATCAGTTGTCTGCCGTAGTGACCTACTCACAGATCAGCATCAGCGCGGCAGCAGTCAGTCACATGTACTGCACCGCGCTAAACGCTTTCCAATGGCGACCCCTTATACCGCGCTTGCGTAACCCTGGCTTGCTCTTGCCTTGCGACTCTTTGTAAGGGGCTCTCTCATGGCCAGAAGTGTGACAAATAAATATTAAAAACCAAAATCTAATGATGTTCCCGCCCATCTACAGCGGTCAACTTTATATCAGTGTGATCAGTATGATTTATTTTATTTCATCGTGAAAAGAACGGTTTTGTTGCACACATTTCGACCATTTTTGTATCTGCCCTGGACTAAGGGGTAATGGGATGAAGAGCTAGCAGCTGACACGTCATGTACACCGACGAAGACTACCCAGCTGTGGGAAAAAGTTATTCAGCTAGGCTTATTACTGTCCTATAAAAAAAACAAACACAAAAAACCCCCCACGATGCACAGATTTTTGCTAGGGGGAGTGGGAGTGAAGGGAATTCGCTTCTTGCCAGAACTACCACCACTCACTATCCCGGCAACATGTACAATAACATATTATTATACAGTTACAATAGTTTATTTATAATTCAATCATTCTTGGTTTTGATAATATCTTTACGGTTGTTTTATACTAGACAAAAAAAGAGATAATAATTTGGGCACCTGCTCTTAATTATCTTTGGAATAACATCTAAATGGCTGTTTCATACTAGATAAAAAATAAAAATAAAAGATAATAAATTGGGTCCTGCTCTTAATCACCTTTTAAATTTATGTTCGCTTTATAATATTTCCCTGCATGTGTTTCACTGTACAAACCCTGTATAAAAAAATCTCCCCCTCTTTTTCTAGAATAATTTTCATAATTACAATTTTTAACTGGTGGCCCTGAGATTTTACATATTTAAAAAAGATTTTCAGTGAAGATGTTTTACCGGCCCAATCCCAACGGACGGTAGCCACGGAGCAAACATATCATTTTGTAAATTTCAAATGCAACGACGGTTAGCCCATACATTACTCATATCTTTTGTCTTTTCCTTTTTACATTGGCTCACATGGCGTGTTGCCGGAGGATGTAAAAACTACATTTTACGCTCCTCCCCTGCTATCTAGGCCGGCTAAACTAAACAAAGTCCGTAGACAGTTGCAGGTAGGCAGTCACTGCTCTAATAATAGATGGATAGCTCATTGGCCAGGGAAGCTGAAGCCAACTGGACGCCGTACTGACATTCGTATCCGGCTGTCAGTCCGTTGAGAAGTCGTCTGCTAACAGTTGGTAGTTTTCGAACTGTAACTGTGTATCTTCGCGTATTATGCTTGCCCCCACGACATGCCAACTGTTGTGTCTTGATTGATATCTGGTAATGGTTTATTTACCAAAGTTATTACAGGAAAACAGTGCAGTGACACGTAGTGCAAACTTGCTGTGCAGGCACACACACGCATGTCAGCTAAACTAACGCCGAGAGCAAGTGAAAGCTTGCCGTGAATCAGCCATCGTAGCCAGCTGAGCGATATATATACGAAGTTACCGCTTCGCTGACATGAGTAACAAAATGGCTGATTCAACACTTCCGTTGGCTTCAGTTTGCAAAGGGGCTCAAAGAAGGCAAGCGCTATCCACCTGTATTTAGAACAGTGTTAGACAGTATGACTGCGCGAAAATTTTTGAGGATTGGGTAAAGCCCTAGTTTACTATTGGTGTGCACAATCGATACATCTATGCGGTTTTTTTTTTTTTTTTTTAAAGATGACGAACTGTCTGTGCACGAGTGTAAGCACATAGATGTATGTTTTTGTTGTTGTTGTGTGTGTGTGTGTGTGATTATTTTTTGTTTTGTTTTTGTTTATTTATTTATTCATCTTTTGTAGAGTGGGTAGGAAGATTTCTGAGAGAGAGAGAGAGAGAGAGAGAGAGAGAGAGTGTGTGTGTGTGTGTGTGTTCGTGCGTGTGTGCGCGCGTGTTCATATGTGTCAACTTTTGATACAAATAGTTCAGCTGTCCTTGTTTTACATTGTAAAACTGACCCCCCTTTTTTTTTTGGATTGAAAACGATATTTCTTTTATAACTTTGACATTATAGATTAAGTGGGGTTATTGGAGTTGAATAAAAATGGGTGTTGATGTCAGAATGGAGATATAATGAGGAGAGGATGGTTTGGAGGGGATAGACGAAGTTTAAAGAGGTGAGAAGAAGAACCGTATGGAGTTAGAGATGGACAGTCAAGAAAAGAAACAGGCGATATTAGATAAGATATGCCCCCTTAGCCCCGAACATAGATATAGAGGTACATACAAAATATCAACAACGACACGGGCTTAATGACCAGTCATATAAACATTTATTCATTCACCCATGACATCAAATTTTAATATTACTCTACTCTGACGCACCTTGCACTCTCTCAATCATACATCTACTCTAACACACAGTAGCATACACATTCGCTCAACCAAGTCCTTTGACCCTTATATAGGTCACTAAATTAATTTATTGTCTTCCATCAAGTTCCAATACAATATTGTTTTAAACAAGTTGACGGGAAAGAACTGAATTTTTCCTATTTTTATGCCAAATTTGGTGTCCATTGACAAAGTATTTGCAGAGAAAATGGCAATGTTAAAGTTTACCACACACACACACACACACACACACACACACAGAGACAACCGAACATCGGGTTAAAACATACTCACTTTGTTTACACAGGTGAGTCAAAAATAGAAATATAAACAGCACCGAATAGCTATATACAAATATACAGATTATTGAAATCCACATGCCTCTCCATTTCAGTCAGCCAAACCGCGTTGCGTGAAGCCGACATGGGGGATTCCTGCCCGGCACTGGATCAGGGGGTCTGTCACCGGGAGGGCAGCGAGGGAGGCAGGGAGAAGGACCTGCCGTATGGAGAAGGTCGGGGACGTTGTTTAGTGCGTGGAGGAGGTCGCGGAGGATATAACATGTCACAAATAGGACAGGGCAGTGGTCCGCGTACATCCTTGGTCCCCGATCGGGCCAGGGCGTCAGCTCTTTCATTGCCCCTCAGCCCGCTGTGGGCCGGCGTGAAGAGCCAGCGAAGCTCCCTTACCGTGCTCCACTGCAGCAGATTGAGCCACTCCATGGGCATGAAGCCCTGATCGACCTTCTCCAATATGCTCAGGCTGTCTGTGGCCACGGTAGCATAGGAGTAACACTGGCTAACCAGCCATCTGAGGGCCTCGGTCACCGCCATGTGTTCCATGGCCATGGAGCAGGTCTTGTCCCAGACCACCTGCATATTGTGGTGCACGTAGGTCCTGTTCTCCTCTGCGTAGAAGGAGAAAGACGATCGGTGGTTCACCGATCCGTCCGTGTACAGGATCACCTGGGAGTAAACATCCCACCTCGACAGGAGGTCCCCGGTCCTCCAGGCACAGTCCCACGTCCTTCCCCGAAACCCCCGCATGTCCATGTTGACCACACAGAGAGTGCCCATGTCAGGAGGAAATGCCACCCAGTCTTTCAGGTCCCACTTCTTGAGAAAGCAGGTCTTCAGCTGGTGTTGCGGGACCATGGTTACGTGCGGAGGGATCCACTGAGGAGGACGTGGAGGGGGCCTGTGCAGTGACAGACCCTTCATCCTTCTCCTCATCTCTTCTGAACTGTCGCCGCGCGTACTTCGTGTCCTGTGAAAAGCAAATCAGCAAATCGGAGGTAAATACATTGCACACTGATCACGTAATCATATTGAGCAGACTTGTCAATTACCATGTGAACACTGAAAAATAAATACCAGTGAGATAGATCATTGTTGCTGAGGTCTGCTGATGACTAAAAATAATAATCCAAATGATGATAATAATTATGATGAAAATGATTCAGAAAATAAAATAAAAATGAAGAAAAAGGAAAAAATAAAAAACGAATATGAGACAAAGAACATGTCAAAGAATAGATAACTTGTCAGAGACGTATAAATAATAAAGTGACCTCTCAGGCATTGTCCTACACAACCAACCCGGTTAAATTCAGTTCAGTTACTCAAGGTGGTGTCACTGCGTTCGAACAAATCCATACGCTGCACCGCATCTGCTAAGCAGATGTCTGACCAGTGGCTTAACCCAACGCGCTGTGCACTGTATAGATAATGTGCAGTGTATAGATCAGTGGAGAAGATGAAAAGAAGTAGAAGAAATAAAGAGAGAGAGACAAGACACAAGACAAGACAAGACAAAATTCTTTATTTTGAGGATAATAGATAAGCAGTGGTGTGTTTATTTACTGCTAGTCCCTGCCAAGAACAGGGTCTACACTACACAATACCAATTATAAATAGATGGCGTTAATGAATATATATACATATAAGATAATAATCAAACACACACACACACACACACACACACACACACAGGCACAAGCATGCGGTGTCGGTAAACTACATGGGGGAAAAGAACAAAACGGAAATGAAAATAAAGATTAATACACACAACTCACACCATACTTCAGACTCTCTCTCTCTCTCTCTCTCACACACACACACACACACACACACACACACACACACACATATATATATATATATATGTATAGATATAGCCGAGCGCTTAGCCAGCTACGAGGACCATTTCATACAGATACTGTATAAGACGACATTTTTGCAACTGACCTGCCAGCCTTCACCGACTTGCACATTAATATCAGCGTTACGCCATTCAAATTTTGAATGAACACCCTTTCTAAACAAATGCTCCAAATATTCATGAAACCATGTCTATGTGTCATTCACTGCCAGACTATGTCTGATGTGCTTATATATATATATATATATATATATATATATATAGACACACCTACCACAACTAAGCCACGATAGTTCTTGCAATCATCGTAATGAGCACTTACTATTTGGTCTCTCAGGTTGCTGGAATTTGATACTAAAGCCACTTATTATATCATCTTGCT
>NC_134882.1:12737980-12747980 GCF_041734735.1 Babylonia areolata
TCCCAAATCAGTATTGTATCCTCGGCTTGTACAGCCGATAATGCAGCAAGTGAGAGGCATTGCTCAGTATCTTTGTGGAGACGATTGTAGTTTATCACCGCGTCACGAAGTTTTGTTTTCATTCATTGTGCCGATAAAATTCCATCCCGTCCCACAATGCACCGCGCGTGACGTCATATTCTCAAGCCCTATACTCCATTACATGTCATATATATTGTATAGTAAATGACAGTACTGCAAATATAGGCTACTACTATACTAACAGAAATACACGTGGCAATGATGGAAGAAAATGTTCCTTAGCAAAGGAAACTTGATTACATAGGTAATTCAAATAAAATATATGGGGAAAATGTTGTCGCAGGTGGACGAGAGAGAGAGAGAGAGAGAGAGAAAGAGTGAGACAAAGGCAGAGACAGAGGAGTGACGCCTTTGAAGTAACGCGTCCGCCTAGGAAGCGATAGAATCTGAGCGCACTGGTTCGATTGCCGGCAGAGTCGCCAGTATTTTCTCCCCCTCCACTAGACCTTGAGTGGTGGTCTGGACGCTAGTCATTCGGATGAGACGATGAACCGAGGTCCCGTGTGCAGCATGCACTAAGCGCACGTAGAAGAACCCACGGGAACAAAAGGGTTGTCCATGGCAAAATTATGTAGACAAATCCACTTCGATAGGAAAATTAAAAAAAAAAAAAAAACTGCAGGCAGGGGGAAAAAAAAAGAAAAGCAAAAAAAGGTGGCGCTCTCAGTGTAGCGACGCACTCTCCCTGGGGAGAGCAGCCCGAATTTCACACAAAGAAATCTGATGTGACAAAAAGAGTAACACAATACAGAGACAGAGACAGTCACAGAAAGACGCACAGAGATGTAAGTTCGTTCACTTCACAATTTCTTAATTCATGGATACCATCACCATTTAAAATCATTTCAAACTGAGAAAAGAAAAAGGTACGTACCTTCCAGAATTTACCATTGTGCGATGGTAGGAATTCCACACAACCTGTAGTTTCTCTAGAGCTGTCAATATGTTAACTATAATATTTAACACGAAAAGAAAGTCCTCTGTTCTTCGCTTTTGTGCAACACAGACAACAATAACACAGCTGAGCTCTTTTGGCATTGTAAAAATGATCACCACCTGCGGAGACGGTCGTTCACTTTCTGTCGATTTGCAATCGAAGTCGTAGCGGAAACGCTGTTTTCGGAAACCGCCCGTTGCTTATTGGGTGGTTGACCGTCTACGAGAGATTTCGGACCAGCCAGGTGTGACGTCCTCGCTGTTAGTGGCCGCTGCAAAGTCATGTGTCTTTGTCATGACTCGGGCCAGGGAATTTAGATTAAAATTTGCGTTAGGTCAAAAATATGAGAAACAAAACCGTTCTTTTCACGATAAAATAGAATAGATCATGCTGATCACACTGATATAAAGTTTACCACTGTAGTGGGCCGGGAACACAGATTTTGATTTTTGATGTCAAGATTCGTGTGGTTTTATTGCTTCTGCCAGTATGAGGGCGCCTTACAAAGAGTCGCAGGGCAAGAACATGTGAAGGTTACGCAAGCTCTGTATACGGGACGCCATAGGAAAACGTTTAGCGCGGTACAGTACATGTGACTGACTGCTGATGAGCTGATGTTGATCTGTGGGCAAAACACTGCGGCAGACAAAAGATACTGCACAGAAAGCTAGTAAGATAGGTCTTTGGGGTCAAAAGGAAACAGACATTTTCAGTTTCATGTATTTTATACTAAAATGGTAGAAGACGCAAATTTCCTTTTATGAATGTTTTCCAGTTTCCAGTTTCAGCACGAGATTATTTAGTTCGTAAGTACAATTTCATTGACATTTTATGCAATGCACAACTTGGAAATACTTCAGCTTCTGCTTATCAACAAGTAGAATATAAATATCTAAATATGTGTTAACCAGGTTTGTTTGAATGAACATTGTCGGAGCACTGTCCAGACAATTAATACGGAAAATATGGAAGGCAGATGACGGCAAAATCGACCAACATCGTGTCTTGATGTGAAAAGAACGGTATGAAATACATATTTTTCTTTGGAAATGAACCGGCATTTGCAAATGTGACTCATGAACCCTTCTAATCGTGAAATGCTTCTAACTCAATTAAAAAAAAAATCATTCACAATCAGTGCGTAGTTTGGTTTTTCAGAACTTATGTGATATAAAATGTGGCTGTTCTAATCAAATTTTGCAAAATGATAAGATCGTAGGGACTGACGTGTTTCAGAAACAACGATTTTTTTTTATTCCACACTTCGTCTGTCACGCGAACTAATAATACATCATTTTGTGATAAAACTTCACCAGACCAGCATAAGCCAGAATCAAGGTAATTAAAGAGGGTAATTTTCTACTTTGAACATTGTTGTTTGGAACTTTTGATGCAACAAGTATTCAACTGAAAGCAGTCTTATCGAACAACATGAGTTGACTTGTTACGAAATCTTTCGCCAGTATCCGAAGATCACCACATCTCGCCATATGTCAGAAACAGTGATAGTGTCTAAACTTAATCGCATGAGAGAAAAATGCATAAACAAACCGTGACAACGAATTTAACATACACGGTTTATTTTCAAACAATATATCAACCTTTGGGTGCGAATGAACATATCGGAGATTTTCGTGTAGCATATGTAGCCTACATTTCATACGCTGTTGGAAACACCTTATTCTCTGAATCTGTGTTCAAAAACACACAATTGTGTGGTGTTTGTCAAACCTATTTACGCTTTCCCGCATTCAGCATGATTTATATGAAAATAGTTCCAATTTTGTTTACATGTACATTTCATGTTGGGACGTTTACATACACAGAAGTAACACAGAAAAGAGGAATCGAAAATTAATATGCGACGTCGATATGCATTTAGACAGTTGAATAGTCAATTGACTGTATGTGTTGTTGAAGATAGTCGTGTTGACCACTTGTTGCAAGTAAAGAACGTGTAATGCACATTCATAAAAGCAAATTTGTGTCTTCTACCAATATAGTATACATGAAATTAAAAATGTTTGTTTCCTTTTGACCCCAAAGAATTCTATTACTTTATGTACAGTGTCTTTCATATGCCGCAGTGTCAACGGACAGAGGTATAAGACAGCATCAGCGCGGCAGCAGTCAGTCACATGTACTGAACCCACTGATATGTGTGTGTATGGATTGCGCATGCCTTCTTTGCTCTCCTTTGCTGACTGAAACCAGCGGAAGTGTTGGATTGGCTATTTTGATCCTCGTGTCAGAGCTGCGCGAAGCGGTAGTTCCGTATGCTTTGTGACTGAGTTCGTGCAGCGACAACCACTTCTACACAGCTACGATGCCCATGTGTGGTGCATGGAACTACAGCCGGCAAGACTGCATTGATGTTTATCCTGCCCCCACGTCTTTTTCTCCGCCTTCTCATTTTTTTTATACTCAAGCTAATATCATGGTTATAACCACTGTTTCAACATTCAGTTTTAAGGAGCATGCAGACACATCCACATACGCCTGATCTTTGCATAACCCAACACATTGGACAGGTCTTATAAGAACCTTTTCTTGGCAGACTAAGCAAATAAATGTAAAGTAATAATAATAATAATGTAAAATGAATAAAAATGAAAAACAAAAAAGGAATAAATCCAATAAATAAAGTAACATTAAAACACCTCTCTCTCTCCTTACAGTGCTCATATCATGGCTCGAGCCACTATTTCAACATTCAGTTTCAAGTAACCCGACACACTGGATAGGCTTAAAAGAGCCTGTTCTTGGTAAAATAAATAAATATATAATTTATGTGAAATAACATTATTATAAAATGAATAAAAAATGAAAAACAAAAGAAAGGAACAAATAAATATAACAAAAATGAAGTAACATTAAAACACACTTCTCTCTGTCTCTGTCTGTCTCTCTGTCTCTGTCTCTCTCTCATCGAAGCAACAGGTAAAGAGAATGAATAGGAAATTAGAAGCTGAAATTAGCTGCTCAGGAAGTGGAACTGATGGAAAGTGTTGCATATTATCTGACTGAATACAAACAAAGGCAAGCATCGCAGGCGTTCCTATGCTAACCACCTGTTAAAACACACACACACAGTGACACACACACACACACACACACAGTGACACACACACACACACACACAGACACACACACACACACACTGACACACGCGCGCACGCACACACACACACACACACACACTGACACATGCACACACACACACACACACTGACACACGCACACACACACACACACACACACACACTGACACACACACACTGACACATGCACACACACACACACACACACACACACACACACATTGACACACACACACACACACACACACACACACACACTGACACACACAGACACATGCACACACACACACACACACACACACACATTGACACACACACACACACTGACATGGATACATCATTTTACATGTCGTGGGCAAGCATAACACGATTAAGGGATTTCATCAAAGATACACGGTTTATCTACCACCAGTCAGCAGATGACTTCTCAACGGATTGACAGCCGGAAACGAGGAACAATATGGCGTCCTGTTGGCTTCAGCTTTCATGGCCAATCAGCTAAACCATTCTATTTTTAGATCAACGTACTGAACCACACAAAGACGCTTTCTTAAGACTTGAAGTCCGCTCTTGCGTAACCGCCTTAACATGCTCCTGCCTTGCGACTCTTTCTAAGGCGCTCTCTCACGGCCAAAAGTGTGAAAAACAATTACTAAAAATCAAAATCTTAAATCATGTTCCCGCCCCCCTACAGTGTGATCGGTATGATTTATCTATTTTATCGTAAAAAGAACGGTTTTGTTGCACACATTTTGACCATTTTTGTATCTGCCCTGGACTACCAGAGTGTTTTCTGATCGGGTTGTTTACAATTAGACTCTGGAAATACCACTGTGCTATTTTTGCTCACCGAGCGATTCACTCGTGTTCATAAGGCGTGTTAACAGAATGAGCCACGTGACTGCCTGCAAGATAACAAACCAAGCAGTCGGTCAGTTGTTCTGTTGCCTAACATTGATAACGTGCTCCGTTATCACTTCTTTCCAGGTATACAGGCCGTCACTGATGTTTGGTTTTGAGCGATAAGATCTTTTCTTGTTGATCATCTGGAAAGCTACGAGGCGGATTCGTTGGCATGTAACCCTTTCTCATCGTACACACGTGCAAGTTTTAGTACATCCTGACTTTAGCTGCTCGTACACACATGTTAATTTCTAGTTATCCGACATACATCAGTGTAACGTTTCCACACCTGTCATACATGTAGCTTCTGCACATCGTTGCCTGTGTGTGAGTACCATGCAGCAGGACGTCTGTCTTTGCTGACAACACAAAGAAAATGAACTGTTTTGTCTCTTTTCCCCCCCAATTTATGTATTTACTTGTTTATTCATTTATTTGTGATCACGTTTCTTTTTTAATTAAAAAACAAATTTTTAGTGTTTTTATTTTTTGTTTGCAATGAAGTACATATCTACAGTGACAAAAAAAAGAAGTAAAATATGCACCATGCAGGGATATTTCGTGTACCAACATGGAATATATTTATGTCGCAGATCGTTAAGAGATTTACAGTAAAATAAGTGTGTATCTCGTCTTCAATACCAGCGTTACATAGTGGACATTTCAGGTCGTTTGGACTGACGAAAGCAAATCATCTTGTGTGTACGTATATCCGAGGCTCCTATTCTAAACCTTATAAGCACATCTCTTATGTGTTTATTTATACCTGCTGTAAAGTAAGATTCCAATGATATGGATGATTTGAAATTACGATAAACGCTGAACCTGCTGCTATTGTGAAGATGTTCGTGTCAGTTTTGACTATGGCAATCGATCAGTCTTTGTTTGAAATCATTCAAGAATCCTCTTGTATTTTCTACATCTTAATTTTCCCAAACAAAGCTGAATCCAAATTTATATAAAGTGTTTCGTACCTGAGATGCCCAGCACTCTTTTTCTATTGACGAAATTTGCATTAATCCCCAAATTTCAGAGCCATATAACTGGTTTTCTTTGTGAATCAAATAATTTCAAGAAATTACTAACAGAGAAAACGTCAAGTCTCCATAACGTTTTAAATATTTCCATTACACCTTTCCGTCCTTTCATTGCCATGTTATCCAGAGCCTTCGAAAACGATAATCTAGTGCTGAAAAACAAACCTAAGTACTTATAGGAATTGACGATTTTAATGTCGTGATCTTTATATGTCCAGGTTTCCCTCCAACCAATGTCTCCACCATTTCTAAAAATAATAATTTTGGATTTATCAAGGTTAACGTGTAAATCTAACTCGGAAGCCTTCATTGCCAGCACATTCAGTTGGTTCTGCAGACCAGTAACTGTATCAGACAAAAGCACTATATCGTCCGCAAAAAATAAAATAAACAGTTCAATCATACCAGGATTCAGCTGTATACTATGGCATCCTTTCTTGATTATGTCCGTGGCAAAATCGTTTATGAACAGAGAGAAAAGTAAAGGACTTATAATCTCCCCATGTTTTAAACCTTTTTGATAAAGGAAAGCTTCGGTAACCCTACCCCCACAACGTACTCGGGCTTTTACGGTTTTATACATACTTTGAATGGTTTTTAATATTTTCCCTTTTAAGCCAGACTTCTGCAGTACGAGCCACAGTTTACCATGTGAAATAAAATCGAAAGCCTTACGGAAGTCAATAAAATCTACAAATAATTTTCTATTTGAGCAAATATTTCAGTACCATTGAGAACAGCGTAAAAATATGGTCAATTGTTGAATGATCTTTTCGAAATCCGGTTTGTATATCACCAAATATGTCCTTACTTTCGACCCTTTTTGATAGTCTCTTGTTGATAATATGGCTATACAGCTTTCTACATATATTCAAAAGTGAAATGCCCCTGTAACTGTTTGGCTTGTGTAAATCGCCTTTCTTGTGCAAGGGTTGAATAATTGATTCAGTCCAAGGTACTGGGTACTGACCCGATGAAAATATAGTATTAAACAGTTTCAAAAGAAAAGGAACAATTATCTCACTTTAGTGCTTAAAAAGTTCGGGTATACTGCCATCTGGGCCGGCTGCTTTGTTGTTTCTTAGATGTTGGATGGAATCGAGTATTTCTTGTTCAGTTATATCATTGTTCAGCACGACATCGTCCTGATTCTCACTTTCTTCAGTCCCATTCCTAGGTTCAAAGCCAGTGAAATCGTCATTTATCGTGTCATTGTCATTCACACCAAAACCTCTTTAAAGTGTTGTAACCATTCATCGTCTGAGATGTTTCCAGTCTGTTTACTTTTCTTAGAAAATTGATATTTTTCCAAAACTGTTTGGAATCATTAACATTCCCTTCAAGTTCAGCTCTACATTTTGCTTTGTATCCTCTTTCTTTATTAGCCAATAGCTTTCTGTAAGACTTTTTGGACTCAAAATACACATGCCCACCTGCAGTAGGATCTACTCTCTGTTCATGTCTAAATTCACGGAGAGCTTTTCTTGAGCCCTTCTGACGTTCATGGCATTCAGAGTCGAACCAAACATTGCCTTTCATGGCTCTGGTTCATCCTCTTTTTTCAATCATGCAAGAAGCGGCGGATTTTAGAGTAGCTGAAAACATGTCGAACGCTTTATTGATGTCCTCATCTGTCAGGTGTTTGGCTTGCTTAAGAGAAGCAATATTTTCCGGTAAATTGATACAATTAACGAATTCGTCACGTTTATCATCGGACCAAATGAGCCTAGAAATAAATGCATCTGTTCCCCCTTTATACTTTTGTCTATTACACTTTATAAGACATGTTACAGGCATATGCTTAGAATCTATCTTTTCTTCTACAAGCATTCTGTGGGATAAATAATGAAGTGGAGGAAATAAAATAATGACACTACTACCAGAGGGAGACGTATAAGTGAAAACCCCATTTGTGTCTCCATCACAAACACCATTCAAAATGTACAGATCAAAACTAGAGCACAAGCAGAGTAACTTTTGGCCATAGTCATTGATCACCGTATCTTGTGAACACATTCAGGAATCAATTCGTGGCCATCGTCAAAGTCAAACTGAAAAACATCGTATGTGTCGTCTCAGGAAAAGTCAGCACTAAACTGACTAAACTGAGAGAGAGAGAAAGAGAGAGAGAGAGAGAGAGAGAGAGAGAGAGAGAGACAGAGACAGAGACAGAGACAGTGACTCTGACACAGATTTAACTGTGAAGGTCATCGGCCGATGTACAAAGTAGGGTGGTGTGTAATGAGACAATTCAACATGCAGAAGAATACAGGTACTTCACTCAGCCAAACACATCAGCATGTATTGCACACGAGTAGTTGATAAATAGATTTTTTTAAATGAAATAAATAAAAGAGCCATAAAATACATAATTCAGTCTGGATCCTGAACCTCATTCAGAAGTAACGGCGAGGGAAAAGAGCTTTCTGTACACGAGAACATGTATGTGAACTGTGCAACTGTCATAAATATACATGGCAAGATTTTTCTGGAGGGCGACACATTGTGTAAAAAATGTATTAGCTATTGTCATTAACATTTATCATCTTTGAAATGTATTTCCGGCAGACATGACTGTTTTTAGACATCAAATGTAAGTGGTATCCATCTTCCAAGATACCAGGACAAAACGGATAGACGATTTGCATAAGCGTTATGATGTCCTATTTATACCATGCTCAATTAGACGAAGCCAATCTTATCAAAGAATCTGTGAAATGGTTAATTGTAATATTGTTCATGTAAGTATAGTTCAATATGATTATTTTAAAGACCGATTTGTATTGAACCTGTCACTTCTCCAAAATTTTGGTAAACCAATTTGTTTGAAACTTATTAGTTGGTTTTGGTTTGAAGAGACTTTAAGAAATCCATTTGTTTCTAAAGACGTTTTCAGCGCCGATTCCTCCTGTTTCGGAGTCCGTGAAAGTGGTATCACTCTCAGTTATTTTCAACAAGTGGGGAACAAATGATAATGATACAGTGGAATCGACTGGTTTCCCGTATGGTTTTGCATCTTGTTTAATACATAACAGAAATTAATGAGCTGTTTCGATGACATTCTTTCACTAAATTCATATATCTGCAACATACAGTACCATTTCTTTCACTTGTGCACTGAATAGCTGAAAGAATACCCTTGTACTCAGATTGCTAAAAGCCGAAATTATTTTGAGAATATATGAAACGTTTTACTTTTTACTTGCAAACTGGCCACAAGCGCAATTTTCTGGCAATTCAGTATGAGTACAAACCACAACAATTATATTTGTTTTTAATTTGTATCATGTTTCCATCAAATATCAGTTTTTCTCTGACTGAAGCATATCTCACTTTCTTGGAAACCATTGTTCACTTTTGCCTGTATTACCGTGAACCTAATTTCTTTGAGTCTTTCGTCCATTCAGAAAAGAATGCGAAACAAAGAACATGTCAAAGAATGAATAACTTGTATGAAGGGACCACTCAGACATTGTCCTACACGATCATCCCATGTGTAGTGTATAGATCAGTGATGAAGATGACAAAGAAGTAGAAGAAATAAAGAGAGACAAGACAAGACAGAACAAGACAAGACAAATTTCATATTTCGAGGATAATAGATAAGCACCAGTGTGCTTTTTTTTAAATTTTTTTTTTTAAACATCAAGTCCCCATCCAGAACAGGGTCTACACTACACAACGCTATATAAAAAGTGTATGGTGTTAATAAAACACAAGAAAAAATGCACAGAAACTCACACACAAGCACACACGGGCACAAGCAATGCGTTTGTGAAATACACATGAAAAAAGAACAAAATGAAAAGAAAGGTAGATACACACAACTGCAAATATGAATATGCCACTAACAGAGATACACGTGGCAATGATGGGAGAAAATGTTCTTTACTAAAGGAAACTTGATTACATTGGTAATTCAAATAAATAATATGGGGAAA